>NW_006399786.1:17561576-17590395 GCF_000299155.1 Elephantulus edwardii | reverse complement strand
GTCATCAAGTTGACTGAAACTCATAGTGACCTTATGAACAACAGATCTGAACCTTGCCCTATAATGTGCCATTATCACCTCTGTGATCCTTGAGCTCACTGTTGAAATCACTGTGTCGATCCATTTCCTTGAGGGTCTTTCTGCCTTTGCTGACCCTCCTTCATTTCAAGCATGGTGTTGCTACCCAAAGAATGGCCCCTCCAAACATGGCCAAAGTATCTTAAGACGACCTTGCCCCCTCATCTCTGAGGAGCACCCAGATTTCACTTTCTCCAAGACATACTTGCTTGTTCTCATAGCAGGTCATGGTATATTCCGTACTCTTCCACAATACCACAACTCAAAGGTATGGAGTTTTCTTCTATCATCCTTATCCACTGTCCAACTTTCTTAGGTGTAATTGAAAAGACAAGAGTTTGGATAAGGCCCGTTTTGGTCTTTCACCCGACACTGTTGTTCTTCAGCACTTTGCAGAGGTCCCTGGCAGCAGATTTTCCCAATGGAACCTGTCATTTGATTTCCTGACAGCTGGTACAAAGGATGCTTATTGTGCATCCAAGTAAGATGACATCATTTACTATTTCTGCCTCTTCTCCCTCTATCATGATGTTCCTTATTGGTCCAGTGTTGAGGATTTGTATATTCTTGATATCTAGATGTAATTCACACTAAAGGCTGTAGTCCTTGATCTTCTACAAGTGTTTCAAGTCCTCCTCACTTTCAACAAGCAGACCTGAATTATCTGCATATCACAGGCTATGAATGAGTCTTCCTATGATCCTGATGTCATGTTCTTCTTTATAAAGTCCAGCTTCTTGAATGATTTGCTTAACATGCAGATTGAACATGAAAGGAGAAAGGATACATTCCTGATGCACACTTTGCTTGCTTTTTAAACCATGTCGTGTTCCTTTGCTTTGTTTGGACAACTTCTTGGTCTACATAAAGGTTTCACATGAGTACAATTATGTGTTCCGGGATTCCTGTTCTTCTCAATATTATCCATAATCTGTTCTGACTTTGCATAATTAATAAAACACAAATAGACATTCTTCTGGTATCCTCTGCTTTCAGTGGCAATCCTTTTGACATCAGCAATGATATCTCTGGTGCGACAGCCTCTTCTAAATCAACCTGAAATTCTGGTAAATTATCTGTTGATGTACTGTTCTAGCCATTTTTTAATAATCTTCAGCAAGATTTTAGTTGCTTGTTATATTGATGATACTGTTCCATAATTTCTATGTTTCATTGGATCACTTTTTTTTGGAGAAGGAGAATGAATATGGATCTCTTCTAGTGAGTTGACCAGACAGCTATCCTCCTAATTTCCTGATACAGACTGGTGAGGTTTATCTAGGGATGCCTCTGTTTGGTAAAACATGTCATTCAGTATTCCATCAATATCTGAGGCCTTATTTTTAACTAATGCCTTCAATGCAGCTTAAACTTTCTCCTTCATTGTCATTGTTTCTTGATCATATGCTACTTCCTGAAATTGTTCTTCATCAGCCAATTCTTTTCAGCACAGTGACTTAGTGTCTTCCATCATATTTTGATGATTCCTGAATCATTCAAGATTTTGTCTCTGGTGTCCTTCAGTATTGTAACTTGAGGTTTAAATTTGTTTTTCAGTTCTTTCAGCTTAAGGAATGCTAAACCAATTCTTCCCTCCAGTTAGTGACACTACAGTTAATACCATAAAGTAAATATTTATTAATAGTTGTGTGGAAAAATCATTTTCTCTGTAAATTTTCACTTTTTTGCAAAAACTTTCACAAATTCTTAAAAATTTATCTTGGAAAAGTAAATAAATATTAAAAATAAAAAGAGAGTAAAGGAAAAACAAATAGGATTAGGCATAAAAATAAAATTATCCTTGGGTTGAAAATTCTTTAGAATACTTGGAGGTAAGTTATTGTGCTGGTTTGGTTATCTGGGAAGTAAACAGGTGAATAACGTCTGTGTTGGGCAAAGCATTAAGCATTCAACTATTAGCCAAAATGTTGACAGTTCGTATCTACCCAAAAGTACCTGGGAAGCCAGAGCTTGAGACCTGCTTCAGATGGGTCTCAACCTTAAAGACCCTGCAGAGCAGTTCCATTTTGCACACAAGAGATCCTCATGCACTGGGATTCATTCAATGACAATTATCAACCACATTTAAGAGGACAAAAGAAAAGGAAGTAGAGTGGACTGCAGGATAGACATAATCCAAAGCAAGGCACTGGGTTTATCCTTCACAGTGAGATCGATTAGCCTTGTGACCTGGTGGCAGTAAGTCATGATACTGACAACTCCATGTCTCTAACCCACAGGCCCCTTGTCTGTTAAAGAAGGGTTCTAATTATTCCTAGTTCAGAATCATATTGTTATGAGCGTTGTTTAAGGTACTTTCTATATATTTTGGGGGACAGTGCTGGCACACAGTAAGGATTAAAATGCTAGTCATCAACATTACCTTTATTGTTACTATTAATATAATCATGGTAATTGTCATCACCAGCATCAGACTACACCTGGAACCTAGACTGCCAAAAGTAATGAAGTCTCTCAGGAAAACTCTCCATAGAAATTATTCTCCACAGCTTCCCGCTTTCTATTATTGTCTCCTGAGTAAAATTCTCCAGGTACATGGCTCTGTTTCATTCCCCAGAGATGTGCTGAATCCTTTAGAGAATGACTGTAGGCATTACACAGCAATCTATAAATCTGTGACTGCACAGATTAAGCAACATGTGGACTCCAGAACGTCAACACATAGCTCCAATTATTAACAAACACAGTTCTGCTACGTATGACTCGTGTACAACTCTCAATACTCTATTCAGAAGCTTACCTCAAAGAAGAGCAGGTTTAATACTGTGTACTCAGAGTTTAGAAACTAGCTAGACCAGTTAGGAATTTCATTCATTGCTGTCAAGCTGGAATGGACTGATAGCTGATCCTCCCGTGGATTTTTCAGAGGTTATAAATAACACAGCAGGAGAGTCTCCATCTGTCCCACAGAGCAGCTACTGGATTTGACTGCCTTTGGGTTGGCAGTGCAACTTCTTACCTACTAGGCCAGCAGAGCACCCTAGGTAGGAATATAACCTATACATTTGATAGTAGTTTGGAGCAATATATCATAAATATACACAAACATTATCGGATTAACTTGTCAAGGAGGGCTTTCCAAAGAAGAAAGACTATGAAGTAACTTTGATGGGGTTATAAGAAAGGACAAATAATATCTCATTTAACATTCACAGCTACACTGTGAGGTTGATATTATCAGGTGTATTTTATACATGAAGAAACTAAGGTGCGGACAATAAAAGCAACCTATCTAGAAAGACACAATTAAAGAAGTTGGATCATAGGACTCAATGCTGAGGTTTTTATCACAACCTAGTGCTAAAGAGCAAGGATTTCAATTTGAAGACTAGGGTGCTCCTGACTCAAGCCATGGTATTTATCAGCTGCTTCATATGTGTGTATACATGAAAGTCGGGGAATGATTAAGGAATGTTCAAGAAGGATTGATGCCTTTTGAATTGTGGTCTGGTGAAGACTATTGATGAACCTTATTATGTTATATTGTTAAGTGTCATCAAGTTTACTACAATTCATAGCAACCACACAAACAGTAGACCCTATTCATCCTCAGAATCACTGCCATTGTTTGCAGTCACTGTGTCAGCCTGTCTCTTTGAGGGTTTTTCTCTCTTTCTCTGATCCTTTTTTTTTTACTTTATATTATTTTGCTTTCATAAGCATTGTGTTTCAAACTAGCCTTCATTCACATTATGTTTCACACAATCATTCCTTATATTTTATAAAATCAGTCAACACTGAACTATGCCCACTACTGCCTTGTCTTTGCAGATCCCCATCTGATTTTCCCATTTCTTTTGTCCATCCCTCCCTCTATCCCTATGATTCCCCTCCAGTCCAGCCTCACCTCTTTTCTCCTACCCCTTCCCACTTGGATCCTCATATACATTTTACTAGTTACTCTGATCCTTTTTTATTTCCAGTATGATGGGGTTTTCCCACAGGCTGGTGCCTCCTGACAATAGACCCAAAGTATGGGTGTGGTCTGCAGGCCTTTCAAGACTGTGACCTTTCAGAAGCAAATCACCAAGCCTCTCCTTCCAGGCACTTCTGACTGGGCTCAAACCTCCACACTGATGCTTAGTAATGGAGCACTTAGCATCACCCAAGGACTCTTTAAAACAAGATGTTGTTGTTGTTGCTGCTATTGTTTTTATAATGTGCTATTGAGTTGGAGCTGACTCATAGCTGACCCTCCAGCAGATCAGCAGCTGTAAACAGCACTAAAGGAGAGATTGCCCATCTTTCTCTGGCAGAGCAGCTGGTGGATTCAAACCCATTGCCTTTGGGTTAGCAGCACAACTCCTTTGAAATTAAGAAACACATGGGAAAACTGAAGTACCTGGAGGTCCGGGGGGGATTCCCGGCCTCTTTGCCTCTGTAGTCACAGCCGTTCCAAATTTACTGCACATGGAGGTCGAAAGCTCCACTATTATTCAAAATGGTTGACTCTGGAAGAACATTATGCTGAGTGAAATATCCCAGTCACAAAAGGGCAAATATTACATGATGCCACTGTTGTAGAATGGGACTGTCCTTGGGGTTGGGGAGAGACTGAGTAAGATGGGTTCAATAATGTATACTGCACTGAAACAGAGGAGGGAGAAAACTGTTTAAAAGAGATATATAACTAGGTATTTCTGTCATCACAGGAGTCTAGAGGGAGGGCTACATGGTGGAGGGGACCTGGGGGAGGGTTTGTAAAACAAAGAAAGAATCCTTTCTTTTACATTTCCATAATTTTTGACTCATGTACTTATAACTTGTTAGTCAAATTTGTGTCTTCTAGGTTGCAACACCCCCGTGATACATCTTCAAGGATATGAACATGTACGGCCAAGCACAATCAATAAGAGTGCATCTAAATTCTAAAATCAATCTCCATAATAGTCTATGTGTTTCCTACTGCCAAAGGGGCCCTTTAGAGTAGTGAGAGAAGATCTTCACCCTGAAACCCACAGCATCCCTTTTCAGCAGGAAGTAGCTAAGAGAATACGCCATCCCCTTTCCCTTATGACTCAGGGTGAAGTCTCTCTCAGGGAGGAGTGATAGGGAATGGCAAAGGACACACTGACAAAGAAGATTAATCAGAACTGGCTTTGACAAGCACTGTGGCATTTGGACATGAACAAACTGGGAGGAGGGTAGAGAGAATAGTGCAACAATGAATGAGTGGAAGCCCAAAATCTCTGTAAATGTTTATGAAAATTAATAAAATATAATTATAGAAAAAAAAAAGAAAGCTCCACTATTGACCACGGGCAAAACTGCATCCTCAGCAAGAGCTGCCTCCCTCTCTCCTGTAGCTCTCACCAGGCCAACAATTCACAGAACAGAAGAAGGAATGCAACGTAATACACAGTAACAACACTCCATTTCTCCAGAAAGAAAAGGAACCAGTGAGTGTCTATTTATGATGATAGAAAAGCCAGCAATAAAGAATGGTAGTGGTTGCACAACATAATTGATATAGTCAGTATCGTGAATTGTACACGAGAAAAATAATGTTCAATTGACTCACCTATATTTTTACAACAATACAGAAATAAGCTCTTTTTCTTAGTAAGAAGAAAATCTATTAAAACAGTGAATCATCCTGTCACCAGTATATTCTCATTTCTTTCCTTCTCTTTCATGTTGGATGCTTTTAGCCTAAAATGACAGCTACCTTGACAGTAGTGCAGTGGTTAAGGTATTTAACTGCTAACTTAAAGGTCACCAGTTTGAATCTGCCATCCACTGAGTAGCAGAAAGATATGGCAGTCTGATTCTACAAAGATTTACAGCCTGGGAAATCCTGGCATGCAGTTCCCCTCTGTCCTATGCGGGGGTTGACATGAGTCAGAATCATATAGACGGTAGTGATTTGTGGGAATAAAGCAGGGGTTGGCTATTTTGAGGGCAGATAAAATACCACATAGTTCTCCCAAAGAAAAGATAAATGATTGTGAAAAGATAGGGTGTGGCCACGAAGGAAATGTCATTTTCTTCCCTTAAAGAGAGCAAGAGAGAGAAACAAAGAAGCATTCCCGGAGTCCTCAGTGACCCACCCATATCAAATTATACAGGATGGGGTAATATGATTGCCCATTCTCAAATCAGCCAGCAGATGTGCGGCTGCATTCTGCATGAGCAGCAAGTGACAGAAAAGCTCTGCTGGAAGTCCCACTAACAGAGAATTACAATAATCAAGCCTGGTGCTCCGTCAGGGCGCGTGTTCCTGCTGCACAATTAAATACAGCAGCACAGCTTGTCCGAGGCCTGGCAGACACACAGCGGCGTCCCCACCGCCCAAACATTGGCCGGCCTGGGAAGCTTGGCTCAGCTTCACCTCATCCGGTGCCTTCAGATCACTGGCCTGATGCACCTTTGTGCTTTCTTTCTATTTATAGCCCTCCCCCTTATTTCTGTCATCCTCTCAATCCTGGTTTTCTGTGATGAGAGTCAAGGATTTAGACGTTCCTTCCTGCACAAATAGAAAATCTGTGCCTATGTGCCAATCATTTTCTTGAGATAGAGCAATAAATACGCTTCCATTGGCTTTCATGCAAATCACAATAAAAACTCTGTGTGTGTGCGTGTGTGTGTGTCTGTGTCTGTGTGTGTCTTTGTCCAGCATCAAAAATTACCTTGTAGCTTTTGCCCGTCTAATCTTCACTTTAGAATAGGTCTAATAACTAGGAAATTAAGTCAGTTCAGTCAAAAAATTGTTAAATCTCTGAAGATTTCAGTCAAACTCTGTTTTCACACAGGGTATGGATTAGTAATTGTCAAACTGTTCATGGAGCCTGGGGTTTCACAGAGGTGGATGGTCAGGACCACAGAGTCACACCTGCACACACACACATCCCTGCCCTACCTGCTCGTCCTCATGGGCTCTCCCCACTGTCAGAGCCAAGGTCTGAACCCAGACCACGCAGGAGCTTCCAACTCTCTCCTGGCCTCTTCTCCCCACCACCTCTGTCTCATTCATAGAGCAGTATGAACATGAACTGATTCTGACTAGTAGTGACTCTGCATGACAGAGTAGAAATGT
Source organism: Elephantulus edwardii (assembly GCF_000299155.1). Lineage (NCBI taxonomy): Eukaryota > Metazoa > Chordata > Mammalia > Macroscelidea > Macroscelididae > Elephantulus > Elephantulus edwardii. Next base: position 17,583,260 of record NW_006399786.1, on the reverse strand, counting down.
CCCACAGGATTTTCTAGGCTGCAATTTTTACAAAAGTAGATCACCAGGTTGTTCTCACTCAGAAGTGCTGAATGGGTTTGAACCTCCAACCTGTCAGTGAGCAGCCAAGTAATTGCACCGCGAGGGCTCCTTCCAAGCTCCTTCCCTCACTTTACAAGACCCTGCATAATCAGGTTCCCTCTCTGTGTGGGCCACTCCCCCACTTATTTCCAAGAGTTCCAGCTACATAAGAAAGTAATTGCTTTCTTTCTTTGTCTTAGAAACATGCTCCTTTCCATCTCAAGACCTCCATGCATGTTATTCCCTCTAACAAGAATGTTCCTCCCCCTCCTTCTGCTTTGCTGACTCCTTATCTTTATCCTGAGCCTCAATGTCCCTTGCTCAAAGAGGCCATCCCTATAACCGCCCACATCCAAGTCCTTTCCTCCACCACCACATTCTCTATCACCAAAATCCCCGAGGGCAGCCATGTTATTTCTGACTCATGGTGAATCTTCATCGTGTTTTCCAAGTCTTAATCTTTGCAGGAGAAGACTGTCACATCTTTCCCTCCCAGGGCAGCTGGTAGATTCAAACTACCAACTTTTCAGTTAGTAACTCAACACAACACCCTATGCCACCTTAGCTTCTGACACCCTCTTCAGCTCCTTGACAGCAGTCATTACAATTTGTAATAATCTAAGTTGTTGGTTGTTTTGTTGGGTCTTTTTTTTCTATTTGGTTGGTTTTGTTCCTCACTAATTTACTGACTAGATATTCAACTAAGAGGCCTGGTGGCGCAATGGGCAAGCATCAGCACGCTGCTGTTAATCAAGACGTTGCTAGTTTGAATGCATCTGGTCATTTCACATCAGAAAGACCGGCAGATCTGTTTCTGTGAAGATTACAGTCCAGAGAACTCTATGGGGCAGTTCTATTCTGTCAGAGAGGTTTGTTATGAATCTGATTTACAACAATCCCCAATTAAACCATGGATTCCCTGAGCTGGGAGGCTAGTGCCCTTTCCCAAGCCCTGTAAGAGGGTGCTTTGCCCTAGTCTACCAGAAGCTCCTAGAAAAAATGGTAATGCAATAAGTGAGAGCTAAATAAATGAATGAGTGAGTCATCAAAGGCACAAACCAGCCAGCCTGACCGAAGTGAGAGCTGCATAGGAGGACACATACTGCAGGCTCGCCTTTCTGTGACTGTCGTGCCTTTAGGGCCTGTCTCCTGGCATGCTCTTCCTTACCACATCCTAGAGGAAAAAGCCAAGAAAAGGAATTGGGGAAAAGTTTGGGGTTTGGTTCTCCCACCGCAAGTAGCCCAGCCTCAGGTCCAATGGGTTAAACTAACAAGCATCAGAGGCTCGGAGCTGCCTCTTGCAGCAGCTTTTCCTGGTCTTGATTTACACACTAAGCTTTCCTTACAGGTCTGTGGTCTCTCCCTGAGCATGGCGCAGAGAGCGTCCTCCACAGTTTCGTGAGGTCTCTTGAAGCACATCTAACATCTGGCAGCATCTTGCAATCACACGTCTGTCTGGATGCTGCAAAGGTATCTCTATGTTACCCTCCTGCTCTGCGGGGAGAAATGTTATTTTTGGTTGAAATCACTTTTTTCATTTATCCCAGGTCAAGGGAAGTTCATTCTCCCCCTTGTTCAATTTTGCTCTGAGTTAAATTTTTAAATTTGTTCTCATTTTCAAGTGAACTATTTCAAAATGAACTATTTTATAGAGGTATGTAGCCATAGGCAAGGGCATGTGATAGAGTCTAATTTACAAGAATAAATGCAAATGAAGCCAATTTTCAGTTGTAATTCACCATACGATGCCAATGGTTCTCTCTGCTCACAATGTATCGCTTACCTTTTTTTATCCTGTTTCAAAAAGATGGTTGATTCAAATCTGTCTTCACACTAGAGGAAAGGTCACTCTCCAAAAAATTTTAACTCGGGGTCTAAAAGATAAGAGAAAAGAATTGATTGTACATATTCTATAATCAAGTGGTATAACGTTGTTGTGTGTGCCATCGAGTCAAAATCGACCCACAGCTGAACGTCCAGTGGGTTTTCAGAGGCCGTAAATCGCACAGGAGGAGATTGCCCATCCTTCTCCTGCAGAGCAACTGGTGAGTTTGAACACCATACCTTCGCACAGCTTTTTATCACAAGCTTTCAGAGATGATACCATAAAACCAAATCCAGAGTTAACAAAACAAAGGTTAAGAGTATTCTGTCATCCTTCCATGCTGACCAAATTGAGAAGAAATGGCTGCATGACTTGGAGGAAGTTCATGCTTTTTTCCATTTCTTTTTCAAAAATTTGGTTGTATGTTGAGAAAATGGAACTTCAAAAATCATGGAGTATAAAAAAAAAAAGAATGATTATTGGAGGTCTTCTAAATCCTGGCATTAAAATCAACACAAGTGGGTTTTCTTGGGGGTGGAGTGGGAAGCCAGCTTGTAGCATACAGAATTTCATCCCTCCAAATCTTCTTGGGAGACATTGTCTCTGCAAGAGGACCTCATACTTACCCAGAACACTACCTAGGGGCCAGTTGCAGTTCTGCCATTTTTTAACTTTATCAATTGGGACATACTTTTTTTTTTCCTTTTAGCTTAATTTATCCTTCTGGTTTGTTCATTACATTCCTGGAGGGGGGATAAAAGGCAAGAAAAGGACTTCTTCAAGTCTGATTTCCCCTGGTCCATGAGAAGATGAGTAGTCTTTGCCACCAAGTGGATTTCAACCCATAACGACCCTCCTCTTTACAAGAGAAGACGGCCCCTCTTCTCCTGTGGAGAGACGTAGATTTGAACCACTGACTTTCCTGTGTGCAGTGTAATACGGATTGCACTATTCTGCAAGACCTCTTTGTGTGATAAATATTAAACACCTGAAATGTTCCCCCTTGGACGTAGTCCAATTAGGGTTCTTTTTCTGTGTCTTTGGCAGAGTCCTACATTCCTTTCCAGTGCCCTTATCACATCTCTAGAGGACCTACCTTTGTCTCCCCAAGGTCATTCACTTTGTCACCCCAATCTTGGTTATGAGTTGCCAACTAGTCAGTTCCAACTCATAGCCTAATCCCATGTGTGTTAAATTAGAGCTAAACTCCTTAGAGTTTCCAGTGGTTGGTGGTTGGTTTTTGGAAAAAAGATCATCAAGTCTCTCCTCTAAGGTATCTCTGAATGGACTCAAACTTTCAACCTTTCCAGTAGCAGGTGAGTACATTAACCATTTACATCACTGAAAGACTCCCAAAGTTACTTGTGATCTATTCTTACGAGACTTACCTTTTCCAAGCCTTGCGCAGGTACGGCACGCTTGTTCTTTGTCTCCTTGTTATCCCTATCTCCCTCTTTTGTGTTTGAAATTGCTTCCTGAAATTGCTTTTCCAGGAGGTGTTAAGACTAAGTGGAAAGAACACGGGCTCTGGAGTTAGACACGTCTGATTTTGAATCCTAGGCACGTGGTTCATCTGTGCAATGACTCTGAGAACAAAGAATGCATCTGCTGATAGGATGCTTTTGTCAGGTGAGATCTATTTGATTCGGATGCCTAATGACCTGATGTGATGGAGAGGAACTGGCCCACATGCTTTGCTTGGCTGGGACCTTCACAGAGGAAAATTGCCAGGTCTTCCCTCCATAACGTTACTGGGTGAATTCAAACCGTCAACCTTTCCATTAGCAGCTAAGAATCACGGTGCCATCAAGGTAATAAATGTGAAGTGTCTCATACAGAGCCTGGCACATGATAAACCCTTGTAAGTGGAAAAAATTCATTTCCTTTTCTGTTTTCTTGTATCTGTCTTTTAACAGTATTGCTCGGCTCGGGCCCGCAAGATTTAAGAATTTTTAAACCCAATCTTGTTTTCCTGCTTTTGTGCCCCCTAAACCCAAACCTTTTTTCACACGCAAACAGAATTACCCCTCAAAGCCAAATCCTTCCATCCCAATTTCCTCCAACATATTCCCATCAGAAGAACAAAGAGTCAGCTTAGCATAGTAGGCAAAGCCCTAAACAACTCTGCTTTTCCTGCAGCCTGGAGTCCTGTGGATTTGCTGCTCTAACAATACTTCACTGCTATCCACTGAGGGAGCTCTGGTTACCCAGGGAGTAAGGAGTTATACTCCAATCAAAGGCAAGTGGTTCACATCTAGCGACTGCTTGTTGGGTGAAAGATGGGCAGTTTCCTTCCTTGTGATTTATAGCCTCTGAACACCAGCTGGAGAGTTAGCTGGGTCGATTCTGACTCGCCCATTGGGAGGAGGAGGAGGCTGTCAACCACTGTTTCCTACAATGAGCAGCTCACGGTGCTTGCAATGCACGCCTTTCCCATCTTTCTTTGCATTGGCCATTTCAGTTCGTTTTTCAAGACAGTTCGGGTGCCATCCTTTTTTTACAAAGCCTTTTAATACACGAGAGGTGAAAGGACCCTCTTCCAAACTCCCACAGATCGCTTGCCTAACGCCATCACACCATTCATTTTCTCACGTTGAAATAATCTGAGCACATGTCCCCAGTAGTGTTAACGTCTTGACAAGCAATTTCAATCACCTCTTCATTCCCACTGTGTGGGAGGTTGTTGGCCCTGGGTAAACATTTGCTGATCAGAAGTGAATTTTCCTAAATAAATAACTAAATTTCTTGGTTCGGATCACTTCTGCTTTTTTGTGTCTTCTTTTTACATATTTGTTTATTTCAAAATCTTCTCTTATATTTACAACGCCTACTGGTTTGAAGTTTAGGGAAGGATTTTTTTTTAAGAACTTTAAGGGGGCAAACAATTTTTTCTTAATATTTATAGATGTGACCCAAGTCTGACCTCAGGAGGAAAAATGATAGATAAGTGGGATTTCTTAAAGGATCCAAAGGGCCTTGAATAAAATTTAAAAAAAAAATTTAAAGCTACCTTTCAGATAACTTTAGCGTCAGAAAGATATTAATTCCTATCTTTACATCCTTTATCTGTGGATCTTACATGATGCACGTGAAAGTTCATTGAATATTGTAGTTACTGTCTTAACTATCACTTCTTCTTTCATTTTGATTCGTCCTGGTCAAAGGGAGCTCTGGTGGCCTAGTAAGTAGAAAGATGCACTAAAGGTGGGTGGTTCCAACCTACCAGCTTCTCTGAAGATAGGCAATCTCCTCTCATGCAATTCCCAGCCTCTGAAAACCCACGGGAGAGTTAACTACGGTCGGTTCTGACTCACCAGCACTGAACAACAGTTACACGTCAGGGAGTCTGGTAGCACAGTCCTCAGGAAGTCGCACTGCTAACCCAAAGGCCTCACCTATTCCACGGTTCGAATCCCCCAAGCATCTCTGCAGGAGAAAGACGTTTCACCTCGTCCCTCACTATTAACAGCCTCAGAAACATACTGGAGGGTCAGGTGCAAATCTATTTTCCAACTGGACAGATAGCAATGCAAACTAGGCATTATTTCTTTGCAGTTAATAAAATGTAATTAGTATTTGTTAAAAACTAACATCTGTACGGTTTCTTTATAGCTTATAAATTCAGTTAAAAATGGCATTAGATATGTAAGAAAATCACCCAGCTATAAGTAAATGTTTTAGACACACTCAAAGAATTTAACAAACTGACTCAAATCTTTTGAGCAACAGAAACCTTTGAATGCTATGCATTCTAACCTGTCAGATTCTCTCCGACCGCCTTCACAATTTTCTCTAACGGCAAATGTGTGTGTCGTGCGTTGTGTACCATAGAGACGGAACCGACCCATAGCTGACCCTCCAGCAGGTTTTCAGAGGCAGTTCATAGCCCAAGAGGACATTGCCCATCCTTCTCCAATATCAGCAAATACCCAAAACCCCTAGGTCTCAGAGAAGTGACGTCAGCAGCCATGAGGGTGTCAGCTTTTAAAGGTGTTTGGTTTCCCCAAGTGCATATAGTTATGAAACAGTTAAAGCGTGAATAAACCAGAATGCCAGAGTTTTGAACATGTAATGCAATAACGCTGTGTTATTGCTAGGCCAAGCAATTTTCAAGGCATGTACCGTATTAGCTCCACGAGAACATTTGCTTCATGTGTTTTTCTTCTAGAGAATTAATAATTCTGGCAACGTGTTTGCGAGGTTCTTTCTAACATGTGTTGTGGAAGGATATTGTTGCAACTGCTGCTTTGTGTATTCTGGCTCTTAAAGACAATTTCTCACTCACTAAGTTTGAAATCGAAATCATGAGCCTGGCAGTGGCTGTTGCCAGACTGCAATATCTCCGAATTAGAATGAAGTTAAGAAATTACTGTTGTCATTTTTATTCTTAACTTTATTTAGGCGGGGGGGGGGGGGAAGAAAGAAGAAGTTCTGTATAATACTGGGATTTGCAGGCATGTTAGGTAAAGGCTGATATTTGGCTTCAAATGAACAGTTTCTCCTCACCCTGAGAGAACTACAGGGCATGTGATATTGAAGCAGCTCTTTCCCAAACTAAGCAATAAATCTAGAATTGACAGCTACACAAATCCATCACTGAGTCCAGGAGGCTATGGGGTTGGTGTATGGACGTTCAGGTAATTGGAGAATAATAAGGCAGCAGAAGAATGACAAGGGCCCATTGATGGAGAGACAATCTGGCATGTGTTGGAATCTGTTCAACACCCTCAGATTTTGAGAGCTATGAGGAGATCTGTGATGTTTCTAGAGCTAATCACAGAGTCCCTCAAAATGTATTTATCTCCTAAAATGCATTTAGGTCTTTCACCACTATTCAGGAAATAATTTTTAAAAGACACTTTTTTAGAAGCCAATACAAGTCAAGAAAGCAAAAAAATCCCCTTATTCTAATTTATACATTTAGAATATTTGTGTTAAAAAACATTTCACCAAATAATCTTTCCAACGGCAAAGATTATTAAAATACACAATCCAGTGAAGTAAACAGAATTTTATGTTAGGAACAGTAGTCATCAGCATTACAAAAATTATTCCTTTATTAATGTGAAGTTGGAAGAAGCAGGAGTGGCATCTATTTCCTAAACAGTATGCCTCTGGAAACTCTGTGAACTTCGATAAATGTCGATAGTTGTAGAGAGGCTTCAGGCCTTCTGTTCATGGGGTCGCTATGATTGTGCTCGACTCAAAGGCAATCATCAACAACAACAATGTGAAGTTCAATTGTCCTCTAGTCCTCCATAATTTTTTTTAAAAAAACTCAAGATCTTTCCCATGAAGGTATCCTTGATGCTTCCACAAAGGATAGGCGATTTGTTCTCATGATCGCTTACTTTGTTTCTCATGGAGATGTGTATATCTGCTCAAAAATGTTCCCTTTAGCTTGTGGCACAGCCTCAGAAAATGCCAAACTGTTTCCGGACAACTGATTCTTCACTGCGTCCTTTAAAACTAAAGGACATCATATGGTTTCAAGCAGAATAGGAAACCCTATAAAGGCATAAACATCAAACACGTGTCACAATTTGAAAAGTTTTCTAAAATGTATTGTTAGATCTGAAAATATCTAAAGTTGGCTGGAAGACATTATACATTTTGAAGAGTTTTTCTGTAATCCCTTTTCTGGAAGTCTGAATACCTCCAAGAGATGCTTCTTCCTCCTAACATTATAAGCAGAAAATAACTCTTCTACCGAAATAGATAATATGAGGAAGCTCGATTTGAGTACTTCACATAAATTTGTGAAATTACTGCCTAGAAGAGGTGATTACAAACCAGTGAAAAATCAAAAATTCTAACTCCAAGGTGGTTTAATATACAATTTCGCCTAAGAAATCTGGGACCACTTGACGCCCAAAGAAGAGGGTTTTTCATAGTAAAGTAGCGACATCTACTGTCCCAATCTGGGAATAGTATCAGAAGTCATTACCCACACGTTCAACCTAGGGGCCTTAACAGTGCCAGGTCTGTCACAGATGCTGCTTCTACCAGAAATTAAACGAGCCTGGGGTGGTAGAAGATTGCATATTCTAGGAGAAGCGGGGTCTTTTGATTCACACTGTTGTTTCTGAGTGCTGTAAGGCTCCAAATCATGGCAACTCTGAATACAACAAACGCCGCCCAGTCCTTCACCCTTTTCACAACCTCTGTTGGGCTTGAACCCACTGCTGTAGGAAGTGCATCAGAGTGTCACATCCAGGAGCATCCGCTGTTCCACTGAACCTACACCTTAGCAAACATGATATCCTACTCCAGGGATTGGTCCTGCCCGAGAGCGTGTCCAAAGTCTATGAGAAAACGTCTCAACATTCTCAGAAGCTTTCTGACTGTATGCCTTCCAAAACAGATTTATTCATTCATCTGACAGTTCTCTGCCAATTCTATAATTCAATGGTGCCAGTTTTTCTTGGCCTTCCCTACTCATCGTCCAGCTTTCACAGGCGAATGACAGTTTCCTATTTTGGGTCAGACACATTTTAATCTTTAAAGTGGCCTCTTTGCTTTTTATAATACCTTAAGGAGATCTTCTACTATAGATTCATTGGTGCCATACATTGTCCGGTTTCTCCATGTCTTCCTCGGGAATTGGTGGATTGTTGTTGCTCTGCATTTCCCAGAATGGTATCTTCCAAAGATTGACCCTTTCTGATGTTGTTGTTGCTGTTGTTATGTGCCATGGAGTTGCTTGTGACTCATAGAGCCCCTATGTACAACAGCTCTGAACCCTGATCTATTGTGAGCCAATCTTACTGTCTCTGTTACATCTACCTCCATTACCCCAGTCACTGAGTCAATACATCTCATCGAGGGTCTTCCTCTTCTGCACGGTCCCTCCACCCTCCCAAGCATGACATCCCTCTCCAAGGACTGATCTCTCCTTATAACATGCCCAAAGTATGTCAGATGAAGCTTCAGAATCCTTACCTCCAAGGAGCAGCATGGTTTCACCTTCTCTAGGATGAAGCTGTTTATTCTCCTAGCAGTCCATAACATGCCCAAAGTATATGAGATGACATTTCACCCTCCTTGCCTCTAAGAAACTCTCAGCTTGTACTTCCTCCAAGACAATTTATTTGTTCATTTGTCAGACTATGGTATGTTCAGAACTCTTCACCAACACCACAGTTCAAAGGCATCAATTCTTCAGTCTTCTTTCCTTGTCCAACTATCAGATGTATAAGAAACAATTTAAAATACCATGAGTTGAGTTGGATCAAGTATATCCTAGGCTTTAAACCAATATGCTTGATCTTTAGAATTCTGGAGGGGTCCTTAAAAGCAGATTTTTTCCCACTACAAGGCATCTTTTAATTTCTTGATTGTCACTACCATTACTTGATCCCGGATCAAGTAAAATTAAATCTTTGGCAAGATAATCTCTTCTTCCTGTCAAGATGTTGCCTATTGGTCTTATGGTGAGGATTTTTGCTTAATGTTGAGATGTAATCCTTATTGAACATTGTAGTAATTCATTTTCTTTAGTAACTGCTTCAAGTATTCTCTTTCTGTAAGCAAGGTTATGTCATCTGCATGACAGAGGTTGTTGGCGAATCTTTCCTCAAGCTTGATGCCACATTCTTCTTCATATAGGCCAGCTTCTTGAATTTTAATTGTTTGTGGAATCAAGTAAAATGAAATCCTTGATAACGTCAATCTTTCCTCTGTTTATCAAGATGTTGCTTATTGGCCCTGTTATGAGGATTTTCATTTTCTTTATGTTGAAGTGTAATCCACACTAATGGCTACAGTCTTTGAACTCCATCAGTTAAGTGCTTCAACTCCTCTCCATTTTCAGCAAGCGCTTCTGCATCATCTGCATCTCACAAGTTCTCAATGAGACCTCCTTTAACCCTGGTGCTGAATTTTCCTTCATATAGTCCAACTTTTCAGATGATTTGCTCAGCATACAGATTGAATAACTATGGCAAAAGATCCAACGCTGTCACAAACTCCTGATTTTAAACAATGGAGTGTCCTCTTGTTCTGCTCAAACAGTTGCCTACAGAAGGTTTGTTTTCTCCTATTATGTTTGTTCTGCAAAAATAGTGAATTTGTGAAGATCCAAAATAAAAAGCCACAGAGAGGCAAGGAAGAAGGCACAGAATGTTAGGGAAAGTGTTGCTAGCAAAATTGTTTTTCCCCGGAAGATGTAGGTCTTTTCAGAGGAAATCTCTCCCCGAGTCATTTGCTTTCTCTTTCTGTTGTCTTCTTCTTTCTCACTCCCTTCCCAATTTCACCTCATATAAATCGTGTAGTGAGCTCTGGTGGCTTAGTATTAAGTGGTTGTGATGGTAATCTCCTCTCGCACAATTAACTGCCTTTGAAAACCCACTGGAGGGTCAGCTCCATGGCTCTGACTCCACAGTACTTAATAACAATAAATCTTATTGTTCTTGTTCTTGTTGTTAGGTGCCATCAAGTCAAGTATAACTTATAGTGACCCTATGAACAGAGGATCTGAATCCTGTCTTCACACTTCAACTTCCTGACACACTAGAGCCCCCTGCAGCAGTCACCACATCAATCCACCCAGTTAAGGATCTTCCTCTCCTTCGCCGACCCTCCACCCTTCCCAGCATCATGTCTCTCTCCAAGGAATAGCCCCTCCTAACAAAATGCCCAAAGAGCACCCTGGCTACACCCTTTCTGAGACATATTTATTTGTTCTTTTGACCATCCATGGGATATACAGTGCTTTTCTCCAACACCACAGCTCAGAGACATCAATTCTTCTTCTGTCATCCCTATTCATTGTCCAACTCTCAAATCCAAAGTAAGTGATCAGAAAGAGCATAGCCTGAATATGTGACCTGTTCATGGATAGGAAGACTCAATAGTGTGAAAATGACAGTCCTGCCAAAAGCAATGTATATGTTCAATGCAATCCCAGTACAGACTGAAAGAGATACTGTCAAGTTTATTTGGAGAGGCAAGAGACAGCGAATAAGCAAAGCACTTCTGAGAAACAAAAATGAAGTAGAAAGCATAGCACTCCCTGACCTCAAAACCTACTACACAGTGGTAATAACCAAAAGAGCAGGGTACTGATACAATTACAGGCATGTAGAACAATGGAACAGAATTGAGAACCCACAAATAGAACCAGCTATCTATGGTAATGTTGATATTCAACAAGGAAATAAAACCTATCAAATGGGGAAATGACAACCTCTTTAACAAATCATGCTGGCAAAACTGGACTGCTATCTGCAGAAAGCTGAAACAGGATCCACATCTCACACCATACACAAAAATAAGCTCAAGGTGGATAAGAGACCTGGGAATAAAGCCCCAAACCATAAAGTTCATCAGCGACAAACTGGGATCAAGCTTAGGCGGTCTATCTAGTCTATAAAGAGAATGCCAAATACAGCAAGAAATACACAATCTAAAAAGAATAAAATTGATGAATGGTACCTTCTAAAGATTGGATCCCAACAGGGTGAAAAGAAAACCTATCGACTGGGAGGGAACAAACATTTGGCAACACCACATCAGACAAGAGTTTCTAACAAAAGTTTACAGAATGCTTCTGGGCCTCCAATTACAAAATGGGTGACAGACATGGAAAGAATTTTCACAGAGAAAGATATTCAAATGGCAAACAGAGTCATGAAAAAATGCTCAAAATCACTGGCAATAAGAGAGATACAAATTAAAACCACAATGAGATACCATCTCACTCCAATAGCAGTGGCAAAGTTTAACAAGACAGCAAGTAACAAATGTTGGAGAGGATATGGCGAGAAAGAAACTCTTATACATTGTTGGTGGGATTGTAAAATGATACAACCACTCTGGAAGGCAGTTTGGCACTTCCCAAAAAAATGCTGATCATAGAAATTCCATATGACCCAGGAATTCCTTTGCTTGGAATATACCCCATGAAAATGAGAACAGAGGCTCAAATGGAGACTTGTACACCAATGTTCACAGCAGCATTATTCACCATCTCAGTAACATCAAAACAGTCCAGATATCCAACCATAATTGAATGTGGAATACTATGCAAGATGCAGGAACAAGGATTTGGTAAATTACTACCCAACTTGGAAGGGACTGAAGAGTATTATGCTGAGTGAAGTAACTCAGTCCTATAAGGAAAAATACTGTATAAAGCTATTATTGTAGAATGAGTAAGAAAATCCAAGGGAGAGGAAGTTAGAAGCAGAGGGATGAAGATGGGAGAGGGATGTTGATTATAGGGTTGCACAATTTGATGGAGTTGGTGAAGGAAATGGGAAAGATCTGGTGTGCAAAAGTATATATTTGAACTTTGTAAATAAATAAGTATAAAAAAAATTTTTTTAAAGAAAAAAGACCATGACCTGAAACAGATGCACTGTAGTCCTTAAAGTGATATAATTACTCCTCAATAATTTGGAAAGGTCCCTAACTGCAGACTTTCCCAAAGCAATATGTATCTTATTTTCCTGATTGCTGGTACCAAGAGTGTTAATTGTGGATCCAAGTAAGATGAAGTTGTTGACAGTTTTGATCTCTTCTCCATCCATAATGATGTTGTCTATAGGTCCACTGGTAAGAATCTTTGTTTTCCTGACACTGAGGTGTGATCCATATTAAAGGCTGCATTCCTTGATCCTCTGCAGTAAGTGCCTCAAGTCCTTCTCATTTTCAGCAAGCAAAGTTATGCCTTCCTCCAACACAGGTTATTGATGAGTCCCCCTCCAATCCTGATGCCACATTTTTCTCTTCATAGAGTCCAGCTCCTCGAATAATTTTCTCAAAAAACAGATTAAATAGTTATGGAGAAAGAATATAACTCTGACACACTTCTTTCTTAATTTTAAAGCATGCAGTGTTCCTCTGCTCTGTTTGTACAACAGCCTCCTTGTCCAGGTATAGATTTTGCATGAGCACAGTTAAGTGTTCTGGGATTCCCATTCTTCTCAATGTCAGCCACAACTTGTTATGATCCACACCATCAAAAGCCTTTGCATAATCAATAAAGCACAAATAGACATTCTTCTGGTATTCTCTACATTCAGCCAGGATCCATCTGACATCGGCAATCATGTCCCTGGTGCCATGATCTCTTCTAAATCCTGTTTGGACTTCTGACAGGTCCCTATCGATGTACTGTTTTAGCTGATTTTTAATGATCTTCAGCATTTGTGGTTGAAAACAATAAATCTTACAGAACTGGAAATATGCTGATGACACAAAGTTTTGAAATTGCTTCAGAAATCAAGGACTTTCTGGCTTTAAGACAAAAAAACACACTTTAAAGATAGATTGATTCTTGTGACCATCTACCAGCTATTAGTTGAATTGAGTAGGCTTATAATAACAGTAACACCATATATATTAAAGCAGAACTGAGTTTTTTTCTCAATGATTATTTCAAGTGGATTGCCAGGCCTTACTTCTGATGCACTTCTGTATGAACTAAACCTTCTGACCTTTAGTTAGCAGACAGTCACACTATTTACCCCATTCAGGGATATGACAGCCTATTCAACCTGTATTTAACTGAAGAAGCTGAAGTTAGAAAAACCAGGGTCCTGGGTGTGGTCACCCAGTTAGTGAATGATAAAAGATAGTTTGGATACCAAATCTCCTTGGAAATTGGATTAAATCATAGCGTTTCCAACACCCCTAAAATTCACTGTTGTTGCATCAAAACTGCCTCCTGGTTGACCCTCTGTTGGGTTTCCAAAACCATAAGTAGCACTATAGATCAACAGTATTACTCCCTTGGAGCTGCTGGTAGATTTGAACCACTAGATAGGGATGGCCTTCGGGTTAGCAATACAACTCTACAGACCACTAGCATTTTCTTTTCCAACAAGGGGGCCACAGTCACAAAAGGAATTGTTTCTCAAAGATCCCTCCACCCACAGCTCATATTTTTCCCTTGTTTTGCATATGTCTGGAACTAGAAAGGCTTAGAAAAATTATACATTTCCCTCATGTGAAAGTTTCTTTGAAAACATTTCTTTTTAGTTATTTTCAGGAAAATCAGATTGTATCATAAATACATAGCTGAAAGAGAAAATAAAACGGGCAGTTATCTCTACGTCAATGTGTCCCGTACAATTGTAAAATGTTCCTTAAAAAAGCAAACTGATTTAAATCTAGATGTTGTACTGTTTATGGTCTTTTTAGCACCTTTCAACAAAATCAAATTCGCCTGTAATTTAAACACCTAGCTTTTGTCTTTAATTCCTTCTATCTTTATGCAACTTTAAGCCACAAAACATCATTCACTGTAAAATAAGACATACCAGAGGGTCAGGAAAGAATCTTTATGTTTTGGTAAAACAAATAGCTGCAGATGAAGTGGGTGCTTAACTTTAACAAGTAAAGTTCCTAAATATTCATTTGTAATATTTCAATATTACAGTGATTCAACAATGTTTTAAGGATTTCTTGTCTCCTGCAACTCTCATTTGCAGTTAAATGTGCAATGTTTCCATAGGTCAGACTTCATATAATCCAAGAAATTGCATTCTCTGACTGCTATTGTTATTTCATTTTGGAAGAACATTCTTCTAAATTGTACAGCACTCTTCCATTAATTTGCTGTAGTAAGGTAATCAGGGTTTGCCGTGAAACTGAACTTTGTGCCATTGGGAGTGAAATGCCATAACAGCTGCCCATGGTGGGCAGTGGTTGGTGGAGCTCCCAGTTTAAGCGAGGTTTGAAAGCAGGAGTGACATCCACTTCCTAACCCACATGCCTCTGGTAACTCTATGAACCTGGAGAAACCACAATATTTAGAGAAAGGCTTTAGGCCTTTTGTTCACAGGGTCACAATGAGTCATGCTCGACTCAACGGCAATGAACAATAGCAACAGTATGTACTTTATTTGCAATAATACAATTTCTTACTTTAATGAAATATTTTTCATATATTCATCTTTTCCCCCCTAAGAACTTACTTGTAAGGGGAATTTCAAATGTCAAAAATAACAACCATCAGATCTTTTGCATTTTAATCCTTTTATAGATAGTAGAGGAAAAAAACCAGATTATTTACCAAAACTATCTTCTTCTTGTTGTTGTTGTTAAGTGCCGTCGAGTCGCAGGCGACTCATAGCAACCCTATGAAGGAGAGTCCTCAACACTTGGGTGCCTTTCATCCCCTCTCCAGGTTCCCAGGGTTTCCGGAGGCAAGTTATTATGGAAGTGGATGCCACTTCTGCTTCCAAAAATCATCTTAGGTACAAAAATAAAAGATTTTCATTAAGTCTGAAGCAAATTGACTAAATAATAATTGTTTGTTATTTTCATGTCATGTTGAATAAAAATTTAAAAATCACATACATAATTTCATTAATGCTAGACATGCAAGATTGGTTCATCATTAGAACATCAGTTACTGTAATGTACTGTATTATATTAATGAACTGTGGTTGTGTGCCATTGATTCGAAACCAACTCACTGTTGACCCTCTAGTGGGTTTTCAGAGGCAGTAAATTGCATAGGAGGAGATTATCCATCTTTCTCCGTCAGAGCAGGTGGTGTATTCAAACCTTTGGGTTGGCAGTTCAAGTCCTTATCACTTAGCCCCCAGGAATATAAGATAAAATTTGCTTCTACCTAGAAGTAAAACCATAACATTCATAAGGATTTTTTTCTTGGCACATTTTTCCCTTTAGTACAAAACAAAATTACAATATTTGGTAAGGGCAATAATAGTTCCTTGAAAAATAAACATATTCAAGTGAATGAAAAGGGCAATTACTTTGTATGTTTTTACAAGTTTTACTAAACTTATCACAGGTTTCCATAAACCAATTCTGGTTTATCAAGACCCCAAAATTGACCCCAAAATTTTAGATTGTAGCTTTCCTTCAATGACAGGAAAAAAAATACTCTTTGCTATTAGCTCATTGCATCTTTTTGCAACTCACTATTTTGGAGAGAAATCACAGACTCACATATCATTGTTCAAAATCCCTGTTGGCATGCTTACTATGCAGTTATTGGCCAGAAAAAAAAATCTAATTTTTCAAAGACCAAATCCACATTTTTGGGCCCTGCGCTACTGCAAATCTTCAGGACATTTCTAGGGCCAGAACTGACCAACACCATATGCCACATTATGTAAACAAATAAGGACCAAAGGGCTCCATTGCAGAAGCCACAGGAGAAAACAAAATGATGAGCTGAACAGATGTCTTTGAAGCATAATCATTTCTGTGGCAATCCAGGAGACAAAGACTTATGTTTCTCTTTGGTCTGGAGAAATAGGTTGGAAATCTTTATATACCCATTTTTGGTTTAAAAATAAACACACAAAAAAATGTAAGCAGCATTGAAACAGTTAGATGGCTCTGCCCAAACTCAACAGATCATAGTAAATGTGAAATAACTTAGTCAGTGGCCTTTTACACTCTATGAAAAGACTCACTCGTTTCCCTTGGCATCCTTGCTAGGCTCAGATCCAATGCCTGTATAGGATTTATGACAATGCTGCTATCTACATTCCTTCATTTGTTACCTTATTCATCAGATACCTGTTAAGTGCCAAGCACTGGGAATGCAGCACCGAAGAGACAAAAATCTCTGCCTTCATGACAATTGTAATCCAGAAAGAAAATAAACAAGCAAGCCAAGTATATAGAATGCTAAATATATGGTGTACAGAATAAAGCAGAAAAGTCATTTCCGTTACATAGATTCTGAATCATAGACAGAGTAGAATCACCTCATAGGGTTATCAAGGCTGGAATCTTTATGCCACATCTTTCTCCTGCAAATGGTGCATGGTTTCAAACCATAGAGCTTTAGGTTAGCATTGAGCACTTGAAACTCTATGATACCAGGGTCCCTTAAAGCAGAAAAGAGAGTTATGAAATGCTGAAAGGTCAGAATATTTAGTTAATGAATAGTCTTTTGGGTTTTTTCCCCAAGATCGAAATTAAATTAGAACTATCCATGCAGATCTCTGGGGGAAGGTGACTCTTGGCAAAGAGAACAGCAAGTGCAAAGGCCCAGAAGTAGGAACAGTGTTGTATGCAGTATGAGCACAGCAGGAAGGCAATTAACTCCTTTTCCTCAGAGACTTTAAAGTCAGTAGGAAACTTAGAGTGCAAATATTTTCAATGTCATTCCAAGCAGACTCTTAAAAGCTAGAGGAGAGAGATATAAATGTGACTCAAATATTGTATAAGACCATCATTACAGAAACTAAAGAAAGGTTTATATACAGAACGAATCCTTATTGGATAGTTACTAAGGATGGTAAGGGTGGAAAGGGGAATGATAAATTAGTAAACAGATAATAGATACATGTAAAGATGGTGAAGGGAAAGGCAACATACAATCCGAGGATGATCAGCACAATAGCATGAAAAGAAGGAAAGATCCACATATAAAAGGATCAATGGAAATCTGAATCATAGGAAGGAAACAGAAAGTTCAATTACATTGGAGGTATTCAAATTAATGTTATAGAACAAAGTATGTGGTGGTGGTGGTGGTGGTGGTGTGTACTGTCAAGTCAGAATCGATTCATAGCTGACCCTCCCTGCTAGTTTTTCAGAGGCAGTTAATCACAAGGGAGGAGATTTCCATCCTTCTCTGGAGCAGCTGGTTGCCTCAAGCAGCTGGTGGCCTCGAACTGCATGCCTTCGGGATTGCACCACAGCATCTTGCCCCCAGGCCACCAGCACACTTTGAAGTTTACTTTGCAAATTAACAGACCGGGTGAATGAAAAATTAATTTACTTTATAAATCTTCACTAACATTACAATTTTTTAAAAGAAGAGGGAGAAAAAAATTATTGCTAAATGAACAACACTGGAAAAAAAAATAGAAGAAGAGGGAGAAATGAAAGAAACCAAATGGCATATGGCACTGGGTAGCTCTGCTGGAAAGGACCTTTTTAAAGTGTTAACAGAGCAAGAATATCACTGTAAGGACTAAGATGAGCCTATTTCCCTTTGCTTCATATGCATAGCAAAACCTGGACAATGAATAAATAAGACCTCTGAATTGCGATGTTGGGGAAAAATATTGAATATATTACCAACTGTCAGAAGAACAAACACATCTGTCTTGGAAGAAGTGTAGCCAGAATGCTCATTAAAGTAAAGATAGCGAGACTTCGCTTACTTTGATGTGTCATCAAGAGGAACAAGTCCCTGGAAGACAAAATGCTTGGTAAAGTAGAGGATCTACAGAGGAGAAAAAGGCCCTCGACGCGATGGATTGACACAGTAATTGTAACAGTGGACTCAAACACAGCAATGGGGTGGTGTTTTGTTCTGTTCTAGATAGGGTCAAATCTACTCAATGCCTCCTAACAACAATAATTTTCACTAGAATAGAGAACTGGATTGAGTTTTGCTCACCTCTATCTTCTCCAAGGGTAATGTTCACATGTCTCCCTTTGGGTTGATCTCTGCATGTTGGCTAAAAAAAGAAGAAGGAATTAATTTCTAAGTCTCAGTTTCCCTACAAGTTTACCTAAGACTTAATGAGTTGCTATTCATTAGTTTCCTTATAAACTGAACCACCTATTCTGCTATTCTAGACGTGATTACTTTGAAAAGTTAAAAAAATATCACTTTATAGACATCTTGCAGTGACAAGAACACTTCTCAATCGAAAGGCACACGTATGAGTCTTAAGTCAGTCAATTATTGAGAAACAGTGGTGTTAGTTTGAGGACTAAGGTGGACCTCACTCAGGCCATGGTCTTTTTAATGTCTTGATGTGCTGCTGAGAGCTGGACAGTGAATAAGGATGGCAGAAGAAGTGATGTCTTTGATCTGTAGTTTTGGAGAAGAATGCAGAAGATTCCATGGACTGCCAAAAAATCAGATACATCTTGGAGAAGGTACAACCAGAATGCTCCTTGGAGGCAAAGATGATTAAACTTCACCTCACATATTTTGAGTATGTTTCTAGGAGAGGCTATTCATTGGAGAGGGACATCGTGATTGGGAAGGTGGAAGGACAGCAAAAAAAAGAAAGACCCTCAACTAGGTAGGTTGACATAGTGACTGTGACAATAGGCTTAAGTGTATCAGAAGTGTCAAAGGATAGGACAGGGTTCAGATCTGTTGTTCATGGGGTCACTATGAGTTGTACGCAACTTGATGGCACCTAACAATAACAACAATGGTATCATTAAATCTTCAGTTACAGCATATAGAAAATATATATTTTTTTTCTTTATAACTCAAAAAATCTAAACTATATATGTAAGTAGACTGTCATTTTTGCACTTACACATATATTTATTTTCTATATGTGCATTTAAAATATTTTTTCTAAGTGTATTTAAAAGTCCATTTCTAGGAAGCTCCGGTGGCCTAGTGACAAGAAGCTCCACTGCAATCCCAGAGATAACGCGGTTCGAATCCACCAGATGCTCTGCTTGAGAAGGAAGGGCAATCTCCTGTACTATTCAGATCTGATTTGATGGTACACACATACACAAAAAAAATAATAAAATAAATTCTTTTTTTAAAGTCCATTTCTAATTAAGATTACATGAGCACAAACATGCTTGTTTAATTTCCTTCTCTACTTATCAAAACTACAATTAAAATATTTTTATATCTCAGTATCTAAAAATGTCATAAATAACTGTCACTGAATTATACATGTAAAAAATGTTGAAAGAGTAGATACACACACACACACACAAAGATAATTAAACACTTTAAAACAACAGAAAATGAAAGTGGAAAAATACTGACATTGAAAAAAAAGTTCAGCTCAAGATGGTACCTATTCTATGTGTATATTTATTCTTTTCAATAACATTGAAAGAATTAATTTTATCTTAAAAGACAAACATCTTAAAGAGGAGTCACATATTATTTCTTGGGGCTTATCAACTAAGACATGTTTTTTTAAAAAAGGCTATTTCTGCATGTTTCTTCATCCCTATAGGTATGCAACTCAAAAGCAATCATTTGCTGCCCCCTGCCTGTCAGCAAGTTCTTACTTTTGTGTTAAAGAAAAATCTGTGTTGAAAAAGTGAAGCTGAGGGAGTTTACCACTCCTCCTAGATCGATCATAGTATACTAATTAATACCCAATAAAGGCATGAAGTCTTATACCTCAGACTTGTTAGGTGAATTCCAATTCGTAGCAACTCTATGTGCAACAGATGGAAACTGTCCCAGATCTTGCGTCTGGGTACGAATTCCAGCTTGGACCTTGTAGAACCTTACTTAGTCAAATCACTGAGCCTTTCTTCTGTAGCCTTAATCTTTACAATAAAATAATAATGATAATAACACCTATCTCTGGTGGCCTAGTGTTAAGAAGCTGCACTGCGATCCCAAAATCACGCAGCAGTTCGAATGCACCAGCGGCTCGAAGGAGGATGGACAATCTCCTCCTGAGTGATTTATTGCCTCTGAAAATCCCTGGAGGGTCAGCTGTGGGTGGGTTTCTACTGGATGGCACTTAACAAAAGCAACAACATATGGTTAAGGTAATAATTAAGTGAGCTCATAAATTGCTTAGGCAATTTGACTCAAATCAGTATTACTCAATCTCATATTTGGAACCAGTTGTGAGGGAGCAGATAATTGTCCGTTATCGCACCAGATCCCCTGGTCTCTCCAACTGTACTCATTTGTGTTCTTTTGTTTAGCACTTACTGCCTTCTAACACACCAGATTATCAAATTGTTTATTGTGTATCTTATTTCTTGTCTGTATCTTATTAGTGAAGGTCGTTGGTGGTGCAGCGGTAGTATTCTTTACAAAGGAGACCTGAGTTCAATTCCTAGTCAAGGATCCTCTGCTCAGCCATCGTTTATCTGGCAGTAGATTCTTA
Source organism: Elephantulus edwardii (assembly GCF_000299155.1). Lineage (NCBI taxonomy): Eukaryota > Metazoa > Chordata > Mammalia > Macroscelidea > Macroscelididae > Elephantulus > Elephantulus edwardii. The sequence continues at coordinate 17,562,581 of NW_006399786.1, read as the reverse complement.
CATGTTTCTGAGATGCTAAACGGATTTCAGCAGAGCTTCCAAATGAAGACAAGATAGTGAGAAGAGGTGGTGATGGAAACGCCTATGGATCAAAGTATGATTTCATTGTGCATAGGGGTTTCCATGAATTGGATATTGGCATGTAACCTTGACCTTGTCAAAACATTGAACTTTTCTGGTGGCCATGATTTCATCTTTAAAACAGTCCTTTACCTGAAGAGACAGGATTAGAATAGAAGCACTCTTGAAATCCTTGTCCCCATCAAGATTTATAATTCTAGGCATATTTTAATTTTGTAATCCAAGTTTTTGCAAGAAGTGAAGAAGACTTGGGATCCAAGATGGCGCCGGAGGCAGAGACAACGTGGTGAGCTGAAGAAGCAGTGGACCACTTGGAGCAGGGCTACTATGGCCTTCTACAGACCTCTGTTTATTGATAATTGAACAGTTAAACAGTTGATGACTGATCTTCAGTGAAGATCGAGGCTCAACAACAGGAATTCAAGGATTTCCAAGGAGGAATGGGTGAGTCTCGCAGCTCCGAATCCCCTCCTGCAGAGCTCGCACCTCGCTGCACCTCTGCTGCAGCTCCATGAGGCTCCCACAGCCAGAACCTATGTATTCCCTCACCCAGGATGGATGGTAGGCTCCGGGCCTCCCCAAGACTGGTGCAGTGGAGCGGCCACACTGCCACAAATTGGACTTGTTCTGGGGAGAATTATTGGAGTCAAGATGGCAGCGGCGGGGGACGTGTGCCCTGCTGCCTGCAGGTCTGGTTTTCTTTGGACAGGCCAGAGAAGATGATCACCAATACAATGGATTGTTGAAGGTCACTGTGAGTTGTCTACTTGATGATATCTCCAGCAAATTGAAAAAGAACAGCAAGAAAACCCGACGCCCTTTAAAAAAATTGAAATTATAAAAACAAGAGCAGAAATAAATGAAATAGAAAACAGAAAAACAATTGAAACTATCAACAAAACTAGGAGTTGGTTCTTTGAAAAG
>NW_006399786.1:17552546-17557436 GCF_000299155.1 Elephantulus edwardii | reverse complement strand
GGACCGACATCCTAAATGCACCACATATTTTGATCTGTTGAATGTTTCTGCCAAAAGCTGTTTAGACCTGGGGGAGTCTGTTCACAACTCTCAGGTTCCCTTTGCCAGTTATAAAGGGGAAGGGGAGTGACACCTACTTCAAATTATAGTGTGACCACTTATGGGGGGGGGGTAAAAATGGTGGTGCTGGAATTGGAGATGCTGTCCTTGGCCACATAGTCCTCAGTCAGGTGAAGGGACCACAGTGGGGTGGGGGCAATTGGAGGGGGAGTGTACCAGCCAGCCCCTGGGGGGTGTTGCTCTGCTCAGGACAGGCTGTCTTCAGCCCCTGGCCTGGGGCAAGCCGTCACAGCCCTCTGCCCGGGGCAGGCCATCTTCAGCCCACAGCTCGGGGTGAGTCATCACGGCCCTCAGGGTGAGCTCCAAAGTCCCCAGACTGTGTCATCTGACCCTTGGATTGGGGGAAAAACCAAAATGCCTAGGGTATCCAGAGAATTTTATCTAGGCTGACTTTCCACCACCCTCTCCCCCAGTAAACCTGAAAGCAACACCCCCAAATCCCTTCTATTTGTAACTCACAAGTTTGTTCTCTCTAGGTTTACTCCCTTTCCTATAGGTAACCTTAACACTGAGTTTTACTCCAGACCTGACCCTGAACCCAGTGCCAGTGACAAAAAGGAAATAGAATGACAGCTAAGGTAGCAAAGGAGGATGGAGACTCTGGGTTAAACCAGCCATCTCCACTGGACCCACCTGGGAAAACACTTTACAGTGCAGAGGGGAGCAAATGACAAGAAAATATCTTCTAACAGAACAAGAAGGCAAGCAGCCTTAGCCCAAGACCACCAGTAAGGTGATAAAGTGTCCTCCCTTTCCCCCTTCACATCAACACCCCTGTTCAGCATGAAGAAGCCAGAGAGTCTGCATCCAGTTCCCAAATCAATAAGAGAGTTGGTTTAATTGCCTTTGGAAAATGCTTACCATTCTCGTGTAGCATCTGGTCCCCACTGGATCCTTTTCATTTCCTTTCACCTGCTTCCCCCACCAACCAAATTGTGCAGCTCTGCAACTGCATCCCTGCCCATCCTCACCCTTTTGCCCCCAATCCTTACCTCCTTGTACCCCCATTATGTTTTTCCAATAAAATTTTTTAAAAAAGAAGTGAAGAAGACTTGAAGTAGAGAAGATCAGAGACTACAACCTTCAGTATTGATTACACCTCAATATAAAGAAAACAGAACTCCTTATCAGTGGGCCAATAGGCAGCATCATTATAGATGAGGGGAGGGGGAATGAAGTTGACAACAATTTCATTTTACTTGGATCCACAATCAACATCTGTGGTAGTAGGGCTCAAGAAATTAAAAGACATACTACACTGGGAAAATCTGCTGTCATGGACTTCTCCAAAGTGCTAAAGATCAATAATGTCAGTTTCAAGACTAACATGTGCGTGATCCACATCATAAGATATATCCACATAAAAAATACTATAAATACACTTTTCAGTTGTTTCTTATACATCTGAAAGTTAAACAACGAATAAGGATGAGGAGAGAAAACCGTATGCCTTTGAATTGTGATATCAGAAGATTATAGAATACCCCATAAACTGCCCAAAGAACTAACAAGTTGGTCTTGGAGAAAGTGTGACAAGGATGATAAAACTCTGTTCCATATACCGTGAGGTTGTTGTCAGGAAGTTTCAGTCTCTGTAAAATACATCCTGCTAGGAAAGGTGGCGGATCAGAGAAAGAGGAGAAAACCTCCACAAGATGGATTGACACAGTGACTGTAGCAGTGGGCTCAAGCATGTCAGAGATAGTGAAGATGGCACAGGGCAGGGAAGGTTTCCAGACTGCTGTTAGTAGGCATGCTGTGAGTCACAGTCAATGCGATAGCACTCAACAACAATCAAGGTCCTTGACTCAATATGAAACTAGTTACCGTTGTTGTTGTTGTCATGTGCCATTGAGTGACCTGCAACTCATAATGACCCTATGTACAACAGCCCGAAAACCTGCTCTATCCTGTACCAATCTCACTGTCTCCAACACACCTACCCCCATTGCCCCAGTCACTGAATCAATCCATCTCATTGAGGATCTTCCCCTCTTGCGCTCTCCCTCCACCCTCCCAAACACGATATCCCTCTGCAAGGACTGATCCCACCTTTCAACATGTCCAAAGTATGTCAGATAAAGCTTCAGAATCCTTGCCTGGAACAGCCTGGTCTCATCCTCTCTAGGATAAACTTGTTTGTGCTCCTAACAGTCCATGATGTATTTAATACTTTTCTCCAGCTCAAAGGAATCAATTCTCCTTCTATCATCCCTAGTCATTGTCCAGCTTTCCAACTCATAGCAAGTAATTGCAATGATCATGGCCTGGATCAGACGCACCTTAGACTCCATACTGACATCGTTGCTCTTCAGTACTTTGGAGAAGTCTCTGACAGCAGACGTTCCCAATGAAATTTGTCTTTTGATTTCCTGGCTGATGGTACCAAGAATGTTGATTGTGGAGCCAAGCAAACTAAAGCTGTTAACAATCTCAGTCTCTTCACCATCTATCATGATGCTACCCATTGGCCCAGCAATGAGAATCTTTGTTTTCTTGATGTTGAGTTTTAATCCATATTGAAGGTTGCAGTCCTTGACCTTCTGCAGCAAGTGCTTTAGGTCCTCCTCAGTTTCAGCAAGCAAGGTTGTGTCATCTGCATAACACTGATTGTTGATGAGTCTTCTTCAATCCTGATGTCACATTTCTCTTCATAGAACCCAGCCTCCCGGATAATCTGTTCTGCATATAGATTGAAAAGGTATGGAGATAGGACACATCCCTGGTGTATACCCTTCCCGATTTTGAACCATGCAATGTTTTCTTACTCTGTTCTGATGACTGCATCCTGGTCCCAGTATAAGGTTTCACATAAGCACAGTCAAGTGTTCCAGGATTTCCTTTCTTCTCAGAGTTAGCCACAGTTTGTTGTGATCCACATAGTCATATGCCTTTGTATAGTCAATGAAACACAGATAAACATTCCTCTGGTATTCTCTGCTTTCTGCCAAGATCCATCTAACATTAACTATAATATTCCTAGTGACATGGCCTCTTCTAAGCCCAGCCTGCACTTCAAGCAGTTCTTTGTTGATGCTGTTCTAGTCGGTTTTGGATAATCTTTAGCAGAATTTTGTTTGCATGTCATATCGATGATCTTATGTGATAATTTCTGCACTCTGTTGGATTCCTTTCTTTGGAATAGGAAAAATATAGATCTCTTCCAGTCATTTGGCCAAGTGTCTGTCCTCCAGATTTCTTGGCACAACTTGGTGAGCACATCCAGGGCAGCATCTGCTGAAATATGTCAATTTGTATGCCTTCAATTCCTGGGAACTTGTTTTTTGCCAGTTCTTTCAGAGCAGCATGAACTTCTACCTTCATCACCACAGGCTCTTGCTCATACGTTGTTCCATGACATTTTCTGTGTCTGCCAATTCCTTTTAGTATAATGACTCTGTATAATCTTTCCATCTTCTTTTAATACTTCTTGGATCATTTCATATTCTGCCCAAAACATCCTTAAATATCGCAGCTCAAGGCTTGAATTTATTCTTCAATTCCTTCAGCTTAAAAAATGTTGAACAAGTTCAGCCCCTTTGATTTTCTGACTCCAGCTCTTTGCACATTTCACTGTAATACTTTACTTTGTCTTCCTGTGCTGCCCTTTGGAATCTTCTGTTCAGCTTATAACTATACTAGAAAATACATACCATAAGTCTATATGGCACATTTTTCTACATTTCTTAGAATGATCATTTTCTATCAACATGTAAATATATTTTGTAACTGTCTAAGCAATTAATCAATGTTGTAATCACCCTTAAGCTATAAAGAGGAAGAGTCTAATATATCTATGTGCTATATTTTTACATTAGTTTTCTATTTAAGTGATTTTTCCCCATTCATTTATTCAATGCTATTTAATTGTTTTTTAAGGCAAGTTCTATACAGGATTCAAACATTGATCATCATGATCCCTGTTCCCAAGTAACTTACCATTTCTTTGAAGCTCCTTAGTTTCAAGAGTTACTCTTAAAGGTAGACGGAGTTACTTTATATCCTTGTCTTTATTAGTTTTTCTACCTAAACTGTGTTCTCCTTGACATTCTTAATCTAGTACTTGTTATGTGTATGCCATAAGGAGATTATCCCTGGAAAATTGGCAAATGATTGTTTACATTACCAATAAGGTGTTTACATTACCAATAATATATATAGGAAGAAATGGACATGTGCCCCCAGAGGTAACAGCCTGAGAAAAACATCAACTATATAGTCTTTTGGCCATGAATAAATAGCCTGTCTCTTATGAGAAATAATTGCTACCACTCCCAATAAAGGTAATCCAACAGAACGTGGAAATTATCGAACAATATCACTAATATCACATGCAAGCAAAATAATGCTGAAGAGCATTCAAAAATGTCTGGAACACCACATAGATAGGGAACTGCCAGAAGTGCAAGTGGGACTTAGAATAGGCTGCAGCAGAAGGGATATCATTGCTATGTCAGATGGATCCTAGCTGACAGTAAAAAGTACCAGAAGAATATCTACTTAAGCACTATTGACCATGTAAAGGCATTTAACTGTGTGGACCATAATATATTATGACTAACATTGAAAAGAATGGAAATCAAAGAACACTTAATTGTGCTCATCCAAAACCTGTGCTTAGAATGAGAGGTTGATGTACAAACAGAGCAGGTAATACTACTTGGTTTAAAGGGACAAATACAGCATGGTGCCACTGTTGTAGAATGGGACTGTCCTTGGGGTTGGGGAGAGACTGAGTAAGATGGGTTCAATAATGTATGCTGCTCTGAA
>NW_006399786.1:17492413-17552001 GCF_000299155.1 Elephantulus edwardii | reverse complement strand
CAAGGGGGCCCTTTAGAGTAGTGAGAGAAGACATTCACCTTGAAACCCACAGCGTCCCTTTTCAGCAGGAAATAGCTAAGAGAATACGCCATCCCCTTTTCCTTATGAATCAGGGTGAAGTCTCTCTCAGGGAGGTGTGATAAGGAATGGCAAGGGACACGCTGACAAAGGAGATTAATCAGAACTGGCGTTGACAAGCACTGTGGCAATTGGACAATTAAAACAGACATTGTGGGGGGAAGAAGAACAAATTGGGGATGAGGGTGGAGAAAACAGTGCAACAATGAATGAATGAAAACCCAAAATCTCTGTAAATGTTCATTAAAACTAATAAAATTTAATTTAAAAAAAGATATGCTGAGCGAAAAAAAAAAAAAGGTGTGTGTCAGGGTTGTGTCCTCTCTCCATACCTATTCAATCTCTATGCTGAGAAAATTATTTAAAAAGGTAGACTCTATGAACAAAAATGTGGCATCAGGATTAGAGAAAAATCATCAATAACCTGCATTATACAGATGACACAACTTTGCCTGCTGAAAGTGAAGAAGACTTGAAGCACTTGCTACAGAAGATCAAACAACACAGCTTTTAATATGAATTGTATCTTAATGTCAAGAAAAGAAATTCTCACCACTGGACTGATAGGCAACATCGTGATAAATAGGGAAAAGATTGAAACTCAACAATTTTATCTTACTTGGATCAACAATCAACACTCTTGGTGCTAGCAATCAGGAGATAATGAGACATATTGCACTGGGGAAGTCAGCAGTCAGGGACATCTTCAAATAATTGAGGAGCAATGATGTTAGTTTGAGGACTAAGGTGTGCTTGATTAAAATCAAGTTTCAATAACTTGCCATGCTGCTGAGAACTGGACAATGAATAAGTAAGGCCGAAGAAAAGTTGATGAGTTTGAGCTGTGGTGTCGGAGAAGAGTGCTGACTATCCCATGGGTTGCCAAAAGATGATACATACATGGCTTGGAGAAGGTGTAGCCAGAATGCTCCTGAGCTTGAAATCTATTAGGAGGAAGACACTGTCCTAATTTGGGGTCCAGAGAAGTGACTTAGCCACAATGTCTGTGCTTAGTAAGTCTGCAACAAAATAATGCTTATTCCCAATCAAATATTGACTTAGCATTATCATCACTGCTACAGAGAAGTACAGGATATTCAAGATATGTGTTACAAGTGAATCTACATCTTTCAGGTTATCTCTAAAAAACATTGTAAAGCTTAAAAACAGTTTGTAAAATTTTTAAATGTAATATAAGGTTTTGATACAATCTTTTTCATTAATAAAATTATAGACTTATTTCTCTATATTACATCATCTAGATAAAAAGTAAATATTCCTGAAAACTATCAACTGCTTCAATTACTCCCAGCATATAAATCTCAACGTAATTAACCTTTACTTAATAGTATTTATTGTCTAAACACGGTGCTTGTTAGATTTGTTAGATTAAGAGCTATTTCAAAAAACTGATGATGTCAAGAAATATTCCTCTTTCTCCCCATTGGGCTTCCCTGTGGTGTATTAAACAGCAGGAAACTTTTCCTAACACAAGAACATGTATTATATCAAACAGACTATTTAAGAATTTTACATTCTATACCAAGTGTATAAAAACATAATCAATTATGATCTAATGTAACATTTTAACTGTGATATTCTACTATTATAAAGATCAGTGGTTTTTTTCAGTGTCTTTTAAAGCTATAGACAAAAATAGATGCTTTCAAGTCTTTGTTCAATAGGCTCGTTAGTCCCAAAGCAATCCACAGGAATGCTTTTACAAGGAATTTAAAGCTTTTGCCTTGTGGCTGTTTTGGTTATTCTTCTTAAATATTTTTATTGGCTTGCATATAATCATTCATATACATCATATTTGTGGATATACTTTGTGTTTTTACACAGTGGTATATGTTGTGTTTATACAAATATACATATTATGTTTCATTCATGTACCTTATGTTTTATATGCTCACTCATAAACATTGTTTTTGCTATGTGTCATCGAGTCAGGTACAATTCAGCAACCCTATGCACAACAGTTCTGAACCTTGTCATATGCTGTGCTATCCTTGTTCATCTCTGACACACTTGAACCCATTGCTTCAGTCACTGTGTCAATCTTTCTCATTGAGGTTCTTCCTATCTTTCACCAGCCCTCCACCTGTCCCTCTCTAAGGAATAACCTTTCCAAGCAACATGCCCAAAATATATGAGATGAAGCTTTGTTATGCTTGGTTCAAAGAAGCACTCTGGCTGAACCCTTTCCAAGGATATCTACTTGTTCTTTTGGCAGCCATGGGATATCCAGTATTCTTCTTCAACATCACAGCTCAAATCCATCATTTCTTCTCTTCTGTCATCCTTATTCATCATCCAGATGAATCATTCAGCTCTCAGATGCATAGCAAATGATTGAAAAGACTTTGACCTGCATCAGGCACCCCTTAGTCCTCAAACTGACATCATTGCTCCTTGACAATCTGAAGAGGTCACTGATGGCAGACTTTCCCACTGCAGTACTGATCTCCTGGCTGCTAGTCCCAAGGATGTTGATTACAGATCCAAGTAAAATGAAGTGGATGACAGTTTCAATCTTTTCCCTTCTATCATGAGATGGTGAGAATTTTGGGGGTTTTGACATTGAGATGCAATTCATATTAAAGGCTATAGTCTTTGATCTTCTTCGGCAAATTCTTCAAGTCCTCCTCACTTTCAACAAGCAAGGTTGTGTCATCTATATAGAGCAGGTTATTGATGAATCTTCCTTCTACCCTGATACACCACATTCTTCTTTATAGAGAGGACACAACCCTGACACACACTTTTCTTAATTTTAAACCGTGTATTCTTCCCTTGCTTTGTTTGCACAGCAGCCTCTTGGTCTAGGTACAGGTTTTGCATGAGCACAATTAAAATTATTACAGTGAATTATTACAAGTGAATCTATGTCAGCTATAACATTGTGGTATGGTCTACACAGTGAAATGTCTTTTCATACTATATCGCTAGTGCCATAGCCTCTTCTAAATCCAGCCCAAACTTTTTAAAGTTCTCGATGTACTGTTCTAGCCATTTAAAAAAAAATGTTTTAAAAAATCTTCATTATTTTGTGATATTAATGATATTGTTTGATAATTTCCACATTCTGTTGGACCACTTTTCTTGGGAATGGGAATGAGAATGGGAATAAATATAGAGCTCTTCCTGTCAGTAAACTGAACAGCTGTCCTCCAAATTTCCTGGCTTAAACTGGAGCAAATCCCGAGCTACATTCGTTCCTTGAAACATGTCAGTTTGTATCCCACCAATTCCTGGGGCCTTATTTTTTGCCAGTGCTTTCAAAGCAACTTGTACTTCTTCCTTCATTACTATTGGCCCTTGTTAATATACTTCCTGAAATATTTCAGTATTGGCCAGTTCTTTTTGGTTCAATGATTCTGTTCATTCTTTCCATCTTCTTCTGATGCTTCCTGGATCATTCAAGATTTTGTCCATAGGATCTCTCACATTACATTTAATGTAATCAATTACCATTGCTGTGTGCCTATTAACACCCATCTTTTCAAGTCCCCATTAAACATTTCCCCATCCTTCCACCTTCTCCATCCACCAACATCTGCTTTCCAGTGATTTTTATGCCTTCCCATTTTTCTTCTCCTTTTCTCCTCTTTCCCTTCTCATTTTAAACATTTATACATGTCTTGCTCTGTTATCCTCCTAGTACCACAGTAATGGCCTTATGCAATATTTCTCCTTGTGTAACTGAGGTCTTTCACTCAGGATAATGTTCTTCTGTCTCTTCTAAGTTGTACAATATTCTACAAAATCAATGTTCTTTAGTACTGCATAGCATTCCACTATCTGAACACAGCAGAGTTGTTCAATCTATTTGTTTGTTGATGAGCATTTGGGCTATTTCTTGCTATTGTGAATAATGCTGCTATGACCATAGGCATATTTATCTCCATTCATTCCTCAGTTCTAGTTTCTTTGAGATATATTCCCAGCAGTGGAATAGCTGGTTCACATGAGATTTCTATGTTCAGCTCTTTTAGGAAACACCAACCTGCCTTCCCTAGCCGCTGGAACATTTTGTAATCCCACTAGCAGTCCACAAGAGTTTCAGTCTCTCCGTATCCTGTCCACCATTTATTGTTTGCTGTGTAATTAACCTGTGCTAATACTTTTGGGATGACATGGTATCTCATTGTTGTTTTTATCTGTTAGCTTTCAGATTAAAAGGGTGCCTATCTTGGAAAACTGGTTGATTCCAAGATAACAGTGAAGCTATAAATGAAGCCTGGAACACAAGAACATAGAATGCATTTAAGGCAAACAGTAATGGTATCAAACATGAGAGCCAGCTTGAAGGGCTCCTATTGACCAAATCTTGGGAATTGGGAGCATCATAAGAAGCAAGAAAATGGTAGACATAATCTAACTATGTAACTAAACCAAAGTCACTATGGTCAAGTCAGTTCTGTCGAGTCCACTTGATAAAGATGACACAAATTGTGATGTTAACCCAAATGCTGCACAGCTCCAGGAGTTTGCATGCACTCACCACTTCTAGTGCAAAAAAGAACAATTTCCTCCCCTTGATATTTGCAGCCTTGGAGGTGATTGAACAGAGTAGACCTGCTCCACAGGGTCTCTAAGACCAGAAAGCTTAAAGAAACATTATTCCGACCCACCAAACTTTGAGCTAGCAGTTTAGCTTTTTAACCACTGAATCACTTTATCTACATTAATGTTAAAAGTCAATTGATAAACCAATTCCATTAAAATGCAGAAATTGCCAAGATGAAGATATATTCCAACTATGTGCTCTCTAAGCATGTCCACAAGAGAGTTAAAATCCAACCTTGAATGTATTTTACTTGAATTTGGAGATCATAACTCAAAATCTCTGTAAATGTTCATTAAAACTAAGAAAATTTAATTAAAAATAAATAAATGCATACATACATACATAAAAATGATACACTGAAATGCTAGAGTCCAAAGACTAGAAAGTTGTGAAAAGACATCTGGGTTATCATATGTGGAGAAGAGAAAGTTAATGCAAAGCCAAGAAAGAAGAGAAAGGCAAAGAATAGATGTCAGAAGAAACTCTTAAATTTGCTTTTAATCTCTGACTGACTAAAGCAAACAGAAGAAATGATGAAGTGAAAGAATAAAAGCTCCATGAAAGTAGAAAAAAACAAATTATGAAGTAAAAGAACTGAACAAAAGATTAAAATCAGGGACCTCTGGTGGCCTAGTGGCAAGAAGCTGCACTGCAATCCCAGAGACAGGTGGTTCGAATTCACCAGATACTCTGCCGAAAAAGCAGGGACAAGCTCTTCCTCTACCAGTCAGATCCGATTTGACAGTACACACACACAAAATAATAAAATAGAATGCAGGGGGGTAAAAAAAGGAAGGGTGTATCAGAAGACAAATGGATGTGTCAAAAAGAAAAGTCTTGATGACGTTTAACCATTAGTTCATATTACACACGAAAATTAACTATAAATGGATCAAACTTAAAAGTCATAACAGATATTAGAAAAACTTTCAAAAAAAACACAGGGATGCATCTTGATGACTTTTTGCAAAGGATTTTTAGATATGATAATAAATTTACTAACACCAACAACTCAAAAGCTGGATCAGTCTTGATCAAAACAAAAAAAGTATATAAATTCTTTTCATGGAATATTAGCAAGAAAGTAACAAGACAACCCATAGGATAGGAAAAACTATTTGAAATCATTTATCCATCATGGGATTTTTATCTACAAGAAATAAAATTGAGCCTTGCAATTCAATAATGAAAAGACAATTCAATGTGGCAAGATAGGAACTCTTATACATTGTTGGTGAGATTGTAAAATGGTACAACCACTCTGGAAGGCAGTTTGACATTTCCTCAAAAAGCTGAACATAGTAATTCCATATGACTCAGCTATTTCACTGCTTAGAATATATCCCAAGAGAATGAGAACTGAGATGCAAACGGAGATTTGTACATCGATGTTCATAGCAGTGTTGTTCACCATTACAAGAAAGTGCAAACAGCCCATATGTTCAACCACAATTGAATGGATTAAGAAATTATGGTACATTCACATGATGGAATACTACTCAACATACAGGAGCAATGATTTTGTAAATTACTACCCAACCTGGCAGGGACTGAAGAACATTATGCTAAGTGAACTAATTCAGTCCCATAAAGATAAATGTTGTATAAGACTATATTATTGTAGAACGACTATGAGGATCCAAGGGAGAGGAAGGGTGGAAGCAGAGGGGTGAGGATGGGCAAGGGAGGGAGATTAAGGAGGTTAACAGGATTACAGAATTTGGTGGGGGGAGGTCAAAGAAATGGGAAAGATCTAGTATGAAAAATAAAGTATTTAAACTTTATAAATAAACCAGTGTGCAATAAAGAAAAAGGAAAGAGAATCCAATTTTGAAAAAGGCAGTTCTTCCCCAAAAGATACACACTTGGTGTTGGAGATTGAATTGTGTCTTCCAAAAACTATTTTATGGGTTAAGAGCACAGTACACTACAGACTATGCCTGCCACCAGCGCTCCCTCTCAAAATCTAATTGTTGTAGTCTTAATCCCTATACATGCAAATGCAATCACATTTGGGAATGTGGTTTTCTTTCTTACGTTAAGGAAGTCATGTTTGTGCAGAGTGAGTCTTAAGCCAATCTCGTATGCTGTATTTGGAAGCAGAAGTGGCATCCACTTCCTAAACAACATGCCTCTAGAAACTGTGAACTTTGATAAATGGCAATAGTTATAGAAAAGCTTCAGGTCTTTTGTTCATAGATAGGGTCACTGTGAGTCATGCTCGACTCGAAGGCAAACAACAACAGCTTGTAAGGGAGCTCTGGTGACCTAGTATGTAATTAATAGTACTATCAGCCCATAGTTGACCCTCCAGCGGGTTTTCAGAGGTTATAAATCACGTGGGAGGAGTTACTTTAGTCGATCTTTCTTCTGTGGCGTAGATGGTGGATTCAAACAGCCTGACTGCCTTTGGGTTGGCAGCACCATTCCTCATTAGATCACCAAAGCTCCTGGTACTTGTGAATGTGACCCTATTTAGAAATGGAATTTCTCTTTCAGTATGTTAATGAGGCCACACTGAGGCAGAATGGGGTAGTATACCAAATCTCTGAGTGATATGTTATAAAGTACAGACACAAAAAGATAGGCGTACAGGGGTGACACAATTTGAAGACAGAGACGGATACATCTACATACAACAAAGGAACACCAAGAACTGGCCAGCAGTCATGAGAATGTGAGAGCGGCCCATAGTGGGAATTCATGCAGCTGTGATCCTTATTTGGACTTTTGGCCTCCAGAACTGTGAGGCAATAAATTTCTGCTCTTTAAAGGCACTCACTATGTGTTATTCTGTCATGGCAGCCATAGAAAACTAAGATAAGGTTTTAAGTAATTTGACTCATTCGTAACATTCCTAACTAACATGATTTATTTAGTATTTGGTCCAATATATATAAGACCATAGAATAGAATTCCTAGAAACTGGCCAACTTCTATTTAGAAACATGGTTATTTGACAGTGTAGCATTAAAAATCAGTGGAGGGAAAATAACTAATTCAATACATTAATTTGGCACAAATTTTTCTCAAAGTGAAAAAGTAAAAACTGTAGGTCCTTACCTCTCAAGAGACGTAAAATAAATTGCAGCTAAAGGCTTAAAAGTAAACTGTCATATGCACACAATGAAATACTATGCAGCACTGAAAAATGAAGAATTCATACAATATTACACAATATGGGTGACCCTTGGGGAAATTATACTGAGTGCAATATCTCAGTCACAAAAGGACAAATACTGCATAACACCCCTGTTATAAAACAGGACTGACATTGGGTTGGGGGAAACTAAGAAAAGAAGGGATAAATAATGAATACTGCATTGGAGCAGACGAAGGAAAGAACTGTTTAAAAGGAATATATGATCAGACATTAAACATACGACAATAGCCCAGAGTAAGGAGTATACTGCAAGGAAGACTGAGGGGATGGAGGTAATCGTTCAACAATGAATGAATATTTTTTTTAAAAAACTGAATTGGGGGAGGGGGGAGGGAGAGGAGGTAAAATGTGTAACAATGAATGAATGAAAATTTAACTTTTCTGTAAACTTTTGTTAAAGTCACAATTAAAATAAAAAATTTTATTTAAAAAATTTTAAACTATCTTACAAAATTATGAAATATCAAGTCATCTCTATGTAAATATTTTAGAGAAAAATGCATTATAGCATTTTTGAAATAACAAGAACTGACAATAACCAAAATTCACTGGAAGAATGTAACCACTGTGATTTGTTCACACAATAGAAACTACACAGTACTAAATAATAGTACTAAGTGTAACACCACAGTTATCTCTAAAACATAATGTTTTTAAAGCCTCTTTCAAAAGGACATATAAAGTGCCAGTTACATAAAGTTTTAAAATAAAAAAATTATCATTAATGGGTACATTCACATAAAATAGAAATATAAGCACAGGTATGGAAAGAATACACATCACCTTGAAGATAGTGATTATTACACACAAAAAAAAAAAGGACAGAAGGAACCAGGTAAAGGGGTAGGCTTTTAACATTTCTGGAACTTTATCACACATACCTGGAAAAATGTGGTAAAAAATTGTATGGTGAACAATAGTTGTTATTCTTTTCTGTATGTCTGACATATTTTAAAGGGTTTTTAAAGATTGTATTGAAAGAGATTGCACACAAAAAAATCTATTTTAGTGTAATTCTTTCTCCTCCAGCATTTTATTTACATATAAGTTTTATGTTTATTTATTCTTCATATATGTTGTTGTTACGGTTGTGAGGGGTCGTCAGGTTCGTTCTGGCTCACAGCAGCCTTCATGCCCCAGAGCGAAACAGTCGGGTGCTACACCACTCTTACATTTAGAGTCTCTCTCCTTTCCCCCTGAACTTCTTAGGGAATGATCCTTTCTAACAATATGTCAAAAGTCTGTCCATCATCATTTCTAAGGAGTGTTCTTTTTTCTTCAGCACTTTTTCTGAGGCCAGGTTCTTTGTTCTTCTGGCAATCCATGATATGTTCAATATTCTTTGTCAACACCATAATTTAAAGACACCAATTTTTCCTCTTCATTCTTCCTTACTCATTGTCCAGCTTTTGCACGCATATGAGGTGACTGAAAATACCACAGACTAGGTCAAGCACACTTCAGTCCTCAAAGTGACATGTCAATTCTCTAACACTTTAAAGAGATCCTTTGTAGCTGGTTTGCACAGTGCAATGTATCATTTGATTTCTTAACTGTTTGGATCCAAGCACAATAAGATCTTGGACATTCTCAATCTTTCCTCCATTTATAATATTGTTTCTTGATCCATTTATAACTATATTTTTTGTTTTCTTTATCTTGAGGTAGAATCCATATTGAAGACTGTAGCTTTTGACCTTCATCAGTAAGTGCTTCAAGTCTTCTTTGCTTTCAGCAAGCAAGATTATATCATCTGCATATTTCAGGTCATTGATAAAGGTGCCAATCCTGAGGCCTCATTCTTCAGTTACTCCAGTTCCTCATATTATCTGCCCAACACATATATTTAAATATGTTTGGTGAAAGTATACAATCCCAGCAAGCATCTTTCTTGGTCTTAAACCACAAGTAATTTCTTGTTCTGTTCAAACAACTGTGTTTTGCTTTGTGCACAGGTTCTGCATAAGCACAGATAAGTTTTTTTGAATTTTCATTTTTTACAACGCTGTCCATAATTTATAATCTTTACATTCAAATGTCTGTGCATAATCAGTGAAATATAGGTAAATTTCTTTCTGTTGTTCTCAGCTTTCAGACAGATACATTTGACATTAAAAATTATCTCACATACATATGTTGTTGATATTTTGTTGTTGTTGTTGTCATGCACCATCAAGTCACCTGCAACTCATCAACACCGTGTACAACAACTCTGAACACTGCCCTGTCCTAAGCCAGTCTCATTGTCTCCGACACACCTACCCTCATTGCCAAATTTACTATATCAGTACATTTCATCCGCGGTCGTCTTCTCCTGTGCTGTCCCTCTACTCTTCCGATCGTGATGTCCTTCTCCAAGGATCTGTCTCTCCTGGCCATGGGCCCAAAGTATGTAAAACATAGCTTCAAAATCCTAGCCTCCTGCTGTTACCAAGGGTGTTAAGTATAGATCCAAGCAAGACGAAGTTGTTGGCAGTTTACCTGTCATGATGTTGCCTATCCATTCAGTGGTAAGAATCTTTGCCTTCTTGACATTGGGATGTAATCCACATTGAAGACTATATTCTTTGGTTCTCTGTAACAAATGCTTGCAGCCCTCCACACTTTCAGCAAATAAGGTTGTAGTATCATCTGCATAACACAAGTTATTAATGAGTCTCCCTCTGATCCTGATGCCATACTCCTCTTCAAAGAATCCAACTTCTCGAATAATTTGCTCAGTATACATATAGAAAAGGTGTGGAGAGAGAATACAATCTTGACACATTCCCTTCCTAATTTTAAATCATGCAGTGTTCCCCTGCTCTGTTGGCACAGTTATGTTCATGTGTTCACATGAGCACAATTAAGTGCTCTGGGATTCCCATTTTTCTCAGTGTCAGCCACAACTTGTTATGATCCACACAGTCAAATGCCTTTGTATAGTTAACAAAGCATAAATAAACATTCTTCCGGTATTCTTTACTTTAAACCAGAATCCATTTGACATCAGCAATGATATCCCTGGTGCTATGGTTTCTTCTAAATCTTGCTTGAACTACTGTTCTAGCCATTATTGAAGGATCTTCAGTAGATTTTGCTTACACTTAATATTAATTATATTATTCAATAGTTTCCACATTCAGTTGGATCACCTTTCTCGGACAGGGGAAAAAATACGGACCTTTTCCAATCCATTGGTCAGGCAGATGTCCTCCAAAATACCTGGCATAGACTGGTGAGCACATCCAGGGTTGACTCTGTCAAATGAAACAGATGTAAAAGAGCTGAACAGAAGATTTCAAAGGGTAGTTCAAGAAGACAAAGCAAAGTATTATAATGGAATGTGCAGGGAGCCAGAATTGGAAATAAAAAGGGAAGAACTCTCTCTGCATTTCTCAAGCAATGAGAACTGAAAAACAAATTTAAGCTTTAAGTCACAATATTGAAAGATGCTAAAGGCATTATATTAAATGGTCCAGAAAGCATTAAACAAAGACGGAGAGAATACAAAGAATCACTGTACCAAAACAACTAACGGACACTGAAAATTTTCAGGAAATACCATATGAACAGGAGCCAATGGTAATGAAGGAGGAAGCAGAAGCTGCATTGAAGGCATTGGCAAAAAATAAGGTCCCAAGAATCGCTGGAACACCAATTGACTTGGTTCAAGATTTTAACTTTAAGGAAACAAAAATCCTTAAAACTGGACCAATGAACAGCATCATGATAAATACAGGAAAGATTAAAGTTATCAATTATTTCATTTTACTAGGACACACAATCAACATTCATGAAGGCAGCAGTCAATAAATCAAAAGTGCACAATTGTACTTTAGTGAGGATGTCACTCTTTTTTTTCACTTGAGTGGAGCTTAAAAAATTATATTGTTTTTTCATACAATAATTCATAGACATTTTGTTTTATAACACAAATTTATTGATTGTTGTTATTGTTGTTGTTGATTGCCTTCGAGTTGAGCATGACTCATAGTGACCCTATGGACAAAAGGCCTGAAGCCCCTCTACAGCTATCGACATTTGTCGAAGTTCATAGAGTTTCTGGAGGCATGTTGTTTAGGAAGTGGATGCCACTCCTGCTTCCAAGCTACTGATTAATAGGATGAATTAATTAATTACAGTGTTTTCAACCTCTTTTTTCTGTACTAATTTTCCTTTTGATAAATTTAACTATTTACTGATTTATTTTCTCTTCCCTTCCCTCCCTTTCTATACCTATTATCCCTCCAAGATTGATTCTATATGTATGTAAAGCTTTTTTTAAACTTTTTTAGATTAGTGTTCTTACACTATTGTCTTTTTGTGAATAACTTATGTCACCGAGCATAATGTTTTTTAGAATTATTCATGTTATATAGTGTTTCATGAAATCTTCATTGTTTTTCAATGCTTCCTATCACTCCTTTATACGAATATACCATAGCTTCTCTGTTCATTCACTGATGGCCTCTTGGGTTGTTTTCAACTCTTTGCTATTGTAAATAAAACATGAATGTGCTTATGTCAGTCTGTGACACAACTCCTATTTCTTAGGGATATATGTTGTTGTTGTTGTGTACCATCAAGTTGCCTTTGCTCATAGAGACCCTGTGTACAGCAACCCTAAACCCTATTCTATCTTCTGCCAATCTTTATTGTCTCTGACACACCTACCCCCACTCACTGAATCAATCCATCTCATCTAGGATCTTCCTCTTTTGCTCTGTCCTTCCAAACTCTCAAGCATGATATCCCTCTCCAAAGACTGGTCCCTCTTTGCAACATGTCCAAAGTATGTCAGATGAAGCTTCAGAATCTTCACCTCCAAGGGGAAACCTGGTCTCACAGTCACAACGAACTGTGGCTGACTCTGAGAAGAATGGGAATCCCAGAACACTTGACTGTGCTTTTGTAAAACCTATACTTGGACCAGGAGGCAGTCGTCAGAACAGAGCAAGGAAACACTGCATGGTTCAAAATCAGGAAGGGTGTATGCCAGGGATGTGTCCTATCTCTATACCTTTTCAATCTATATGCAGAACAGATCATCCAGGAGGCTGAGCTCTATGAGAAGAAATGTGGCATCAGGATTGGAGGAAGGCTCATCAATAATCTGGGTTATGCAGATGACACAACCTTGCTTGCCGAAATTAAGGAGGACCTGAAACGCTTACTGTAGAAGGTCAAGGACTGCAGCTTTCAATATGGATTGAAGCTCAGCATCAAGAAAACAAAGATTCTCACCACTGGGCCAATCATCTCTCATGATAGATGGTGAAGAGATTGAGATTGTTAACAGCTTCAGTTTGCTTGGCTCCACAATCAACACTCTTGGTACCATCAGCCAGGACATTAAAAGACAAATTGCATTAGGTAAGTCTGCTGTCAGAGACCTCTCCAAAGTACTGAAGAGCAAAGGTACGTCTGGAGACTAAAGTGTACCTCATTCAGGCCATAATCTTTTTAATTATTTTCTATGCATCAGAAAGCTAGATGATAAGTAGGGATAATAGAAGGGAAATTGATACCTTTGAGCTCAGGTGCTGGAGAAGAGTATTGAAAATACCTAAAGATGTATACCTACATATAAGATTGGATAGGAATTAAATGGTAGGGAGGGGCTGAAGAAAATGGAAGGATCCAGCAGAGACCTGAAAAGACTGAGTAATGATGGACACCTATGGTGATTTATTTTATAAAGCATAATGCATGGGAATGATTGTAAGAAACACAATGTGAATGAAGAATAGTGTGAAACATTATTTAATACAAATATGTAAGTAAACCAATATAAAATAAAAAAAATTTTTTAAGAATTGAATGGTATTTCTATTCTTAGCTTTCTAAAGAAGCACCAAACTGCTTTACATAGTGATTGCACCATTTTACATGTTTGAGAGGTCTAAACTCTCCACAGCCTTTCTTGGTTGCTGTCTTATTGAACTTTCCTGTTGTTTCTGGTGTGAAATTGTTGTTTTCATTTGAACATGCAAATGGCACAAACTTCCTTGCTGAACGTGAGGAGGAGTTGAAACACTGGCTACAGAGGGCCAAGGATTACAGCCTAGGTTACATCTTAATATCAACAACATTCCTACTTCTGGGGAAATAAGCAAGAAAAGGAGATAGAAATTGTCAACGACTTCATCCTGTTCAATTGTTTGACAGTAGCAGCCAGAAACTCAAAACACTTGTTGCATTGGGAAAGTCTAGAGTAGGAACCTCTCTAAAATGCTCACGAGGAAGCCTTCCTATCTGTCTTCAAGAACACCTGATCCAAACCATGCTCTTTTCTATTACTTGCAGCACATTTGAGAGTTGGACAATGGATAAAAATGACAGAAGAATTGAGGTTTTTGAGTTGTGGTGCTAGAGAAGAGCACTAAATATGTTGGATCGAAAAACTTCATCTCACACATTCTGGGCATCTTGTTAGGAGGGGCAAGTCCCTGGAAAAGGACAATATGTTGGGGAAAGTGGAGGATCAGCAAAGGAGGGGAACCCTCCAGAGCTGGATTGACACAGTGGGTTCACGTGTGGCAGAGATGATAAGGTTGGCACCAGACAGAGCAAGGTTGAGATCCATCGCTGCGAGTCCTAGTCAACTCAAGGGCCCCTAAAAACAACTCCACCCCAAATAATAACTCATGAAATTCTCAAGGCCGCTTAGGGTAGGGATACCTTCTTTTCTGTCTTTTTGTACAATTCACAACGTCTCTAACACAATCTGTTCCACAAAGAAGAAATTTAATAAACACTTGCAGGACAAAGGCAGAGTCCAAATATTATGTAGTAAGAACTGTTCTGTTCAAAAACTCACTTTCAAGAACCCATATTTAAAGGAGCTCTGGTGGCCTAGTGGCAAGAAGCTGCACTGCAATCCCAAAAAGTCCTTATTTTCAGATATAACACAGAGGACCTATAATACAGTGTGACCTGTGTTTCTACAAGACAAAATTTAAATTAAAGACAGGCTATTAATTTTTAATTTCACCTTTACTTCCTGTCTATTAGTTGATAAGAAGGCTTAACGGTTAAAGCTACTAGCTGCACAATCAGTGACCTCTCTCTGGAACAAAAAGGCAGCAGTCCGCTTCCATAAGCATTTTCCGCCTCGGACAGTTCTACTCTGCCCTATAAGGTTGCCTTGAGTTGGAACGGATGGTGGAATTGAGTTGGAGGATGGTGGAGGGGTGGACGGTGGACGGGATAGTTGTTTCATAGTCCTTTTTTTCCTCCTTCTCACCCTGGAAGGATTTGGAAATTCGGTGTTTGGTAAGAGGGACTGTGAAAGAGGAAAGGTCCTAGGAGCACCGCTGTGTTTCAGGCAGCAGGCAGCCTGGGCCCGGGGACGCGCGCCGCGTTTCCATGGAAACAGCCAGGTCGGCGCGGCGGCGCGCGGGGCGGGCTCTCCAGCTCCCGCGACGTTGGCGGCGGCTCGCGCCCCAGCGCGCGCCTGGGCGCCTTGGAGCCCCGCCGTTGGGTCCTGCCCAGGGTCCGCGGCCCAGCGTGAGGCAAGATGTTGAGGCGCAGCCTGGAGAACCGGTAACAGCCCCGGGGCCCCGCCGCCCTGCGCCCCGCACACGCGAGGCCTCCGCTAGGGGACGCCGTCTTCGGCCCGGGCCTGCGGGTGCCGGCCCGCTGCGCTCGGTGGCCTAGCTGCCGGGACGGGAGGAGCGCCGGCGGCCGGAGAAAGGCCTGGCAAGGCCGCCGCGGCCGCCCACCGCTCCCAGACCGTGGTCCCCGCGCTGCCGTGGGCCGTGCAGAGCCGGAAAGGCCGCTGGCTCCGCGCCTCGGCGGGCGTCCGGGCCTGGGACGCAGGGCGGTTCCCCGCACCCCCCACCCTGCATCCTCCCATCCAGCCTCTATTTTGTGCCTGTTTAGCCGGGACTTGAGTCCAGGCCGGGAATGGGCCCGCATGGAGGGGAAAGGGACGGGTTTGCGCGAAATTGCAGTGAGGAGGCTGCTACCCACGTGATGGTTGAATTTTAGATGGGTGTGCGCCTTGATAGCGGCAAAGTGCCCCGGGAATGTTCGTATGTTAACGTAACGATGACGCGATCTCACCTCCAACAAGAATGTTGTGCGGTTTTGGTGTCACCTCTTTTCTCTAGGGACGCTCAAACCAGACAACTGCAAGATGCTGTCACGAATGTGGAGAAGCATTTTGGAGAGCTGTGCCAAATCTTTGCTGCGTATGTGCGCAAAACTGCCAGACTGCGAGACAAAGCGGACCTGCTGGTGAATGAAATCAACGTGTACGCCTCGACAGAGACCCCCCAATTAAGACAGGGCCTGAAAAACTTTGCTGATGAGTTTGCCAAACTTCAGGATTATCGACAGGCAGAGGTACGGAGTGAGGTCACAGCGTCTTTGTTTTCAATGAGCCCCGAAGTAGTGGATGAAGAAGACTGTGACGCGCTGTCTACCTTACCACAGCAGTGAACCCACTCTTGATGATAAACGTACAGATTTTCTTGCCTGTAACACGGTGTGAGTCTGTTAGAAGGACCTGTCAGTGATTTATTATACCATTTCAAACCAAAGTCTAGTGTCTCTTGAAGTCGTGAATTTGAAACCACGGCGTTTGCCAGGTTTTGGCCATTTACAGGGGATGGTAAGCTTAGTTTCCAAGGGGAACTGAAGAAGCATGACTTGTGTCTAGTGTTCATGTAAGTATATTTTAAAGGGTGACTGGAGATGCAAGATGTTGGGAATGGTATGTGAATAAAGAAAACAAACAAAGAGCTTCTATGTTCTGGACTTTTGACAAATGTTTCATGGACCAAAAAAGAAGAAAAGCACTGAGAAAAACCAATATTTAAGCAGTAGTTACTTTCATACCTGTGTTGACTCATTTATGGCAACTCCATCGGTATCCAGGTCCATAGAATTTTCAGTGGCTGAATTTTTTTGTAAGATTGCCAGGCAGTCTTCTGAAGTACCTTTCAATGGATGCAAACTGTCAACTTTCCTCATTACTTTTCTGTGTTAGCTATTTGTAATGGCTAGTGAGGCTGCATTTGTGAGTTTGGTCTATTTTGTTTGGGATGGGGTTCCCACCCCTTTTTGATGAGATAGTAACTTTAATTGCTTTCTTTCAGAAAGACCTTCACTATTTCATAACAATTTTGTTTTAATTATTTAAGGTTCAGGACAAATTGGCTTGTCAAAAGTTGCCCAGTTAAAACGCTGGATTTCCGGGGTGGGGGGGGTGCTAATTAAAAAAATGTTTTTCATCAGTGCTTTTGTCCTTTTTTTAAAACTAAAACAGTCATTTCAATTAACTATGTAAGTATAATGAGAATAAGAACCTTTGAACCTGTAAATGCTGTCTATACAGAATAGGAACTAAAAACTCAGATATTTTAAAGGTAACTAAATTGGAACACTTTTGGAGACAATATGACATTTCTTTTGTAACAAGCAAAGCACTCTTGGTTCTGTATGATAACTGTTAATGTTTTTTTAAAAGATTTGTATTTTAATGGTCTTAACATTCCCCTTTAGTAAATAATTAGAAAACCTTTATGCTATTTATCAAATAGCAAATTAGATTGATTTATATTTATTCTTTTATTTCCCTTGCTTACCAATTGTTGGAGGTGCTAATGACAAATGAAATGAACCAAAGGTAGGCAACAGAATAGGAGAACAGAATAGATAATCCTGCCACTGAACAATCAGTGTCTGGATTATTATAAATTATACAGACTCACCTATCCTAAATATTCATGGTTTTGAGGCTTCTTGTTGTTACTGTTATTAGGTGCCATCAAGTTGAGTATGACTGATAACAACCCTATGACCTGAACCCTGTTCTATCCTGCACCTTCCCCACACTTCCTGACACATAAGCTCATGGTAACAGTCACTGTGTCAGTCCACCTAGTTGAGGAGGCTGGGACTCCTAATATTTAAATGATTGATAAAGATTTGATCTTTTCAGTTTTTCTAAAATCTTTAAAAATGAAACATGTACATTTTGCTTTATAGGAACTAAAAAGTCAGTATTAAAAGAAGTATTTTGACTAGTTATATAAGCAGGTATCATTTAAAAAGCCCTTTTTTCCTGCTTTACAAATAATGAATGTTTAAACAACTAATTATATACTGTCTTACATTCATTATCCTGAAAGAAGAAAAAAGTTTATGTCCAAGGAAGCATATAGTAATGCTATATACTTGTCTTTTAAAAAATCTATTCTTTGTTCCCTTTCACTAATGACACTAGGAGGAGAAAGAACTTTTCCAAATATGAAAGAAACTGACATTTAAGAAAACTGTTTAACCGATGTTCTTGTGATGGTGAATAATGCTGCTGTGAACATTGGTGTACAAATCTCTGTTTGTGCCTCAGTTCTCATTTTCTCAGGGTATGTTCCAAGCAGTGGAATATCTGGGTCATGAAATTTCTGTGTTCAGCTTTCTGAGGAAATGCCAAACAGCCTTCCAGAATGGTTGTACTATTTTACAATCCCACCAACAGTGTACAAGAGCTCCTATCGCACCACATCCTCTCCAATATTTATTACTTGCTGTCCTGTTAAACTTTGCCACTGCTACTGGGATGAAATGGTATCTCATTGTGGTTTCAATTTGCAACTCTTATTGCTGGTGAGTTTGAGCATTTCATCATGTGTTTGTTGGCCATCCAGTTATCTTCCTCTGTGAAAGTTCTATGTCTTTTGCCCGTTTTGTGATTATGCTATCAGTCTTAATGTTCATAGCAGCATTATTCACCATCACAAAAACATGGAAACAGTCCAGTTATCCAACCACAATCGAATGGATTGAGAAAGTATGGTACATTCACACAATGGAACACTACGCAGCTTGTAGGAACAGTGATTTTGAAAATCACTACCTGACTTGGGAGGGACTGGAGAGCATTATGCTAAGTGAACTAACTCAGTCCCTTAAGGACAAATAATGTATAAGACCATTATCAGAGAAATGGATAAATAGTAAAATGTGTATGAGAATCCAAGGTGGAGGAGGGCAGGATCAGAGGGATGAGGATGGGCAGGGAGTAATCAAAGGCTCACTTGATGGGTAGAGGGAGGAATAGGTAAAGGAAATGGAAAAGATTCAGTGAGAGAAAAAAAAGTACATGAACTTTGTAAGTAAAACAGTATAGAATAAAAATTTCATTTAAAAAAACAAACCTGTTTAGTCATGAAAGAAGCACCTGCAGCTACACAACAGCTTAACAACTCAGCAACAGAGACCATTTTTCTGATTCTCTAGGCTTACCAGAAAAATGGCTGTTGATAACATTTTTGCTTTTGAACAGCTTTAAGTCTGTCTGTCTTTCAGCTTTTCTTACCTGGAAAATGAGCTATTAGATTTCAGAAATTGTTTCTGTAAAGTAGCTAACACTGTGCTAATATAATGAAAATGTGTTAAAATTTGAGATGTCTTAAAACGTACCCAAAACTTTCACTTTGAGATAAAAAAACTTATGTATACAGAGATGATGGTTTTGTAGGGATGCACACCTGCTTTGAAAACAGACATTTTCTTATCTTGTTGCATACCAGGTACTTTGTGCTTTCACTCTTTCGGTATTGAATAACCATTGTTAATAGGCTTGCATTTAGAAATTCAGCCTTTATCCATTTCTGATGATGACTTTTATTTAGAAAGCTAAGTTTTAACTTAAAAATTTTAAAATCTTTATCTGCATAGTAATTATATTCAAGTTAAATACTATGGCTTTTATTTCAGTGTTTAAATTTTGATATGTCTATGTTTCTTTTCAGTTATATTTTATAATAATTTTCAATAGGTTGAAAGACTTGAAGCCAAAGTAGTTGAACCTTTGAAAGCTTACGGAACCATTGTAAAAATGAAACGGGTGAGTGAGCCTATTTTTTCCCATCTGTTTTTAAATATTTGGGAAAGAGTATGAGGTTTCTAATAATTGTCCTTTTACTAAAAAGTACAAAATGGTATTCTTTTCACATACTCCAAAAAAAATCATTTCTTAGAACTTTCAGAATTATGAAATATTTTTAGTAAGTTTGTTTTGAAAATTCTTAAGATATTTAATATAATCATGGAAAATATATGGACAAAGTATTTTTCCAAATGTATATACATTTCATTTTTGTTCTGAGATAAGTGATAATATGAATGGAACAAAGGACTTTTTAAGTAAACTTTATTGAAGTAAAATATATATGCAGAAAAATTCACCCACTGTAAGTATTTAAGACCATAAAACATATATACTCATGTAACCATAGTTATTATATGTCTCTGTATGTGTGCTTGCTTGCTTTATTTATTTATTTATGATTATAATTTTCCACTGAAATTATCTTCTTTTTTGTCTGTGTCATTGAAAAGACATTAAGGAAATACATTTGCACATAAGCATACACATCCTTAAAACATCTAATTACCTATTATTATGCATACTATAATGCAGTATTCATAATTCCTATAGTAATAGTGTCTAGATAAACAAATAACTTTGTTCTCTTAAAACAAAGTGTGTGTATTATATTTCTTAAATTAAACATTTATATTAACAAAAAATGCCTATCTACAGGATGACCTCAAAGCCACATTAACAGCAAGGAATCGAGAAGCTAAGCAGTTAACCCAGTTAGAAAGGACACGTCAGCGAAACCCATCCGACCGACATGTTATTGTATCCTTTGTATTATGGTCTTTAAAATTATGTTTAAAAAAAAAAGTTGTAGAAGGTATACTGTACAAAAAGTCAACAAGTATGTAAATTATTCATTTCTATCTTTAAATAAGAATTTGAACATAGAGTTCCAAAGGAAATAACACTTTAGGAATTCTTGCATAAGCAATTAACTAATTTTAAAAATTCACCTCTTTATATTATTTCCCTCAATAGACAATACTCCCTTTTTTAGCATGGAGGGTTTGGAAAGTAGATTTACCAACTCTACCTACCCTTCCAAAGTTTACAGAAACCAGTTTAACCAACTCTACCTACTCTTCCAAAGTTTAAAATTAAAATACCAATAAATAGGGAAGAGAAAGACTTAAGTCAAAGAAATTAGCTATAAGAATTACATCGCTTTTAATAAGCAGACGTAGGAAATTAGTCCACTTGCATGTTCTCATTCACGAAAGATTAATATGCATCACATAACTTTGGGGGATTTTTTTGTGTTAATAAATGTTCTAAAACCTTTTTAAATTTTCTTTTTTAAAGAGGTTAATTCTTTGGGATTTCAAAGAATCCCAAAGCCAACAATATAGAGCATTATTTTTTATTACTTTTTATTCTTTAAATTTGAAAGTTTGCATTGTTTAAAAAAACTTTATACCCTACAAATAGATACTTTGTTGTTGTTTTTGATTGCCTTGAGTCAAGGTGACCCTATGAACAAAAGGCCTGAAGCCTTTCTATAACTCTACATTTATTAAAGTTCATCGAGTTTCCAGAGGCATGTTGTTTAGGAAGTGGATGCCACTCCTGCTTCCATTACATACACTTTTAGCAACTATTTTGAGGCATAAATTAATATATTTCAGATCATACTAGGGAATTCTGGTAGCCTACGGGCAAGAAGCTGTGCTGCAATCCTGAAGGCGTGTGGTTCAAGGTCACCAGCTGCTCAAGAAGAGAAGGTTGGCCAGTCTCTTCCCGTGCAACTAACTGCCTCTGAGAAACCTGCCTGAGGGTACACAACAACAAGCTTGCTAAAACTTAATGTGTTGGAATCATGTATTTTCATTAACCTGCTTGCAAAACTGTATAGTAGAATTAGAATATAACCCAATTGAAAGAATGTACAATTAAAGGAGGACCAAGTGATTTTTTTAGCTCACTGAAAGAACTGTTGTATTTGTTTTCAAATGTATTTTTTCCTTTATGAAAAATTCCAGTCACAGGTGAGTAATAACGTGGAGTGCCATGAGATGGATCGTTAAAGTAAATCTTTTTTACTGGTTTCAATTCTTGTACTTTTTTGAAAAAGAAAACAAAGGCTAGTTGTCATTAGAACCTTAGATGTCACGAAGCTTGACAGTCACTGCAGTTTGCCCCATGATTAAATATTAAATGATGATATATTTTACTTTTAAGTAACTGAAGAGTATAGAAAATAAAACTTGATTATGTCTTAGGTCAACTAAACCCTCCCCTAACAACTGAACCCTGAGGGAGTTGTTTAATAGACATGATTTGATTGGCAATACCCTACACTAGTTGTCAGTGGCTGTTGAACTATTGATATGCACCTAGAGTAACTGAGAGAACAATTTTTTATGCTTTATTTAATGTAAATGTCCACACATCACTCAAGTCATTGCCTCTGAGTTGGCACCAACTCAGAGCTGACGCTCTTGTGAGTTTTCAGAAGCTGTCTTTCTCCTGTGAGCATTTGAATTTGAACCACGTGCCTCTGGGCTGGCTGTGATTGAAAAATCACTAGATCATTATTAGAGCTCTATGACATGTAACTAGTAGGCACAGTATTTTACAACACATGTCTAAAAGGAATATATACTTGCCAGAGGATATAAGCAAAGCATTAGATTTGCCTTCTCATTTATGACTACTATTGTGTGTTTTTTGTAGTAAGCAATGATTAAATAAAAACAGTCTATTATTATTGGCTTATAAGAAAAACTTGCAATTAAAAATTCCCTCCTGAAGTAATAAAAATTTAGTGTTCTCTACAGTCTATTCTACCTGATGGGTTTTTGTATAATTGGAAATACTTCATATGTTTGGAGAATTAGTAAAAATAGTGAGGTAGTAACAATAGGACTCTTAAGTTACCTATATACTTACACATCTCACTTTATTGCAACTTCACAGATAAGGCTTTTTTTTTTTTTTTACAAACTGAAGGTTTATGGCAGCTCTCTATCAAGCAAGTCTATTGACACCATTTTTCCAAATGCATGTGCTCATTTCTGTTGCATTTTGGTATTTGTCACGACACTTCCCACTTTTTCATAATGCTGATGCACAGTGAATACATTACAGGGTAGTATAAACATAGCTCCTTGTGTGCTATCACATCAGAACCTGTGCAGAACTGACCCTCCGGCAGGTTTTTAAAGGCCTTGAGTTGCACAGGAGGAGATTCCCATTCTTCTCCCGCAGAGCAGCTGGTGGATTTGAACCACTAGACCATCAGAGCTCCCTAACCAAAAGATAAACAGAAGTTCTATGCAGTGGGAAATCAAATACTTGTGTGGCTCACTCTGTTGTAATATTCTTTTTAATGTGGTCATTGGGAACTTGACATGCATCATCTTCAAAGTTTGCCTGTATCTCTTTATTTTAATAGTATCATAAAAACCATAGGCTATCAGTTATGGAAGTCATCATAGCTTTTGGTGTCTCTGTGTGCCCAGCAGTCTCCTGGTACTGTGCAAAGATTATTTAATTTCATCCATTCAACATATATGAGATAAGCATTACTGTTTTTTTAACTCATTAGAAGATTTTAAAGAATAGAAAATACTTGCAAAGTAAATTTTCACCAGATCAGTAATTTTTTTTAAAGATACTAGTAAGTCACCAGTACCTTCTTTTTTTCTGGAGAGAGGAGCTTAAAGGACAGAGAAAATGAGGAGAAAAAGGATAGTAGATAAGTGGCACTGGTAGTGACATCAGGAGAACATTTTAACAACCAGTCAAGAGTGAGAGAAGAAAAGAAATGATTTTGTAGAACGTGAATTTTTGTTTTGTGTTTGAGATCATAAATCCTGTCATTCAATTTATCTATTAAAGTTCTTTATACTGTATATGCTTATTACATAGATCATTTTATTTTTGTGGCAAAATACTTTATTAAACGACTGCAGGCTTAGGCCAGGAAACAAATACTGCAATGGTTGTATTCCCTAATGCTCTCAGATTCTGACTTGAATTTTTAATCTTTGGCTGGGAAATACTTTTGTAGGCTGAAACAGAATTACAGAGAGCTACAATGGATGCTACCCGAACAACACGTCACCTGGAGGAAACAATTGACAACTTTGAAAAACAGAAAATAAAAGACATAAAGGTAATGAAGTCACTCTTCAGCTTAAATCGCTCTGAATTTTTTAACCCAGAAGTAATCTCTGTGAAAAAGAAACTATAAAATGGATCAGATGTTATTTTCATAGAGCAACAATGGTACCTAATAGAATTACATTCCCAAACAGAAGCTAGATTTTCAACGTTATGTCATAAATACTATTTAATCTAAAGGAACTAATATTATGTTCTTACTCTTTGGGTACTATCTCAGGTATTTTTACGGAAATCATCTTTAAATCTTACAGCAGCACTGTAAGAATTAGGCAGTGTTATCTCTACACTAGGAATTCCTGCTGGAAGATGAGTGGTTATGTCCACCAACCTGTCCATGGGAGAAAACCAGTTTCCTCCAGTAAAGTTAGACAGCTTCAGAAATTTGATGGTCACCAGAAGGCAGAATCAACTTACCAGCAATTGGTCTTGTCTATATATTATAAATTAAAAAGTTAATCTCAGAACTATAAACTTACCAATGTATGGTAAGCTGAAATCTGAGATATAAACCAATTATATATTGTTTTAAAACCTCTGCTATCCACTAGGAAATCTCCTCCCCTATGATTTTCTGCCTCTCAAAAATGCTGGAGGGTCAGCTGTGAGTCAGTGCCAACTCAGCAGTACAAAACAACAACATCTCTTATTCTGGACTATCATTAGATTTTATGATGTAATGGTTTCTGATTTTTTTAAATGTTATTGTAGTTTGTTTACAAAATTTTAATACATTGCTTTTGAGAACAGATTGTTTCAATTTCCCTTACCCCTCACCCTTTTCTGATATCTTTATATCATCTTTATATCATCAAATTGGTGATGATATACCTACCATATAGACTTGCCTTTGTCATAATACGGTATTTTAATTTCATTGTAACAAACCGATAAATTTGACATTTTAGTTGTTATGTGCCATTGAGTCGAGTAAGACTCATAACGACCCTTTAAACAACAGATCTGAACCCTGTCCTATCCTGTGACATTCTCATCATATCTGACATACTTGAGCGCCTTGGCGTAGTCACCATGTCTGTCTCATTGAGGGTCTTCCTCTCTTTTGTTGACCGTCCACCTTTCCTGGCATGTTGTCTCTTTCTGAGGAATACCCTCTTCTAGCAACATGCCCAAACTATGTAAGACAAAGCTTTGCTATACTGGCCTTTAAGGAGCACTCTGTCTGAACCTTCTCCAAGACGTACCTGGGGTTTTTGGTAGTCCATGGGATATTTAATACTCCAACACTCCAACTCAAAGGCATCAATTTTTCTTCTGCCATCCTTATTCATTGTCCAGCTCTCAGATGTAGAGCCAGTGATTGAAAAGACCATGGCTTGAATCAGACACACCTTAGTGGTTAAACTGACATCATTGGTCCTCAGTGCTTGGGAAAGGTCTCAAACAGCAGACTCTTTCCCAGTGCAGTATGTCTTGACTGCTGGTGTCAAGGCTGTTGATTGTGGCTCCAGGTATGAGGAAGTTGTTGACAGTTTCAGTATTTTCCACTGTCTATCATGATGTTGCCTGTTGGTCCAGTGGTGAGGATTTGATGTTGAGATGTAATCCATATCGAAGGCTAAAGTCTTTGATCTTCTGCAGCAGGTGCTTCAAGTCTTCCTGAATTTAAGAGGGGAAAGTTGTACCATCTGCATGATGCAGGTTGTCGATGAATCTTCCTCCAATTCTGATGCCACATTTTCTTCATAAAGTCCAGCTTCTCAAAGTATTTTTTCAGCATACAGACTGAATAGATATGAAGAAAGGATACAGCCCTGATATGCATCTTTCTTGAACCTTGCAGTGTTTGCCTTTCACTTCTCAACAGCTCTTGGTCTAGGTAGAGATTTCATATGAGAATGACTAAATGTTCTGGGATTCTCATTCTTCTCAGTGTTAATCATAGTTTGTTAACATTGTTAACTATAACTATGGTTTGACATTTTTAGGATCTTGGAATTCAGAAGATCGCCAGTGAAATTTTTTTCAAGTTAGGGACCATCAAGTTGACTTGCGTTCCTGTGAACAATAGATCTGAGCCTGACCTGTGTTGCACCATTCTCACAATCTGCACTGTGCTTAAGCCATTGTTAAAATCACTGTGTCAGTCCCATCTCGTTGAGAGTCTTTCCTTTCTTTCACTGACCCCCTGTTCTTCCAAGCATGATATCTTCCTCCATCTCTTGATAACATGACCCAAATATGTAAGATAAAGTTTCAGCATCCTTGCTTCCTAAGGAGTACTCTGGCCATCAAGACTCCTTCTTCTTGTTGTTGTTAGGGGCTGTTGTGCTGAATACGACTCATAGCAACCCTTTGAACAACACATGTGTACCCTGTCCTATCCTGTGTCATCATCACAATCAACAACAGTCAAGACCATTGTAGCAGTTACTGTGTCAGTCCACTGGTTGAAGATCTTCCTCTCCTTTGCTACGTCTCCACCTTTCCAAGCATGATGTCCCAAGAAATAGCCCTTCCTGGCAACAGACCCAAAATATGTAAGGTGAAGCTTTATCATCTTTGCCTCCAAGGAGCACTCTGGCTGCACTTTCTCTAAGACATACCGGTTCCTTTGGCAGATATATTCCAAGACCCCTTAGTTACCTCTTTAAACCCACTATCTTCAAGTTGATTCCAGCTCACAGTGATCGTGCATCAGGTTTCCAAGGCTGTAAATCTCTAACCTCACACAGCAGCTTGACACTCTATACTGTGCCACCAGGGCTCTTCTCTGTACATATTAATATTTTAGTTTCTGTGGTAAAAATAGCTAATACTTCTTGAGCATTTACTCTTTGCTAGTTAATTATAGTTTTTTCCTTGAATTGTCACCTTTAATGCTTAACTTGGAATCTGAAGTTTCTATTATTATCCCCATTGTGCAGATGAGGAAAATGGAGCAAAGAACAGTTAAGCAAGCTGACTAACATTATTTCTGTTATAATTATTTCTATTGGAAGCAGAAGTGGCATCCACTTCCATAATCGCTTGCCTCTGGAAACCCTATGAACCTGGAGAAAGGATGAAAGTTACACAGGTGTCCAGGACTTTTGTTCATAGGATTGCTGTGAGTTGCCTGCGACTCGATGGCACTTCACAAGAACAACAACAATTATTTCTATATATAATTAAGCCCTAAAATGTTCTACCCCTGTCTGGTAAGTGACTGAAATTTCAAAAATATTCTAGTAAGTCATCCTAACTGTTTTATGGAAAATTTGATCACCACATTAAAAAGGCAAATAACAAGAACCATATGATCTTGGCAATTGATGCAGAAAAGACATTTAACAAAATCTGACACCCCTTCCTGATAGAGACACTCAGCAGAATTGGAAGAGAAGGGAATTTCCTCAACATAATGAAAAGTATATGTGCAAACCCAAGAGCCAGTATTTCTAAGTGAAGAAAGACTAAAAGCATTTACCTTGAGAACAGGGACCAGACAAGGATGCCCACTATCACTACTTCTATTCAGTATTGTATTGGAAGTACTTGGTAGGGCAGTGCAACAAGAGAAAGAAATAAAAGTCATCCAGATCAGCAAAGAGATGGTTAAATTGTCACTCTGCAGATGATATGATAGTGTTCACAGAAAACCCTTGCCAAGGACTCAACCAAAACACTGTTAGAGCTAATAGACCAATTTAGTAGAGTGGCAGGATTTAAGTCCAATGTCCAAAAACTGAGTAGAATTTCTCTACAGTAACAAAGAGAACTCAGAGAAGGAAATCGAGAAAGAAATATCATTTACAATAGCCAATCACAAATTGAGAAACTTGGGAGTAAACCTAACTGGAGACACAAAAGACCTGTCCAAAGAAAACTACAGCACATTGGGGCGATACACAATAAAAGACCTAAAGAAATAGAAAAATGTGCCCTGTTCAGTATTCTGAAAATGACAGTCCTACCAAAAGCAGTCTACATGTTTAATGCAATCCCAATACAGATACTAAATTCATTTTTGAAGGAGATCAAAAGGGAAATTGTCAAGTTTATTTGGAGAGGAAAGAGATCCTGAATAAGCAAAGCACTTATGAAAAAGAAAAATAAAGTGTAAGGCATAGCACTCCTTCACCTGAAAACCTACTGCATAGAAGTAGTAACCAAAACAGCATGGTACTGGTATAGTGACAAGCACACAGACCAACAGAACAGAACTGAGAACCCAGAAATGGACCCAGCTATCCGTGGTCAACTTGATATTTAACAGAAAATAAAACTATTAAATGGGGAAATTACAACCTGTTCAACAAATATTGCTGACAAAACTGGACTGCTGCCTGCAGAAAGCTGAAACAGGATCTACATTTGCCACCATACATAAAAGTCAACTCAGGATGGATCAGAAACCTGGGAATAAACTCCATAATTGTAAAGTTCAGAGACAAACTGGGATCAAGCTCAAATGCCCTGGTCTATGATATAAAGAGACTGCCAAATACAGCCAGAAATGCACAGTCTGAACAGGATAAAATTGATGAATGGGGCCTTCTAAAGATTAACAGACTGAAATGAAAACCTGACTGGGAAAAACATTTGGCAATACCATTTCAGACAAGGGTCTCGTATCAAAAGCTTATGGAATCCATCAGGGCCTCCACAAAAAGACGACTGATAGCACAATTGCAAAATGAGCAGAAGACATGGAAAGACATTTGACAGATGAACATATTTGGATGGCCAACAGATAAATGAAGAAATGCTCAAAATCACTGACAATAAGAGATGCATATCAAAACCACAGTGAGATAGCATCTCACCCCAATAGCAGTGACAGAGTTTAACAGGAGAGCAAGTAATAAATGTTGGAGAGGATGTGGAGAGATGGTTACTCTTATACACTGTTGGTGGGATTATAAAATGGTACAACCACTCTTGAAGGCAGTTTGGCATTTCTTCAAAGAGCTGAACATAGAAATTCTGTATGACCCAGATATTCCATGCTTGGAATATAGGCCGAGAAAATGAAAACTGAGGCACAAACAAGTATTTGTACACCAATGTTCATAGCAGCATTATTCACTATCGCAAGAACATAGATACAGCCCAAATGTTGTCCAACCACAATCAAATGGATTGAGAATCAATGCAGGAGCAATGATTTTGAAAATCACTATCAAACTTGGGAGAGATGAGTGCTAAGTGAACTAACTCAGTTCCATAAGGACAAAAACTATGCAAGACCATTATTGTAGAAATAATTAGTCAAATGTGTGTGAGGATCCAAAGGAAGGAGCAGAAGGGTGAGGATGTGGGGGGAGGGGAGTGTTAATCATAAGGTTGCACAATTTAATGGGTGGAGGGTAGGTTGGGTAAAGGAAATGGTAAAGTTCTGAAGTGAAAAACGAAAAACTTGTGTGTGGCTCTCTGAAGCCGCTTGCAGGAAAAAATCAAGCATAGGCTCACATCTTTCATGTTTTTCAGAGAGCCACACACAGGTTTTCAGTGTTTGACCTTGTTACTAGATCCTAATCCTGCTGTGTTCCCTTTGGTATCAGCACTTCTAAAAGCCATTTGACTCTCTTCCAATGAGCACCTGCTTTAGGGAGGCTAGGAATTTCCAGATCTGTACTCATTCTGCCCCTAGTGGTATTCCTGGGTATCCAGAAACTGTAGAAAATCCAAAATTGTGTTTTGGCTTTTTTTTTTTTAATTACTGTAGCCTTTTGTCAGTCCATTGCATTAGAGTCCTATGTGGTGACCACTCTTAGTCATAGTACAAGAGTCAAGTAGCTGAGATACTTTCACCTACATATCTTTTTCTGTGAAGTAGCAATCAGAAGTGTGTTAATACTCCCTTATTGCCTAATTGTTAAAGAATTATTTATTGCCATCGAGTC
The DNA here is from genome assembly GCF_000299155.1 of Elephantulus edwardii. Lineage (NCBI taxonomy): Eukaryota > Metazoa > Chordata > Mammalia > Macroscelidea > Macroscelididae > Elephantulus > Elephantulus edwardii. Next base: position 17,522,332 of record NW_006399786.1, on the reverse strand, counting down.
AGCTTCAAATCATGGTAACTTCTGTATAACAGAATGAAACACTGCCCAGTCCTGTACCATTTTCATGATCATTGATTAGCATGTTGGATATTGTATCAGTTCTGTCACAGTGGATATTGTATAAGATCATCTAAACAAGTTTTATTACCTTGTTTTCTCTGGCCCTTTACCAAACATGTCCTTCTTTAATGATTGATTTTTATTGGTAAGTATGATGGAAAAAAGTAATCACAGAACACTGATGCATATCTATGTGGCTTTATTTCACAGTGCACACCATTCTCATTTGGGTGGTTGTCTTAGTAGAGCAGGGGTCAAAAGAATTGGGTACTTGACTCTTGTCTTCTGCTTTAGCCCTTCCCTTTGATCTTGTCTTTTTAAGGATGATACCTGATTATTTTCTGTCAGTTCTCACTGTGTTGGGTTTGCTGTATATTAATGCTTTGGCTTTCTGATAACAGAATTAACAAAAGGAAAGATCTTATTTTACTGAAAATTTCTCTGGTTTGTATCCTTTCCCTAATTATCTCACTCCTGCCTGTTCAGCATATATATCCTTATCTTGCTTGTCACAAGTGTTCACCATGCTCATAAAGCTTACCTGTACAGTTTGTGAAGAGGATTCCAGATGAAAAGCACAGTGCAGTGAGCAAGAGATACACCCTTTGAAGAATTAGATTTAGCTAGGTATTCTGTATGTCAGTTCTATATAAATTTATGGTAAGAATTTGTGGTAAGAATAGCATCATTATGAAATAATCCTTTGTAGTTTATAGTCAGAAATATGATGGAATACATGTTTAATCCATATGCTGTTATTTAAACATTACTTGGACTTGCTAAGTACCAGCTTTAGAGTTACATTCGTATCTGTGTGGAATTGAGAGTCTGGAATGGTATACGTTTTGGTCAGGCCTTTTGATTTTTTTTATTAAAAAGTCATTTACTAAATGCACATAGGAGAAATAACTAGGAAATAAGGAGGACGTGAATGGTCTAACAAAAAAATGCTCTGTGTAATATGAATGTGTCATTCCAGAAAGGCTCTGCAACTATTTTTGTACCCTGGCTGCTGTCTTTTGCAGTATTTCATCAATTGCTAAGAATATAGTGAGGAAATTCACAAAGCAGTTCAGTGGATTTGTGAATTTGTTTAAAACGTTAAATATTAAAGTGCCAGTATGTTATCAAGAGTCCTCTGTGATCTGCATGATGTCCAAGGGCCTAGCAGCTCAGAAGAGATACTTTCAACTTCCTACCTATACATGTTTTAAATATTAAAAGAACGGATTTAAATTTGTATAAATTAAAATCTTTGTTTTTTAGAATATATTTTCAGAATTTATCACTATTGAAATGTTATTTCACGGCAAAGCTTTAGAGGTCTACACTGCTGCCTTCCAAAATATACAAAAGATTGACGAGGAAGAAGATTTAGAGGTAGGATTGTCTATCTATCTATGCCGCGTTCTTCTGCTAATATGAAATGTTTGAAAAGATTCCTAATTTGTGTAGGTAAAAAAATCTATTAGAACACTAGCTGTACTTTTATGATTTTCTGTTTAACATTTCACATTAACCATGGTAAAATTCCAGCAGTAATAGATAGTAAAACAGAATCTACATAAAGTCATTACATGAAAGAAAGTAGTTTATAATGTTTTGACTATTAAAGTAAGTTCACTAAATATGCTAAAAATAAACAGGTAAGCATTTATGCTGTGCACATAATGCCAAAAGCTTGACATGTGTCTTCTCATTCATTCTTTACATACTCCAGTGAGTTAGGTGCTGTTGTTACTCTCATTTTATAACCATAGAAGCAAGTTCAGATTCTTTAAATAACTTGTCTGTGGTTCCTTAGCTTAACAGCTGGAGAGGATTTTAACATAAGCTAATATAAATTTTAGTTCAATGAAAATAATTCTGTTTGACCAGCTAACACTAGAGTGATTAAATATATCTAAACCTCTCTTGGTTAATAGGGAGGGAGGAAGAAGGGATTAAAAACAACTGTCAGTAAGTTGGGTGAATGGAAGGGTAGTATACAATAAGGGGTTTATCAGACATAGTAATTAATTAGCTAATTCTAGTTAATATTTAAAACAAAATGTATATGAATAATTAAATGAAATATTAATATGATCTGTAATTTCATTCCAATAAAGAAATGCTATCCAGATCAAGGTGGGGAAACTGCCTTGAAATATGGAAAGCATAAATAAAAATAAATGTATTTTAGCCAAATAAACACTTCTTAAATGTCCTACATTCATATCTTCCCAAGAACAAGGTATATTTCTCTTGGAAAGTAAGAATAACATAAGGCACAAAAGTATTTTGTTTGAACAGATACTCAGGACATGCTTTATCTGTATTATCTCTATAATAATAATAATGGCCATGGACTTTGCCGATTAACCAGAATTCTGTACTAACAGATGAGTGAATTGTGTGCCATTTGATATTTTTTAAGTTTCTACAATATTTATGAGTAAAAATATCTAGAAAGAGGGTCCCAAGGCCTTTTTCTCCTACATCTTTGCTGTCTCCAAAGAATTTAATTCTGTCTCCAAAGAATTTAATTCTAAAAAATCTGAAAACAGCTTGACTAAAAGAAAATGAAGCTACTCCTTGAGATGTGTCTGTTTGTTCCCAGTGCTAATTACATTTCATGTCAGTAACACTTGGCATGATTTATGTCTGTTGCTCTTCAGTAGACTCCTATAAGTAGATGCTTTATTCAGATACTTCTTTTCATGCTCTGTTTTAAAGCTTTTAATTTGTCATTTGTAAAATAATAGAGTTATGTAAGTCTTACTTTGGACCAGCTGCTGATCTAAGCATTTTAACTGCAATAATACTTTTGATATTCCCATAAACTTTGATAAAAATATTTATTATCTTCATTTCTATGGATGTGAAAATTCAAGCACAGTGGACTTATGAGCATTTCAAAACAAGCTAATAAGGACCAAACCTTGAGAGTGAAACCCAGATGTACAACTATAAATGTAGTTGTTGACTTTTTGGGGGGCAGGTGTTTATGCTTTCTACCTAATACTGTTAGAAGTATGATTCTGAATAGGACAAAAACATTCTCCTAAAAAGTTAAAGTTCCCTTTAATATTTTGTTCTCTCCTTTTAGTAATACCTTTAACATACCATTTGTTAGTTGATACTAAAACTCCTTCAAGCTCTTTCATCCCTTAATTCTTCCTTTTCATTCCAGTGGTCCTAGATAAGCTTTTCACACCATTTCCTTTTACTTCTCTTATATTCCTCTGGAGTTTTGGTGGCCAAGTGATAAATTCTTCTGCAATCCTAAAGAAACATGGTTTGAATCCACAGTCTGCTCTGCAGAAGGATGGGCAGTCTCCTCCTGTGCAATTTACTGCTTTTGAAAATCTACTGGAGGATCAGCTATGTGTCGGTTCCAAATCAACAGCAAACAACAAATATTACTCTTAATTGGCTAGCTCGTTAACTTGAAAAAGAAGAGATCCATAGGGAAAATGTCTCAGAATCATAGTTACACTTCTAAATATCAGCTTTCTAATGAGTAAACAGGGGTCTCTGGTGAACTACTGGCAAGAAGCTGCACTGCAATTCTGGAAGCACACAGTTCAAGGCTACCAGCTGCTGTGCAGGAAGAGCAGTCACTTCTCGTGAGATTAACTGCCTCCGAAAATCTGATGGAGGTCAGCTGTGGGTCACTTCTGACTCTGTGGTAAACAAGAAGAATGGGTTACGGCCAGGTAAACAACAGTGGGTTAATGCTAGGAATTTGAAGGACAGCTGTCTGGCCAACAGATTGGAAGAGGTCCATTATTTGTTCCCATTCCCAAGAAAGGTGATCCAACACAATGTGGAAACTGTCAAAAAGATCATTAATATCACATGCAAGCAAAATACTGCTGAAGATCATTCAAAAATGTCTAAAACATTCTGGGAATTGTTAGAAGTTCAAGCCGCACCAGGGATATCATTGCTTATGTCAAAAGGATCCTGGTGGGAAGTAAAGAATACCAGAAGAATGTCTATTTATGCTTTATTGATTCTGCAAAGGCATTTGAATGTGTGGATCATAACAAGTTATGGCCAGTATTGAGAATAATGGAAATCCCAGAGCACTTAATTATGCTCATGCAAAACCTGTACCTAGACCAGGAGACTGTGAAAACAGCAAGAAAACACAACATGGTTTAAATTAATAAGGGAGTAAGCGTGTCTATGTTGAATTCTCTCTCCATACCTATTCAATTTCTTTGCTGAGCAAATTATTCAGGAAGCTGGACTCTGAACAAGAATATGGCTTCAAGATTGGAGGGAGACTCATCAGTAACCTGCATTATGCAGATGGCACAACCTTGCTTGCTTAAAGTGAGGAGAACTGTGTGTAAGTACTTGATGCAGATCAAAGAATACAATCTTCAATATGGATTGCATCTCAACGTCAAGAAAATAAAGATTCTTACCACTGGACCGATAGACAACATCATGATAGATGGAGAAAAGATTGAAACTGTCAACAACTTCATTTTATTGGGATCCACAGTTAACACCCTTGGCACCAGCAGTCAGGAAATTAGGAGATGTATTGCACTGGGAACGTCTGCAGTTAGGGAACACTCTAAATTATTGAGGAATAATGATGTCTGTTTGAGGACTAAGGTGCATCTGGTTGAGGCCATACTCTTTCTGATCATTTGTGTTGCATCTGAGAGATGGACAGTGAATAAAGACCACAGAAGAATTGATGCCTTTGGGCTGTGGGTTTGGAGAAGAGTGTTCAACATCCATTCAACTGCCAAAAGGAAAAACAAATATGTCTTGGAGTGTAACCAGAGTGCTCATAGGAGGCAAAAAATGAAGCTTTACCTCATATACTTTGGGCATGTTGCTAGGAGGAGCTATATCTTTGGAGAAGGACATGATGCTCAGACAGGCGAAAGAGAGAAAGACCCTCAACCAGGTGAATGGACATGGTGACTGCTGTGTTGGGCCCTTGTGTCTCAGAAAGTGTGAGGGTGGCACAGGGTAAGACAGAATTCAGATCTTTGTTCATAGGGTCAGAATGAGTCTAGTTTGATAGCATATAACAACAGTAGGATAATACTAAACAAGCTTCTCCATCTCTAAACTAAAGATGAATATAGTACTTACCATGTAAAATATTCATTCCACTACTGTTATCTGGCCAGTGCCACAAAGGAAAAAAATGTAAGTTATGAATATATATGATGGAGGGTTCCGAATGTTACAGAGAAGCAAGGGAGATTGACTAGAAGTTTAATGTGTGGGAAGCAGCCCAGCAAAATCCTTGTATAATGTTGTGAGTAAAGAGCAATATAAATAAGTTAATGGAAGACACAGAGCAATTGTTCAGTGAGCTTGAACATATAAACTGTTATGACACATAGCAATGAGTAAATATCTAAGAGGAGAGCAGAGGAATCTGAGACTCGGGGAAATAATATTTATATCAAACAGGCACTAAGGGTTACCAGCCAGGTTAATATAAAGTTCCCCGGACATAAGGAAATCTAAGAGAACAGGAAAAGAAAAATAACCTCCTATTCTATATAACCTATGCTTTATGAGAACAGCTAAGACCTAAATAAAAATTAACCTTTTTGGCTTTCCCCAGCATTTAGGCTCTCTAGTTATAAAGCGTCTCACTTCATTTGTTTCAAACCAAAAAAAGTATTATCATGCCTATTCTTTATAAGGTCACTTCTTTGCAGTCACTTCCAAGTATGCTGAGAATCTGAGACTGATTCCTAGGTCTTTGATCATGTTGGGAAAAATATACTATTATAAATTTCATATTCTTGTGTATCTTTTACCTTTTTTAGGAAGGTTTTAACTTTTTTATTTAACTGGTTTAGACTTTTATCCTGTGGGTTGTATATTGCTTTTCCACTTGGAAACCTTTGCTACAGAATTTAAAAAAGGAATAATCTAACCAAAATGCCATTTCCTTCCACATACCAGTTAATTATGTCAGTAAGTTATCCAGTTTTTCTGTCATCAGGCTGCAGAACTGCTCTAAACACAAGTCCCACCTCTTGAGTTAATGTTTCATCCCTTCATTCTTTGCCTTTCTGCAGTTCTCTCAAGTTTAAAACAGATATGTCATAATCCTTATTTGTGTCTCCCTTTCATCTCTACACCATAAAGATTGCATTCATGTTAGCATCATTTATTTGTCATCTATTTACCAGGTTCATTCTTCAGCTGTTGTCATATACTGTTGAGTCAAAACTAACTCCTAGCTAACCCTCCAGTGGGTTTTCAGAGGCAGTAAATCCCGCAGGAGAAATTGCCCACCTTTCTCCCACAGAACAGCTGGAGGAGTCAAGCCATGTTGCTTTTGGGTTGGCAGCACAATTCCTTACAACTAAGCCACCAGGGCTGATTGCTAGAGGAACTTTAGGTGTGAAGACTCATTAGTAATCAAACACAAAATAGTGAGAGAAAAGCTGTACTGTGCATTACTGACTGCAGAATAGGGCAGAATTGAAAGAAACTGGCATTTGACTTAAGTCTTTAAGAAATGAGTAAAGTTTGCTGGAATTGGCTGAGGAATCATTGGAAAAGCTAATACAACATTAGTCCTGCCTGGAGGCTATCGTATTTGGCAGTTTTAAGATAAATTAAGCTTTTTATGTTACCTAATCATTAGATCATTTGGGAGTGGGAGCCTGAGGTTGGTTGGTTTTGTTTTGGGGTTTGGGGTTTTTGTTTGTCTTTTGTGGAAGACTCATTAACAACCTGGGTTATATAGATAGCACAACCCTGCTTGCAGAAACTGAGGAGCACTGGAAGCATTTGCTGCAGAAGGTCAAGGACTACAGTCTTCAATATGGATTGGAGCTCAACATCAAGACAAAGATTCTCACCACTGGACCAACTGGCAGTACCATGATAGATAAACAAGAATTGAGGTTAACACTTTCAGCTTGCTTGGCTCCACAATCTACACTCTTCGAATTACATTAGGAAGTCTCTTCTGTCAGTAAACTCTCCAAAGTGCTAAAGAGTAATGTTGGCAGTCTAGGGATTAAGGTGCCCCCATCAAGACCGTGGTCTTCACAATTACTTGCTATGCATCAGAAAGCTAGGCAATAACTTAAGGATAACAGAAGAATCGGTGCCTTTTGAGTTTTGGTGCTGGAGAAGAGTATTAAACATACCATGAACTGCCAGGAGAACAAATAGGCCTGCCTTGGAGAGAATGAAACCAAATTTCTCCTTGGAGGCAAGGATTTTGATGCTGTCTCACATACTTTGGGCACATGGCCAAGGAGGGACCAGTCCTTGAAGGACATCATACTTGTGAGGGATAGAGGGACAGCACAGGAGAGGAAGAGACCAAATGAAATGGGTTGACATGATAGGTGTGTCGGAGTGAGACTGGCTCATAATCAAGCAGGGTTCAAGAGCTATTCTATTGTACATAGGGTCGCTGTAAGTAGCAGGCCACTTGATGACGTATACCACCACATGACACCTAAGACTTTTTAATTCGGGTAATCAAGAAGTAACATAAGAATTTGGTCTTAAGATTATTCTAAGTAAATTATAAAGAAATATGTGGAAGGTAATAAATTAAAACCCTTGAGTACTTTAGGTAGAATGCCCAGGCTTCTGACTTGGTCTTCTAACTGTATGGTTATGTCTGTAATTGTAGAAGTGAATCTAGAGCTACACTGATAAAGAATACAATTCCTGCTGGACATAAGTGGCTGTTTTCAGTATAATATTACTTAAAAGTAAAAAAATTACTATTTTGGAAAGAGCAAATTGTTCATCTCAGAAAGTTGGATATTACTGCTGTATGGAAACATGAACAAGCAGCTATCAGAATTGGTTAAAGGGTAGCTCTTGGTCAGTGTGTTGAGATTTTTCAGGTTCACTCTGTTGTTTTTTAAGTAGCCTAAGGGAAACTAAAAATACTCAAGGTATCAAGGGTATGGAGAAATAGGGGCAGCTCAGGGAGTTCTGAAAGCAGTCCATAGGGAGTTTTGCTGTGAACCCGAAGGTGCTGTTTATGGGGGTTCAAATCCACATGCAGCTCCTTTAAAGATGGACAGTCTCTTTGAATGTGATTTACAGCTTCTGAAAACCTTCTGGAGGAAAAGCTTTGAGTTGGTTCCAATTCATTACTAATAAGCACCCATTTAGAATGGCAAGGGAAATGCATACACGTGACTGTTTCATGATTTAAGTGCTTTTTTATTTCCAGGTTAAATTTTGGTTGTGTGGTTTCATTTTTTGGGTGTTTTTTTTTTTAATTTTACCTTAAATTTACACTAAATGTCTTTTATCCATGGCCAGGAATAAGGAGGGGTTGCTTGAATATATTTTACCTAAAAAGAACTTACTTTGGCTTTCTATATTCCCACTGTTGCATTTCTTCTTTATTAGTAATGTCATTTTATCATTGCAATAGGTTTTCCGAAACACAGTGTATCCACCAGATTATTCATCTCGTTTAGATATTGTAAGAGCAAATTCAAAGTCACCTCTTCAGAAATCTCTGTCAGCCAAGTGTGTACCTGGAACCGGACAGGTAAGCTAGAAATAGAAATTTAAAGGAAGTTCTGCTTCAGTTGTAGAACTATACTAAAAATGTTTCTATTTAGCCGCATCACCTCATATCCCTTATCCACTCTGGGCTCTAAAATGGAGGTGATACGTGGTGGTGGTGGTGGTGGTGGTGTGTACTGTCACGTGAGAACCAACTCAGAGCTGACCCTCCAGTGGGTTTTCAAAGGCAGTAAATCATTAAGGGAGGAGATTGCCTTTCCTCTCACTGAGCAACTGGTGGATTGGAATTCCATGCCTTTTAGGATTGCAGTGCAGCTTCTTACCACCAGAGCACCCTTAGATACTAGGTGTAGCTCTAATAAAATATTATGGCTTATATTATTATCATTTATACTATAACCACATATGACACTACAAAGCAGAGGATTTGTTTGAAAACAGATGTGGAAAAGTCAAGAGAATGATAGATTGTTCTCAGGAACACAGATCAGGGAGCACAGATTCTGAAGGCATAGTACCTATTTTAACTAATCTTACTACTCTACCTAGAAAGTTTACCTAAGAGGCTTTTCCTAACCATTATCATAGACCCAAAAGCAAAGAATCCCATTTTCCTATTTTTTTTTTCTATATCTAGAAAGTCTAATTTCTATAGTGTAAGTCGGCAACTTTTTTCACTAAGCAACTGAAGGCTTTACTGCCCATATGGCTTTCACAGGTAAAGAGAAGCTGTAGACAATAATGGGTATGGTGGTGTGGCAGTAAAAACTTTATTTACAATAAAAGCAGGCTAGATTTGGTCTGAGTTCTGTTGTTAGGTGTTATTGAGTTATTTGTTTTGTCAGTCTTCAACCGCACATGGCATTCAGTACAACCAACTCAAAGGGATTCTAGTCTGTAATCTTTATGGGAGCAGTTTGACAACAGGTCTTTCTCACACAAGTTTACTGAGTGGATTCAAGATACCATCCTTTGATTAGCATCCAACCTTTTCATGTCTACTTTTCAGACTTCTAAATTAAGCAAAAGATTTTCCAAATACAACTTTTGGGGTATATTTGACTGAATACCTTCTTGATTGTACTGCCTTTTTCTTTTCCCTGGTGATTTTTTTTTTCTAGCACTGTCTTGCACATGGATTACATAGTAAAAGAAAGTTTTGACTTAAATGTTTCACTGGAATCACAGTGGTTACACAGTTAACTGAAACCTTCCTGGTTTGAACATTTCAGCAAGCAGCTCTTTGGGAGAAAAGATGCAGCAGTTGGCTTCCATAAAGATTCAAACTCACTGCCATCAAATCCTTTCCAACTCATACATAGCCAACACTCTAGGAGGGCTCTGTGGCTGTAAATAGCAGCTCATCATTTTTTCCACAGAGCCTCTGCTGGATTAAACCCTTGGGAACGTACATATGGCTTTTGGATTAGCTGTACAATACACTAAAGACTATGCCACTAGATGGCATATGCCCTTTGGGGTCACCATGAAATCAGAATCCAGCATATAGCATCACCTAACATTTAAATAGCACTTTAGATTGAAGTTTTTCAACCTTGGTTCTATTGAGATGTTAGGCCTGTTGACTTGGAGAGCTGCCCTGTGCATTATGAAGACATAAAACTGCATCCCTAACCTGTACCCAGAAGGTGCCAGTAGCACATGCATGCATACCACCAGTCCCAAGTTGTGGCACCCAACATTGCAGACATTGCCCAGCATCCCCTGGGAGTTGTGGTTGTTGTGTGCCATCAAACCCCTGAAGTTATGTTCTCAAAAATTTTAAGATGATCCAAATGGCAATAATCAGGACTTAAAATAGTAGTAGTAGATTCAGATCACACTGCTTTTATATCGGTGTTTCTTACTGCCTGGTTGAAATGTCCTTGTCTTTCCATCCCTTTGTTAGTTCCCATTCAAGTAATTTATTACCCAAGAATGTTTGGTTTTAAATTGGTTAACATTTATAATATATTGAGTCTGTTATAAAGAGCATTAATGGCATAGCATGGAACATGTTATGCTAACTGAAAGGTTGGTGGTTCAAATCCACAGCTGCCCCATCAGTCAAGGATGAGATTTCTCCTCTCAAATGTTACCATTTGAGCAATCTAATGAAAGGTCACTGTGAGTCAAACTGGATGGGAGAGCAGTGAACTGTTAGCAGTAAATACTATTCTCTGAAAGAAAATATACTATTGAAGGAAGCATTTGTGACTAGCCAACTGGAATAAAATTGTTAATTTTTATTTCTAAAAATTTGATAAAAAGATTCAAGGACATTTTCAACTTTTTAGGTAAATCTTTACTAACAATTATTACTTGTGAACTTTTTTGTGGCATACTTTATTCTGTGTGCTTTGGACATTTTTTTAAAAATACACCAAGCACAACAAATATTTTAGTTCTTTTTTTAAAATTGTGTTTAACTTAACAGGTATCCTCCACCTACCGACTGAGAAAGGATCAACAAGTAGATGAGGAGGATGAGGATGAATTAGACATGACAGATGAAAATTAATTTCCAAGTATTCTTCACATTTCTACTTTCATTTTATAATGACTCAGAATCCAAGATTACTAAGTTATAAAACTTTATCCTGGCTTGATAACCTCAAAATTAAGTGTTACTACTGGAAATGTAAAAATAAACTTTATGCTGACCAAATATTAAGGTTTTAAAAAATCCTACAGGTCAGTCATTTCCATTTCATACCTAGTGGTATCTTTTTGAGTGTATGTTCCATTTTCTCCTAAGAGAGTATATTTCACAGTATTCCATGTTAATGTAGTAAGGCTTGTTTTTAAATGGGTGTCAAAAACTGTAAGATAAATAGTTCCACCGGGCTTCTTCCAGGGTAAGATTGTATCCTATCTGCTTAAATGCAAGGTTTTATTCTGTGAAGCCTTAAATCTTAAAATTCCTTTCTTTTAACCTTTATTAAAACTTGATGTTTCATGTGCTATATAAATTTACCTTTAAACAATAGTGAGATCAGAATTTTAAAAATCAAAGACTGGGATATCAATAGTTTACAAATATATATAAAGCTATTATTGCAACTTTTTAGAAGGGGATATTTAATTCTGGTTTTTGAAAAAAAAAAAAAACTGCTATCAAACTAAAGTGTTAACACACGTGATACAACTTTTAGAAAGGAGAGAGTATACCACGTTGGAATACTGCCGAGAGAAAAAAACATAAGCAAGCATATATAAGTTCATAAATCATTAATAGTTCTTTAAGAATTTTACCAAATGACCATCTGATGTTAAAAAAGGTCAACTATTCTTGTAAATATGGAAGTTTAAATCTTTCAGTATGAAGCTTTTGTTTCTTAGGGTGAGATTATAATTTTGATAATTCATAAATTAGGCATATAAAAATTATAAAATTTATCAACATGTTTCAGATAACTGTAAATAAAGATACTTTCTAGAAAGCGTTGTGACTGTCATTAATGGTTCTATTCTTAAAACATTCTGAAAACCAATGTCTTTAAACTTTTAAAACATTTTAAAACCGTAAGTATTCTTAAGGAACAAAGGGTATCATTGCATTTTTTATTTTCTCAGCATTTATGTTACAAACAGGAGGAAATTGATGGGAGCAGGGCTGCAGTATTATACTGAAACAGTAATTTAGCTGCTTGCTGAACAGCTTACTAAAGTATCAGTTGCTTTTTCTGTAGAGCTCAAACGGTGTCACTGACGTTTTAGCAGTTCCCCAGCAGTTCTGTGGATGTCCCCTGCTTCAACAAAGTGGACAGAAAAGACCTGGCAACTCCCCTCCAGCCTTGGAATACCCTTGAAAACTCATCTCCATGCATAACCCCAGGACCATCTTCTTAGCGATCTCCAATTTTGAGGACCAACTAAGGTGGTTTTTTTTATTGTTAGCCCCAAATCCTTGACCAACTGTGAGCTCTCAGATCTGTCACAATTATCTTGCTGAAGTGGAACCATCTGGTCAGCCTTCACATGATGGGCTTCTACACCTACCTCTCTCTGGGTTTTTATTCTGACCACAAGAATTTGGCCTTGGAAAGCATGAAACGCCGGGGTGCCAAGCAGCAGCCATGTTTTCTTCCAGGATACACTAAAGCCACCCCAGGATGATGATGATGATTGCCTTGAGTGAGGGGAAAATACTAGACGTCAGCAGCCCTTGCCTTGGAAAAGAACCTGAACCAGGCCATTCTGGATCTGCACAACATGGTTCTACCCAGACTCCCATCTCTCTGACTTCATGGAGAACAACTTCCTGGATGAGGATGTGAAACTGCTTTAGAAGATGGGTGACCAACTAACCAACATTTGAAGACTGGGCTGCCCCAGGCCAGGCTGGGCCAGTATCTCTCCAGAGGACTCACCCTCAAGCATCACCAGGGGCCTACAGGGGACACCTCTGCATCCCCTTGCCATCAGCAGCAAGCTTCTCCTTCCTACCCCTAGCACAAGCTTTGAACCAAATGTTAATAAGCTTTTTGCAACAGCTAAAAGAAGTCCATAATTCTGAAAGAAAATGTGTGCTCTGCCCATCTCAAATATGTTTGTAAGAGAAATGACTGCCTTGACAAATTACCCTAAAAAAGGACTAAAAAAAAGGTGTAACAATTAGCATTATCAATATAATACTTAGAAATATAAATCATTCTAGTGAAGATCTTTATTGTGGCCTTTTTCCTTGATTATTGGGGGAAACTGCTTAAGATCTTTTCCTCCATCATCTTGAGATGGTTTTTGCTCCAGCAGATTTGTTTTCCAGGGTTAAGGGACTCTGGTGGCATAACCCATAGGGATTTGCTCACTCAAAAGGCCACACCTCTCGTGTCGTTCAAATCCACCAGCTTCTCCTTGAGAGAAAGATGAGTGAACTCCTCGAATTAGTTGAGTACGATAGCAATGAGTAAGGAGTAAACTCGGTCTGTTTTGTCTAACCTTTGGGGGCAGCCTGCCCCGTGCTGAATATGCACCTTCCACAATACAGCCATTTAAATGAAGTGCCTGTATTCTTAGAGGAAATTAATCCATTTGTGCTCCATCTCCAATCCCTAGGAGTCTATGCCTTAAAACTGACCTGGAGTTGTATATATGCAGTCAACCCCATAGGTGGTTCAGGAAAAATCAGCAAGCAAAAGACAGTTGACTGAGAGAAGAGGCTGCCACTGGTGATGACAAGGATACATGCCTAAAGGAGCTGCAGGAGTCCCACACAGCCAAGGGGACTAAGAGCCAAACAAAAAGGGCTATATAGGCTCTCCATCTCTTCCAGAATCTATCCTACAAGTTTATGATCCTTAGTTGTACCTTGTTCCTTAATAAACCACTTCAGTATGACCTGTACATTCCGCATGGCCACTGAAATGAGTTACTGAATTCAGCAAGGTTGACAATGCCATGATGCAGCCAGCTGGCTGATAATGATTTGTATAATGAGCTGTCTGCAATCCTACAGGTAAGCAGTCTGAATCCACCAGATGCTGTGCTAGAAGGACAATCTCCTCCAGTACCAGTCAGATCCAATTTGATGGTACACACACAAAAACAATTAAAAAATGAGCTGTCTCAATTCTACCTCCTAGGATTTGCCTTGGGCTTATCTTTACCTCATCACTTCCCCTGCATCTAAGCAGGTTCTACTGCTGCCATTTTACAATCATAAACATAGATCATAGTCTTCAGGAAGCTCTGATGGCCGGCAGTCAGTAGCAAGCTGATGCACTGCTAACCCAAAGGCCAAGCACCTCCAGCAGTGTGAATCCACCAGTGGCTCCAAGTCAGAAAAAAAGCCCTATGGAGGGACAATCAACACCCTTGAAGACATTCTAGTAAGCGATAAAAATAACAATTATGAATGCTCAGGATTGACAGAAGACTCATCAACAACCTACTCATTGAAAGCACTTGAATAAAGACTTGAACTTACGAAAGATCAAACACTGGTCTTCACTATGGATTACAATTCCATAAAAAGAAAAAAATCCTTGTGATTGGACCAAAGATTCTGGGTTCTGTGGAGTCAGAACTAACACATAGCTGACCCTCCAGGGGGTGTTCAGAAGCACTAAATTACACAGCATCTTTCTCACATGGAGCAGCTGGTGGATTCAAACTGCATGCCTTTAGATTGGCAAGGCAATTCCTTACCACTAAGTGTGGAAACTAGAGAGTATCATTGATTTAAAATGCAAGATTCTACTGAAGATTATCCTAAAATGACTGGAACTGCACATCAGCAGAAAACTGCCAGAAGTCCAGGCTGGGTTTTGAAGGGGTCATTGTAGTAGAGATATTGTAGCTAATGTCAGATGGATCTTAGCTGAAAGCAAGGAATACCAGAGGAATGTCTGTTTCGTTGATTATACAAAGGCGTTTGTGTGGAGATCATAATTGTGGCTGACTCCGAGAATGAGAATTCCAGAACATTTAATAGTACTAATGCAAAACCTCAATGTCAAGAAGGCAAACATTCTCACCACTGGACCAATTGGTAGCATCAGGATGGATGGCGAAGAGATTGAGATTGTTCACGGCTTCAGTTTGCTTGGCTCCACGGTCAACACTCTTGGCACCAGCAGCCAGGAAATCAAAAAATGTATTGTGATGGGAAAGTCTGCTGTTAGGGACCTCTCCAAAGTACTCAAGAGCAAAGGTGTCTCTCTGGAGACTAAGGTGCGCCTCTACAGGCCATGGTTTTTGCAATCACTTGTTATGCATCAGAGTTGGACAGTAACTAAGGAGAATTGATGCCTTTGAGCTGTGGTGCTGGACAAGAGTATTGAGAATACCATGGACTGCCAAGAAAGCAAACAGATCCATCCTAGAGAGGGTTAAACCAGGCTACTCCTTGGAGGCAAGGATTCTGGGGCTTCATCTGATATACTTTGGACATGTTGTAAGGAGAGACAGGTCCTTGGAGAGGGATGTCATGCTTGGTAGGGTAGAGAGACAGTGCAGGAGGGGAAGACCCTCTATGAGGTGGACTGATTCAGTGACTGGGGTAATCAGGATGGGTGTGTCAGGCAATGTGGTTGGCACAGGACAGAGCAGGGTTTAGGGCTGTTGTACATAGCGTCGCTATGAGTCGCAAACGACTCAATGGCACATATCAACAACAATGCAAAACCTATACTTGAAGCAAGAGGCAGTCGTCAAAATGGACCAAGGAAACACTGTACGGTTCAAAATTGGGAAGGGTGTCCGCCAGGGATGTGTCCTATCTCCATACCTTTTCAACCTGTGTATGCAGAACAGATTATCCAGGAGGTTGGGTTCTATGAGGAGTGTGGCGTCAGAATTGGTCAAAAATCAATCATCTACATTATGTAGATGACACAACCGTGCTTGCTGACATTGAGGTGGACCTGAAGCACTTGCTGCAGAGGATCAAAGACTGCAGCCTCCAATATGGATTGAGGGTCAGTATCAAGACGACAAATAGAGTCTCACCACTGAGCTAATTGGCAGCATCAGGATGGATGGTGAAGAGATTGAGATTGTTCCACTTTAGTTTGCTTGGCTCTAGTCAACATCACTGGCACCAGCAGCCAGGAAATTAGATTGAGATTGTTCCACTTTAGTTTGCTTGGCTCTAGTCAACATCACTGGCACCAGCAGCCAGGAAATTAAGAGACATATTGCAATGATAAAAGTGTGCTGTTAGGGACCTCTCTGAAGCACTGAAGAGCAATGGTGTCACTATGGAGACTAAGGTGCATCTGATACAGGCCATGGTCTTTGTAATCACGTTATGCATCAGAGAGTTGGACAATGACTAGGGAGGATAGAAGAACTGATGCCTTTGAGCTGTGGTGCTGGAGAAGAGTATCGCGTGTACCATGGACTGCTAAGAAAACAGATTCATCCTGAAAAGAGTTAAACCACGCTGCTCCTTGGAGGCAAGGATTCTGAGGCTTTGTCTGACATACTTTGGACATGCTGTAAGGAGGGACCAGTCTTGGAGAGGGACATCATGCTTGGGAGGGTGGAGGGACAGCAAAGGAAGGGATGGCCCTCTATGAGGTGGATTGATTCAGTAACTGGGGTAATCAGGGTGGGGGTATCGGAGAGTGCAACTGGCACAGGAAAAGGGCAGGGTTTCATTAAGGCTGTTGTTGTACATAGGGTCACTATAGAGTCACAAGCGATTCGACACATGACAAGCCACCAGAGCTTACACAATTCTTATGCTTAGACCAACAGGCAACATCATAAATGGAAAAGAGATTTGTCAAGGATTTCCTTTTACTTGAATCCACAATCATCCATGGAAGCAGCAGTCAACGTATAAAAAGCTGCACTGCACTAGGCAAGCCTAATGTTAACATCTGCTCTCCTAAAGAGCAAGAATGTTAAAAAAAAAAACCTAAAAAAATGCACCCAAGTCATGTCTTTGACTGCTTCATATGCATGTGAAAGGTGGACAATGATTAAGGGAAAACTGATACCTTTGAATTGTGATACAGGCAGTCTTGAATTTAACATGGAATGCCTAAAGAACCACTGAATCAGACTCACAAGTGCAGATGGACTTTACAAGTCAGTCACCTTGCCCATGTTATCAGGGAACCAGTACTTAGCAGAGAGCATTATACTCAAAAATATAGGAAAAGAGGAGGAAAAGGAAAGACCCTCAAGGAGATGGACTGAAACAAAGGATACAGCCAAGTAGAGATTGCAAGACCTGGCAAGGTTTTATTCTGTTGTACACACTTAGGCCGAACAACTTAAAAGGCACCTAATAGTATCATTCTTATGCTGATTATAGGATTTAAGTTTCCTTTCTACGCATAAATTAGTTTTGCTAGACAACATATATTGTCCAACCTAGAATATTTCTGATTTGGTTTCTTCAATAGACAGCTCCTCAGGTGGGCTGAAAATTCCTATTTTCCGATACAATGTCAACTGCACCACCAGTGAGGCTCTATACTTTGCAGTATTAGTGGACAAGAAATGTTGAGATTCAAAGAAATAAGGGTACTTGATGGTAGAAGAACATAAAACTCATGGTCAATCAGTGAAGCTGGATGAATAGTACAGGAGTTAGTATACCATTCTCTTGTTAGAAACTAAGGATGTGCAAGGAATGAGATTAAAAGGGAGAATTTAGGAAGTGAGGGGAAAATGTTCTGGTTTCCAACATTTGCCTATTTCTGTGGTACTCCTACCACAACCAATTCATCACTGCAAGCAGAACCTGAGAAAAGATGCACATCAAATAACTGATGTAAAAATTAACAAAGCTTGCATTTTCCTGTTAAGTGAAATAGTATCAATTTTAAATCATAGCAACCCAATGTTTCATAGGCCCCATAGGGTTTTCTAAACTGTAAACCCTATGGGAAATCAACTGGTCTTTCTCCTGCAAAGGTGCTGGGCAAATATGAACTACCAACCTTTAGATTAACAGCTAAGCAAGTAACTGATGCACACCAGGGTTCTCATGTGTTTATTATAACTGAGGTCACATACCGCCCCCCCACCATCTCATTCCAATTTCATAAATACTTCCACTAAATTATTGTAAGCTTCAGATTAACATTCTTGATATGTGAACAGGATTAAATCATCCACATATTCCTCCGAAAGATTGAGTAATCTATTTCATCTCAGACTATTTAAAAAATACCATTACTTCCTGTCTTGTTCATTGCGTCATCTTAATTTGGTATTTAATCTAAATTTCATGATGTATTTTTGTGGAATTAATAATAAGCCTCAAATTTCTTAGGGCATATTAAGATTGAGATTATGCTTCAACCTTACAAATGTCAATTAAGTATTAAATAGAAAAATCAAATCCAACTTTTGCAAAATGTCTACACTAAATATGGACTAAAAATGTGAAAATTCAATTTGATAAGAATCTTATTACACTTACTAAATCTCTGAATGGATATAAAATTTTGAAACTACAAAACGAAAATCCAATGAAACAATTACATGAATTACAATTAAATCATCTCTAGAAACAAATACCCGTTTTATTGTTTCTAGAAAAAGTCTGAAAATCCCTTTGCACACATAATTGTTACTTGGGTTTTACAAGTATTTTAAGCTACTGCTTGTCAATTTGTTTGATGAGAAGCCACAGAAGTATACTTATCACTGTACACACAAATATCAAAGAATGTCTGGACCCTCCTGTCATATTCTTTGAATGTACCTGGTAAAAAATCTCCTAATATCCAGCTGTACTTTGTGTTTTGTTTTCATATAAATACAAGTAGTTGATCTATTCCGTCGCAATTTTTTATTTTTATAAAATTTTGCGAAGTTATGAACATGGAAACATGGAAAGCATTTTATTTTTACACAAGTAAATGTCAGGTTCACAGTCTGTTCATTTTTTAACTATCATATTTAACAGAAAGCTAAACACAGTAATATCCCAAAAGGGGAAAAGGGCATTAGGTCTGCAGGCAGGCAGCAATGAAAATACCAAACCTGAAAAATCAAGTCACTGACCATTTTCTTAAACAGTTTGAATAAAAGTACAGAATGGAAATAAAAGTAGATCTAAACTTTATATTCCTCAAATACAACTCTACAAATTTACCCAGAACATCAATTAAAATGAACTCAAGAAATTAGTTCCTTCCCCACTGTCAGAGGGGGAAGTGTATACAATCTTAAATTATAAAAAAAAAAAGTAAATTTGCAAGCAAAAAGAAGATTAATCTTCTATTTACATTTGTTCTATATACAAATCAAATTAGATTGTTTCATTAAAAATAAACACTTTCAAAATGCATCTTACTGCATCAATACTGTGGGAAGCTATAGCTGAATTTAGACATGCTCTCTAGAGCAAAACCAACTTAACTTTCCGTGGACCAACTGGCCTATCATTTAGATCTTTAATAGCAGCCATAGCTTCATTATAGTTTACCAAAGTAACAATGGCTTCCCCAATAGGTAATCCTTTCTCATTAAACTGTATTGAAACGGAATCTGGTATGACTTTATAACCATGAAAAAAGTCTAAAATTTCATTAACATTAGCTTTAAATGGAAGGTTCATTATCTTAATAGAAGTAACTCTATCTGAACCACAATTTACTTTTGAATCTGGCATAAATCTCCCCTCAGGAAAAGCACCCATATTACGCTTTCCAAAATCAAATTTGCTACCTTCGGGGCGACCAAAATTGACAAAAGGGCGATGACTTCTAAAGTCATCAGGTGGGCTCCTGAACTCCTCACCAGGTGGTCTAAAATTATCAGCAAGTCTGGGGTCTTCCTCCATAACTCCCCTAAGGTCCTCCTCGGGGAGCTGCCTGAAGTCCTCATCAGGAGGGTGTCTAAAGTCCTCATCTGGAGGGTGTCTAAAGTCTTCATCAAGAGAGCCCCTGAAATCTTCATCTGCTGGGTGCCTGATACCTTCCTCTCGAGGGTGCCTGAAATGCTCTTGGGGTGGTCGCCTGAAATGCTCCGGAGGTGGTCGCCGGGAGTACTCCTGAGGTGTTCTCCGGGAATGCTCCTGGGGAGGACGTCTGAAATGCTCCTGGGGTGGCCGCCGGAAATGATCCTGGGGTGGCCGCCGGAAATGATCCTGGGGTGATCGCCTAAAATCTTCTTCAGGAGAATGCCTGTACTCCTCCTCAGGAGGCTGCCTGAAGTCCTCCTCGTGTGGCCCCCTCCAGTCCTCTTCACGTGGCCCCCTCCAGTCCTCCTCAGGGGGCCGCCTCCAGTCCTCCTCAGGGGGCCGCCTCCAGTCCTCCTCAGGGGGCTGCCTCCAGTCTTCCTTGGGGTGCTGCCTCCAGTCTTCCTTGGGGTGCTGCCTCCAGTCTTCCTTGGGGTGCTGCCTCCAGTCTTCCTTGGGGTGCTGCCTCCAGTCTTCCTTGGGTGGCTGCCTCCAATCTTCCTTGGGGGGACGCCTGAAATCTTCCTTGGGAGGGCGTCTCCATTCCTCCTCCCTAGAGTGTCTGACATCATCCTCAGGGTGTCGCCTGAAATGCTCCTCTCGAGGGCGCCTGAAGTCCTCTGGGGGGTGTCTCTCAGGCTTAAAATCTCCCTGTGAATGCCTGAAACTGTCTGGTTTTCTCACGTCCTCAAGCTGTTGTCTAAAGTTTTCAGAAGTACTGGCAGAGTATACTGGTGGCTCTTTTGAGTCAAATGAAGTGGAATGCTCATCTCTATCATGTGACTGTGACCCATCTTGCATATTCTCATTGGACCCCAAGGAAAAATTTATACCAAACTCTTGCATTTGTGCCTGAGATATAAGCCTTAACAATACCTCTGTCCCCAAAAATCTTCGTCGGTTTAAGCGCTCAGCTTTCATGGCTTCTTCTTCTGAACGAAATTTCACCAATGCTTCTCCTAAGCCTACACCCTTGTCATCATAAAGCAAGTAAATATCATCTTCCGTCAGAGAAAAGTCTGCAAAGAATTTCTGCACTTCCACTTTTGTTACATCAAATGGAAAATTTCTTATATATATACACAATTTTTGGCCAGTGAATTCTTGAGAATATGTTTGTGGAGTATGTTCAGGACTCTCTTTTTCTACTGACTCTGATCTTATCGTTTCATAGTATTCCATCAACTGCTGCATTTTTTTCCTAGAAATTGGATCAATATGAACTGGACGATACTGTATAACAGTCTTATGCAAAGCCAAAGCAGTATAAAAGTCTTTCATAGTCTTGAACATCACCAAGGCATAGCGTGTTCTTCTATCCTCTTTATATAAAAACGTAATCTGTTCATTACTCAGATCAGTCCCTTTAAAGAAATTTCTTAAATCTTTTTTGGAAATACCTAGAGATAGGTTTCTCAAATGAACATAATGTCCAACAGGAGACCGAGAACGTGTTCTTCTGGGAGATCTTGAACGAGACCGTTTTCGGAGATGCTTATCATTAATTCCTCTTGATGGAGAATGTTCTTCAGTTCTCACAGGAACATCATCTGCCTTACCACCAAACTGAACCCACTGTACAACTGAGCTTTGCATTACTTCTATAAATCTTGAACCTATAAAACTTCTATGGCATTTAAGACCTCCAGATGCATCAACACATGAAGCAAATTTTACTAAAGCGTCACCATTATTTCGGCCATCAGGACGTTTTAAGAAAATTACTTCATCCACACACAAACCAGAAAAAAAAATACGAATATCACGTTCATTTACTAAGTAAGGCAAACCTCGTAAAAATAAGTAAGGATTTTTGGCTCTTGTTGGCCGTGACCTTCTTTGGTTTAAATCATCACGTCCTGTACTATTAGTAGGAAACTCAGCATCTTGATATTCAGAATTACTAGCTTCTTCCTTAACAGGTCCAACAAAACGAGACAGGCTGCCAGCCCCTGATGCCCGAGATTCTGGTCGCTCTCTACGTGCGCGGTCAGTTCTTTTTATTTCTATAGTTTTCTGCATTTCTGCCTTGCTACTAAGAAAGAGCTCCACATTGCAATCCTTGATAAGTCCTCCTGAACGACTTACAGCACGTCTTGCATCTTCATCTGTAGCAAAAATAATAAATGCCTCCCCAATTTCCCCTCCAATTATATGCACTCCTCCATCAGGAATAGTCAATCCCTTGAAGAAGTGACGAACATCTGAAGGGCCCGCATTAAAAGGAAGCCCCAGTAAACGGATGACTACAGCCATGCTGAGCTCAAACAACAGCAATAATGACCTGCAGACAGAAAGGTACACATAATAGCAAATCTTACTTTTTAAGTACCTTAGCCCAAACTAAGCTTAATAATTACTTGCTTCCTATCTCCTTCAACATTTATAAATGACAACAAGGTAGGAAAAAATCACAAAAATATTGACCCTATCTATTTAAGAAAACAAGAAATAAACTTTCTCCCACCTGAACCATACAAATAAACCAACTACTTTGAAGAAACATTTCCTATCACCTAGTCTACATAGTATAAACATCAAAAATATCAAATCTTCACTTTCTAAATCTGCCCAATTGTTGCTTCACAACAAGACCAACCTATTGTAGATTAAAAGTTTACCAACCACAATGAATTTTACATATTTAGAAAAGCCATCTGCGGTCAGTATATTATTTCTGATCATGACAATAAATTTTCTATACCATAAGCACATCACTGACCAGACATAAAAAAACAGAAGTCACGTATACCTACACATACTACTCTATATGGTTTTTCTGCTTGTTTGATACTTTTGTTTTTCTCAAGTCTCTGTGAAAAATCTTTAAGCTCTGGAAATCTTACCTTTTTAAAAAATTTCTTGGAGACCTTTTAATTCTGTAAAATCAACTTAACTGTGGAAAGAAAATGAAATAGAATTAATCCTTGGACTGCGTAATTTCTCTCAAACAACGCCAGATTAGGACATCCATTTCAGAAATCCTATCAAAAGTGAAGGAACATTAACCCAAAAGACCAAACCCGTTGCCTTCAAGTCATTTTGGACTTATGGTGATCCCAGGTTTTAAGAGTAGAAATGCTCCATTGGGGTTTTTTTGGTTGTGCAGAAGCAGACTGCCAGGCTTTTCTTCTACTCCACCGCTGAGTGAGTCTTTAACCTTTACATTAAAAAGATGAGCACAAACCATTTTTGCCAGCCAGGAACCAAGTGAAGCAAAATACTGAACTGTAATTATGGTCAATACAAAATGTTCTGCTTTTTTTCCAGTGGAAATTCATTATCCTTAAAAGAAATAAAACTACAAAAGAAAATGTTAAATCCAAGTAGACATCTTCCAAATTTTGTGAAAACTAAAAATGACTGCTGCTGGACTGGAAACGATGTAAGGGATGATAGAAAATGTTCTATAGTGTGATGACCGCAAAAGTGTGCTAATTTCCAAAACTCGTGGAATTCTACGCTTAAGGTACAGTGCAGTTCACTGTACTCAAATTTTATATCCATTCGAAATAAAGAAAGCTACAAGAAAGACATCAACTGAATACCAAAAAATTTTAAAAATCCTATTACTTTCACTACTGAAAAGATCTGAACAGTTCTTTTAGATATCCAACTCCTCTGCCATTCTCCTTTTTTTTCCCCAAAAACAAAGCAATCATCCAAAATATCATTAAGGAATAAAACACTAATATACATAATAAACTCAAAACCATTTTAAAAGTAAACCAAAATCAACGGCTTTACTTTGGAAACAATGCTAAATTCTACTAACATAGATCATAATTCCAAAGCATGGGACGATGCACCAATATTTAAAAACTATTCCAGGTTTAAAGCAGTTAAAAAACACTTCTAAAATTAAACATCAACACCACCCCTTGTCTTAAATTCCTAAACAGTATTCAAATTCTCCTCAAGCCAAACAGAAAACCTGCAGTAATTACTAAACCTTACACCACCAGTAAATTTACTTCATTTCAAACAACTAACACCTGTACTCTATTGAATAAACTTAAATGACTAATAATAAAAGTACATTATCTTAAAGTGAGAATTACAATTTAGGACTACCAAAAAAATATATTTGTTTTTTATGGAAACTACATCTTATTATTTTGAAGGATATCCAAAGTAACACTATTTCGAGAAGTACTATTTCCTAACTACTTCTTCTGGAGCTACCAACTGACTGAGAAAGCTCTTGTGGCCTAGTGATAAAGGAGCTACAATGCCAACCCAAAGGCACAGTATGAACCAATCAGCCAAGCATCTGCAGAAGAAAAATGGGTATTCTCCCATGGGACTCATTGTCTCTGGGGCAGCTATGATTTGGTTCTAATCTTACACAACAACCACCACCAAGTTTTACATCTGCCACATTAATAATCATAATTGAAACTTTTTAAAAATATTATTTTGTGTGTGTGTGGGGACCGTCAAATCAGATCTGACTGGTACAGGAGGCGATTGTCCCTCCTTTACCTGCAGAGCATATGGTGGATTTGAACCGTGCGCCTCTGCCACCAGAGCTCCCCCATAATTGAAATTTTTAATGCTGCCTATCTAAGTACCTCCATTTAATTAAAATGTTGAGATAGTTCATTGTCACTGAGTTTTTGTCCACTTGATAGCACCTAACATTTCACAAAAGAAAGCTCTAGTGGTCTACTAGTTAAGGACTTGTGCTGCCAACTCAAAGGCAGGCAGGTGGCTCAAACCCAACTGAACCATGGGGCAAAGACGTGCAATTGAAAGCCTCTTACCCACTGGCTAGTCTCTAGTCATGGTTCAGTTCAGACTGAAGAGCAATGCAATACAGAGTTCTTCTACAAAATGGGGTGTGCAAAGCTTATTTCCCCTTAAAATAGGTCATTAAACTTTTTAAACTGCAAATTGCAAACCTATTAACTGGAACACCCAACACTTAAATTATCAATGCCAAATCACTGATATTTACACTTTACACTAAAAGTATCTTTATGGTAAACTCTATCCCCAAGTCTAGTTTCTTCAAAGGACAAAATCCAAGCCAACATTTTACTTACTAAATGCTTCCAAACACAGAAGTTACAAAACTTCTTCCTCCATATATTGCTTTAGCAAAAGCATTTTGATATCTTACTCTTTACATAATAAATTCCTTTTACATTACTTATGAAAAAAGGTTACTTAAGGAAAAATGTAATATGGTGGTTCAGTGGTATGCCACTGTTGGGTCAACCCAAAGGTAGGCGGTTCCAATCGACTAGATGCTGGGGAGAAAGATGGGTAATCATCCTATGTGATTACCAACTCTGAACTAGAGGACTTGGTTCTGACTCAATTACAAAAAAAATAAAGAGACAGAGAGGCATAGTCTACAAAAAAATAGTAACCACAAGTCCAGCATTTCAAATCTACAAGCTGCTACAGAAAGATGAGCATTACTCTTTCCTAGGAATCTTACAGCTTGGTTGTGCGTGGAAATCAAGTGGATTGCACTATCTTTTCATTAGGTAATCTTTCGAGTACAAACCTCTTTAAATCCAACTGAAGCAGATTATATAGTTATATTTTGCCACAGTCAAATCCTTAAAAACGTTTCTACCCTTGAAATCCTAAGGGTGTGTTTATTTATCCCTCCAATTAATAAATACATCTAGGAGGTAACATCTAAAAATGAGTACCTTCTCTTGTATTTACTAAATGCTATTTCCTTAAACAATTCCCCCCTCAAAATGCTGTTTATAAAACATGTAATTACACAAAGGGCACTCTGGTGGAGCGTGCTAAGAAACGCACTGCCACCATCCTAAAAGGGCACTGTTCAAATTCAGCAGCTGCTTAGCAGGAAAATTATGTGTAACATCCTTCTATGTGATTTAGTCTCTGAAAAACTGCTAGGAAATCAGCTCCAATATAGTCTAAATAGGCTGTGTGTAAAGTGTTCCCCACCCCCAACACTTACGAATGCAATCAAAGAGTTTGCAAGAGGTTATAAAATATAAAAAAAAATCCAGAATGGGTCTCCTAGTTAAGGGGGGGGAGGACAAATCCGACAAACCCCTAAAAACAACCAACCAAACCCTGAAACACAATACTCTGGACTCGATCCACAGTCACAGCAATTGTACTGAACAGAGAACTCTCTCATTAGGTTTCTGAGACTATTAGCCCTAAAAGGAACTGACTGCCTCTTACCAAAAGGCTGCAGGGTTCAAGCCACACACCTCATGGTCTGCAGGTCAACACTTAACCTACCATCCCACCAGAGACCTCCATTAAGTTCATGAAATAAGAAGTGCCTTCAAATTTTGCAGATTTTCTCCAATAATTCATGCCACTTAATCACCATCATCATTACGAAGTATCTTCTCACCAAGGTTAAGTGGGGAAACAACGATGGGCGACTGAAAAAAAATTATTCTCTCCTCCCTAATCAGTCAGTCATTTCTCGCAAACGATGAGGGGGTAAAAATAGACGGGGAAAAAATCTTTTACCCTTTGCCTGCGGCTCTTTCGTCATTAAAGCGAGCTATGTTGTTGTTAGGTGTTGGGCGCTCACAGTGACCCTCAGGACCTGCCCGCTCCTGGGCCATCCTCGTCCTCTCGGACACACGGGAGCCCATGGCTGCAGTCATCACGTCCATCCTTCGCGTCCACGGTGCTCCTTCTCGTTCGCTGACCCCTCCACCTTTCCAGGCCTAACTTTCCTGTCTGGAAACCTGGGCTGAAGCGCATCCAAATACGTGTCCTCCGCAGGAAACCAGCTCCCCAGACCCCACCGTGGGGTCTTGTAACCGGCGGGCGGTGACAATGGCCCTCGAGGCCTGACGACACACGGCCGGAGTTCCCCCTCCAGGAGCGACGGCGACTCCACGTAACGGTGTCCAGGGACGTCCAGCGTCCGGGGCCGTGGACTGCACCGGCCTTCGTCCACGCGCTCGGGGGGGGGGGGGTCACAGCTGCCTTCTCTTCGCGCCAGGCCGAAGGTGCGACGTGGGCTCCGAGGCGGCCTCTGGGCCTCCCGCCAGCATCCTCACATTAAACCGGCCCGCTCCACCCAGGTGCCTCCAGTGACGCCGTCCCCGGCCACACAGTCCACCCCGATTCCCCCGCAAGAACCGCCCCGGACCTAACGGAAACACTCCGGTGCCCTCCAGGCCTAACGCGCCAGGGCTCCAACGCTCTCCTACCACCAAACACTGTGATAGAGCAAAGAAAATACCTACGAAATCCTGGGCGCTGCCTCCAGATCCCCGGGAAGCACGCGCGCGCGCACTACCATGCAGGCTGCCTGCAGGAGAGTCGAGGCTGGCGAGAGAAGGGCGGCCTCCCCAGCGAACGGGCGCTAGGTGTGGCGCGGCCGCCGGCCCCGCCTTTCCCTCTCGCTCTTCCGTCCGGATGCGAAGGCTCTCCCCACTCCCGACGCTCCAAAGCTAACTCGCTTCGCACTTGGCCGTACACACACACCACTGCGGTCGGGTCGGAACCCAAAGGCCGTGGGTAGGGACGGCGCTCCTCCTCGCAGTAGCCTACTCGGAACCCGCAGCGCCTTCAGCGAGCCGAGAAGAAAATGGCGCCCGCTCTCTCCTCCCAAGCCCACAAACAGCCTTGCAGTTTGCCCATGCGCTCTTCGGCCGCAACCAACACCCGAGCGCCGGGCCCACCACTGCGCACGCGCGCTGTCCTAACACGCTTCCGGTTAGAGAGACAAGGGAGGCCGTGCTCGGTGAAGGCGCCGAAATGGGCCACGCGTCTACGCTTCTGCGCATGCTCAGATCCCAGCCGATCCGGAAGGGGCGGGATTCCGAGCGAAGCGGGCGAGACAGTTCAGAGTTCCGAGAGCGCCGTTAAATAACCGTCTCGGTGCTTTTGGCGATGTACTGTATCCCACAGTCAGGGAGGAAGATACAGAGGCACACAAAAGTACACGCTGTCTTTGCGTTTCGGCCCTCTTGTTGCCGTGTGACTCGGCACCTCCTGAACTAGCTCTTTGTAAACTATAAAAGGATGTAGAAATGTTAACTTACACGTTCGTCAAATACAGCGTCAACACTCAGCCACCTACTAAGTCTGATGTGTCGTCGAGTTGCCTGCGACTCAGAGCCCTAAACCCTGCTGTTCTGTGCCAATCTTATGTCTGATACACCTACCCCCATTACCCTAGTCGCTGAATCCATCTCATCGAGGGTCTTCCTCTCCTACTCTGTCTTGGCAACCTCACTGACTTAGACACACCTGTACCCAGTTACTGTATCATTTCATCTAATCTGGAATCTTCTTTTCCAGTGGGGAAAAATACTGACATACAGAATCTCCTATAATATAGCTCAAGCAAGTCACACTTTACACTATAGCCCAATCCACACATTGTAGCTAGGAGTATAAAACTGTTAGCTACTTTTTCTGTAATTTGCCAGAGTCACTAAATTATGAGAACAAGTTATTTGGAAGAAACAGTAATGAGTAGTCATTCAGGCAGAAGAAAGTTTTATAATACGGTTTAGTAATTAGTAAAATATTTTCAGAGAAAAAGTATTGCATCCATTAAAGAATAGGATACTTTAATGAATTACAATCATGAAACAAAAAAGAACACTTGAAAATTAAAATCTTAATAGCAGAAATGAAAATTGTAATGGAATGTTTCACAAATAAATACCATGGAATCTTCCAGAAAGTAGAACAACTCCAAATAAAAATAAACTAATAAACTAATAAAAAGGCCTAAATAAAGATGTTCATCATGGGAGAAAATGCAAATAAAAACCATAGCGAGATATCTCTCCATATTCATTATGATATGTTAAAGTAGGGAGAGGGGAACCCCAAAACTTAAAATAATACAGACTCTGTGGATACAGTTTGTCAAAAAGTTAACATGGATGAAGATTAAAATCATTGTTTTCAAGGTGAAGAAAGCCAAAGAAGAAAGGTTATTTTGTGTAATTTCATTTAAGTAAAATACCTGAAACAAGCAAATTCAGAGTCCAGAAATAAATTGCTGGTGATTAGAGGCTCAAGAGGAGGAGGAGAGAATCTGAAAGAAGACGGATGATTGAAGCTGTAAAGGAGTCTTAGAATGAAGTGTAGAAAAGTTGAGCAAGATGAGTTTTCACAGGACCGTGAGTAAAGGAAGAGGAGAGTTTTGGGAGGAGGAAATACTTTCAAAAGATAGACTGGCTAATTGACAGGGAAATAATTTATAGAGATAAAAACTAGGAGCCAAGACTAGATCTTGCCTGGAAGTCTGACTGTGCTAGAGTAGGACTGGAGAATGGGCTTATGAAGTCCTAGGCTAAAAGTGAACAGTTTGGAGAGAAATTGAGTAGAGTTTGGTAATTTCTACTCAAGAAGATTGGTGTAACATAACAGATAAAGCAGCACTAAGAGACGGGATTGTAACTAGGAGTCAGTGGATGCTCTAAAGACTATTTACTGTATTTTGATTCCCCAAACTGAGTTCAAATACCAAAAAGTAAAATTCATTGCCATTGAGATGACTCCGACTCATAGCCACCCTGTAAGACAGACTAGAATTTCCCTCGTGGGTTTCGTGGGCTGTAAGTCTTTTTAAAGATCACCATGTCTTTAAAAAAAAAAAAAAAAAGATCACCATGTCTTTCTCCTGTGGAGGAGCTGGTGGGTCCAAAGCTCTGACTTATTAATTAGGAGTCAAGTGTTTAACCATGTGCTACTCAGGCTCACTCAAGCTGAATTCTCATCTGTGGAACATCTTTGGGCACTATGAAGATGTTTTCTCTCATTCTAGAATGATTTCTCGGTCTGTCTTTGTTCTGTCTAAGTCTTAATAAAAAGTCTATAAATGTTTGACAGCATAAGACTGTTATTGTAGAAATAGAAAGATAACTAATGAAACGTTTATGAGGATGTAATGGGAGGAGGGGAGGAACAGAGGGGTGAGGATGGGCAGGGGGTAATCATAGGGTCGAATCAGATCAATTACATCTGTGGAAAGAACCGCTGGAGAAGCTCAATATCAGCTG
>NW_006399786.1:17460677-17490387 GCF_000299155.1 Elephantulus edwardii | reverse complement strand
GCGATTGGCACAGGACAGAGCGGAGTTTAGGGCTGTTGTACATAGGGTCGCTATGAGTCGCAAGCGACTCGACGGCACATAACAACAACAGAGGGATGGGTGGGTAAAGGAAATTGGAAAGATCTGGTGTAAAAAATAATGTATACGAACTTTGTAAGCAACCCAGTATAAAACAATTTTAAAATATAAATAAAATTCATGTCAGATGATACAAAAAAAGGTATTTGGAATTAGTAAATCATTGACTGTAAAAAAAAAATTAACTCTGACTTTCTTCCTCTCTCCCCATAATAAATCCTAACCCCTATAGTTGTGTATGTAATTCTGTTAGAAAAGAGGGTTTTATTTGTGAATTCTATCAGGATAGAGTGAGTTCTAAATATAATCACTTCAAAGTTAAGAAAAGGACAGATTAGAAACAAGGACACAAGAGCTTGGGAGAACATATATGCCCTGTGGGGACTGCTGGAGAAGCAAAGGAAACCCCCAGGATACTCACAAGGAATTGACTTGCAGCTTTCAAACCAAGAAAATACACTTTTGGTCTTTAATATTACTCTCTTGTAGTATTTCTGTTACAGCAACACTATGTCCTTGAGCTGTGATGCTGGAGAGAGTATTGAATATACCATGGACTGCTAAGAGAACAAACAGGCTTGTCCTAAAGAGAGTGAAACCAGGCTGCTCCTTGGAGGCAAGGATTCTGAAGCTCTATCTGACAAATTTTGGGCAAGTTACAAGGAGGGACCAGTCCTTGGAGAGGGACATTATCCTTGGGAGGGTGGAGGTACAGTGACAGTACAAGGGAGGAAGACCCTGGATGAGATGGATTGACACAGTTTGACACAGTGACCACGGTAAGGGCAGTTAGTGTGTCGGAGACATTGAGATTGGCTCAGGATAGAGCGGGGTTCAGAGCTACTGCACATGGTGTTGCTATGAGTCGCAACTTGACACACAACAACAACAGCTATTTCTTAGCAACAACACAAAGCCAAATCCACTTCCCTTGAGTCATTTCCAACTTATGACCCACCATCAAGTTTCCAGGACTATAAATCTTTATGAAGAGTGGTTGGTAGGTTGGAACTCTTTCGCTGGCAGTCCAACTAGTTTGTGTGTGTGTGTGTGTGTGTGTGTGTGTGTGTGTGTTCTCTTTTATTTTTTAATTAATTTCAATGAACATTTAGAGATTTTGGATTTCCATTTATTCATTGTTGCTCTTTTCTCCTACTAGTTTTATTGGTCATGTCTGTAAATCTGTCCTCCCTGCACATAGGATTGTTCGGAAAATTAAAATAATACCTGTAGAGGCTAAAGAGGAAGACTGATGGTGGAGCAAAACACACCCACAAACCCAGGAATGCCAAGTACAGCAGTAGTTGTTGTTGTTATTAAGTGCCGTTGAGTTGTAGGAGACTCATAGCGACCCTAGGAACAAAATTCCTTGACACTTCCATGACTTTCATCCTTTCTCCAAATTCATAAGATTTCCGGAGGGAAGCTATCTATGGAAGTGGATGCCACTCCTGCCTCCAAGCTTGTGTTAATTGGGGAGCGCCACCAAACACTGTCAGCTGTGGGTAACCATTATCGCATTTGACACATCAGTGTCACAGTGTTCAGCTTCACAGCAACCACAAGGTACCTCTGTATGGTAAGTAGACACACCAGGGCTATAAGACTTAGAAGAATGTTTGACCCAAAACAATTAAAAACAGACCTGAGGGCCGCGCATTAGTCACTCACCTTTGGCTTGGTAGCAGTAGCTACTAGAAGCATAGCCCCCTTACAGCCACACTCTGAATGTGGACTTTGGATCTCCAGAGCTATAAGAAAATAAGTTTGTTTTTTGAGGATAAAAAAACAACAGCAGCAGCAACAACCCCCACCTGCCAAGAGTTTAACACAATATGCAGCTTTTCTCGTACATAGAAGAAACATCTCTGGTTCAGTTCTTTTCATTCTTTCTGTCTTAAATTTGAGTGTTGATTCACACAATAGAATTTTATTCATCACTAAGGACCAATGATGTCACATAAAATACTATATAGCATGAGAGATTGTAGAGAGCATTATGCTGAGTGGAATAACTCAGTCACCTAAAGACAGATATTGCATAAGACAAGTGTGAAAATAGGCGAATAAATGTTCAAAAGAGTAAAGGGATGAGGAGAAGAGGGACAAAAAAAATGGGAAGGGGGAAATCTCCAGGCTAAGCAGAGGTTAGGAGGCAGATTGGAGGGTGAAAGAGTAGGGAAGATGCAACGAGGGCTTGAAGCGATGATAGACATGGATCAATAATAACTATTAATATAAGGCACAATGTACATAAATGATTGCACACAGACCAATAAAAATTTTTTTGGAACGTTAATATCTGATGTGAGGTTGTTAGACTGAAACTAAGAGGGATGAGCCGAGAGAACTGCAGAGATAATTCCCTTGCAATCACTTGCACTCACCTACCTACAGACCTGGGGTTTTTGTTTTTGGGTTTTTTTCTTCAGACCTGGTTTTAAACAATTGTAAACTAGCTTGAATAACCTGATTATGTATTACTTGCAGGGGAAAAAAATACTTAACAATACAGTACCAGCTTATGCTTAAACAATTTTATTTTACCTTTTTATTTTTTCATCCAAACATTTGTATAAATTTTGTCTTACAAGATTGTAATTACAACTTCAATCATTCATGCACATTTTATAACATTGTCGTGCAATAAATTAATTACAAAGTCCTGTATATTGCCTTTTCCTTCATCCAGCTTACTGATTTCATTGTTTTTATTCTCTTCTCCCTTTTCTTCCTTCCTTGGAAGTCATCTAAAAAGAATTCTATCTGTGTATAAACTTTTCCTTAGCTTTTTATAACACTAAAAGGGATCTATGGTGGCCTAGGAGCAAGAAGCTGCACCGCAATCATGAAGGCACTTGGTTCTAATCTATCAGCTGCTCTGCAAGAGAAGAATGGACAATCTCCTCCTGTATGATAAACTGCCTCTGAAAACCAGCTGGAGGGTCAGCTAGGGGTCAGTTCTGACTCGCCAGTACACAACAACATACAATACTTTTTCAGGCTTGCTTATTTTGCTTAACATAATGTCCTCTGCTATTGTTGTTATGGGCCATCAAGATGACTATGACTCATAGTGACTGTATGAACAAGAGCTCTGAACCTTGCCCTATCCAGAGCCAACTTCACTGTCTCTGACACACATCTATGCTAGGCAGTGTTTTGTGTTGCACTGTTTTGTTGTTGTTGTGTTGCTGATTTCTTCTATTTTTCTGTCCTGAGTTTATTTTGTTTTATGGCTGTTTTTATAATTTCTTTCTTGCTGCTATTTTAGAAGTATTAATGATTTTAATTTTTATGATTTTTATGAGAAGGTCTGCCATTTTTCTTGGAGGTTACCCAATTGTTGCTAAGTGCTGTTCAGTTGAGTACAACTCATAGCGATCCTATGAACAACATTTCTTAACCCTGTCCCATCTTGTGCCATCCTCATTAGCTCTGATGTACTTGATCCCATAGCTGCAATCACTGTGCCATTCCATCTCGAAGGGGGTCTTCCTCTTTTTTGCTGACCCTCCACCTTTCCAAGCATGATTTTCCTTTCCAAGGAAAAGCCTCTCCTAGCAACACGCCCAGAGCATGTGACATAAAACTTTGTCATCCTTGCCTTAAAGGAGATCTGTGGCTGCCTTTCCCAAGACTTCTTTGTTCTTTTGGCAGTCCATGAGATATTCAGTACTATTCTCCAACACTACAACTCCAAGGCATTGAATTTTCTTCTGTCATCCTTATTTATTGTCTAGCTCTCACATGCATAATAAGTGATTGAAAAGACCATGGCCTGAATCAAATGTTCCTTAGTCTTAAGTAATTTGGAGAAGTCCCTAACAGTGGACCCAATGCAATACGTCTCCTGATCTCCTGACTGATAGTAACAAGGGTGTTGATTGTGGATCCAGGCAGGATGAAGTCATTCATAGTTTCAATCAGTGGTGGGGATTTTTTGTCTTCTTGCTGTTGAGATACAATCCCATGTTTAAGGCTATAGTATTTAATCTTCTACAGCAATTATTTCAAGTCCTACTCACTTTCAGAAGTAAGGTTATTTCTTCTGCATAATGTAGGTTGTTGATGAGTCTTCCTCCAATCCTGAAACCACATTCTTTTTCATAGAGTCCACCTTCTTGAATTATTTGCTCAGCACACATATTGAATAGGTGTGGAGAAAGGATACAGCCCTGATACACACTTTTCTCCATTTAAAATAATACAGTATAATGTGCAACAATGAGTGAATAAATAATTTTTTTAAAATCACAAACAAACATGCAATGTTCCTTTGCTCTGTTCAAAGAGTAGCTTTTTGGTCTAGGTACAGATTTTGTATACCCTAATTATTTTCAATGTTAAACATAATTTGTTATGATTCACACAGTCAAATGCCTTTGAATAGTCAATAAAACACAAATAAACATTCTTATGGTATTCTCTACTTTCAACCAGGATCTACCTGGCATCAGCAATAATTTCAATGGTGCCACGGCCTCTTCTAAACTCAGCTTGAACTTTTGGCAGTTTTCTCTTCAGTGTTCTGTTTTAGCCATTTTTCTATGATCTTCAGAAATATTTTCCTTGTGTGTGATTTTAATGGCATATATTAGTTATTTCCACCTTCTGTTGGATCATTTTTTTTAGGAATGGGAGCAAATACAATCTCTTCCAGTCAGTTGGCCAAGTAACTGTCTTCCTAATTTCTTGGCATAAACTGGTGAACACGTCCAGGATTACATCTGTCAGCCCAATTGTGTCAATTGGTTTTCCATCGATTACTGGTGCTTTATTTTTTAAATTTTTTTTTACAGTGTCTTTTATGCAGTTTGAATGTCTTCCTTCCTCACCATTGGCTCTTGATCATATAGTATTTACTGAAACACTTCAGTGTTGACCAATTCTTTCTTGTTCAGTCTCTGTGTATTCCCTCCATCTGCTCATGTTGGTGTGTACCATCAAATCAGAACTGACCAATAGCTGACTGTGACTGCAGTATGTGGTGCATAACGTAACAGCAGTGGTGCCCAGTGAGAGACAAGGACCCAAGTGAGAAGTGGTACCCTTGCTAACTCAGAGACAAGCTGCAGGCTCTTAGCTTCAGTCTACCGGTTCCTGAAGGGAAACTCTGAATGTACAATTATACAAGCTGCCAGCATGAGCAAGATACAAAATGGCAAGGACCTGGCCTCAGGGAGAGCTGGAATGGGCTAGGAGAACAATGTCAACTCCCTGCTAGACTGTGGCCATGGAGGAGGAAAGTGGCTTTATTGATCCCCAGGAGGATATGAGGAACAATGGGGGAGGACTCCCCTTTCTTTAGGTCAGGCATCTGCTAGTGTGGATGGCGTTGCAGTTCTGCATTCCCCAGCTGGCCAGACTGCAGTTCAAAATCGTCTCATTTTTCTATTTACGATTCTGTGCTTCATAAGTCTCCTTATCAAATATTTTCATTCAGGAGTATTTTTTTTCTTTCAGTTGATTTTGGAAGTACTTTTTTAAATCTTTTTCTTTTTCAACTCAAGGTTCCAGAATAATCCTCTGTATCTGTGTAAAAAGAACAATGGTAGCATGAGGACAGCTATATCTGACCTCCACTAACTCCACAAGGGGAAGCTGCCCACATTAAGAACAATACACAATACACAACTAATTCCCATAAGGTCAGGCATTCTCTCCACACTCCCACACTACTAATTCCATCACTAATTCCCATGCCCTATGGGGTCTGAAATCCATTGCAATAACTACGCAGACCACACAGAACCATACTCATGATTATGGAGTTTATTAAGGAGATTAAGAGATTACAACTCAGGATGGCAGCAGGAATACAGTTTCTCAGTCAGGACAGCTTCTGAAGTGCTCTGGCAGTCCCTTTAGCCTTCAGCTCTGTAGCTTTAGGTCAATGTTATATAGCTGAGTCCTACCAGTTATGGCATTTTCACATTCCCACCCCCCCAATCTTCCAGCAAGTTTGGGGGAAGGCCCCTGGTTCTGATTTTGGCCTCTTTATGGATCATGGTCAGAATTTCTGTATTGTATATCAAAGTGAAAGTTAGGGGAGTTTTAATCATAGGGTCGCACAATTTGATGTGGGGGTGGGGGTGAAAGAAATGGAAAAGATCTTGTGTGAAAAACAATATGTTCAAACTTGTAAATAAATCAGTATAAAATAAAAAAAATCCCAAAACAACAACAAACAACACACACACACACACAAAGTGAAAGTAAGCTAACTGCCACAATCAGAAATTGATGAGGTATCACAAATAATGTGAGCAAAGCAGTATTTCAGATGAATATATAATAACGTTCTCAAGTTTCTAAAAAGAGTAAATAAAAATATTTAAACAATAAATAGTATTCCAAAAACAGAGATAGATAAAGTGACATTATCTTAAGAACAGAGATGAAGGGAAAGAATTCTTGTTTTTCCTTCAGTTTCCCATACTGATCATACTGGAAAGTTTCATCATTATACACATAGGTCTTTAGAATTTGAACAGGACTACTAGACTTGAGAAAGGGAGCTCTGGTGGTGTAGTCTGCACAGTTGTGTTTCTAACCCAAGAGCCCAACTTCCCTGGGGGGTTTGAGTCCATCAGCTGCTTTGAGAGGGAAAGATAATGGGCAGTCTTCTCACAAATGAGTTACAGTCTTGGAAACCTGTTAGAGGGTCAGCTATGAGTTGGAATGTATCAGAAGATAATAAGAAAAAGTATGTGAATGAGCGCGCGCAAAAGTGAGCCAGAGCCAAAGAACATGAATAAGAGCTGAGACAGAGAACATGAATAAGAGCTGTTAGCACAATAGAGCTCTTACAATGAGGGTCTTTTTCATCAATATTTCTTGCCCTCAGCAACCATTTGGCTGGATCAAACAAACAAAAATCTTCTGCCTCTCACAGATCACTCTGGATTAATACCTTTCTGAAGTTTACACCTTCTGTTTTTGCCTCAGTTCCCATACTTGGACACCAATAAAGACCAATCAATTTGTCATTTTGTTTCAAATAAGACTTTATAAGCAGTGTGACTAGTTTTCACAATTCATGGAAAGAGGAAATCTTTACTAGCCTTTGTATTATATATCCTTCCAACTTGTAACAGTAAGTTTCTGAGGTAGAACAATTCTGACCACCATTTCTCCAATTTCCACCTCCCTTCCCCTCACTTTTCCCCTGCTACCATTTCCTTCTATACAAATACTGAATGAAAGTGACTTCTCTTGATTATTTGAAACTGAAACTTAACCACTGTCCATTCATTTCAGATTCATGGTACCTCCATCGGTTTCCGAAATGGTAAATCTTTCCTGGTAGGAGACTACTCATTTTCCTCCTGCAGAGTGGTTGGTGGATTACAGCTGATTCATATCTTTTTAATCTACCCATAATAATAAATACATTGTTGGAGTGTGTCCTTTGATATGAAGATTATTATATTAATATAGATTAATTTAACTGTTTTCTGAAGCATTTGCCATCCAGAGTGAGCAAACTCCTAATGGTCTTACGTAATTCTATAATTGTTGTGTTTCATGCTGTAGAGTTGTAGACGACTCATAGTGACCCTATGAACGAACAGCCTGAGCACTGTTCGTACATAGAGTTTCCAGAGGCAAGCCATTTTGGAAGTGGATGCCGCTCCTAATTCCAGGCTTGATTTAGTCGAGAAGCTCCAGCCAACACTGTCCACCATGGGTGCCCATTACCACGATTGGTACATAACTGTCACAGGCTTCAGCATCACAGCAACCACGAGTTACCTCTGTACAGAAACGCACAGACTAGTGCTATACCACCTAGAAGAATGTTTGACAGGAAGACAATTTGAACCTGGCCGAGGGCCACAGATGACAATCACCCACCTTCGGCTTGGTTGCACAGCTTCCTTCCACTAGGCCAATGTAGCTCTCTCTTGGTCGTCATCATTGTTATTATATAATACAATACAATTAGATAATACAATTAGAAAAATTTAACTTGTGCTATTATACTTGATTTCATATTTTAATAATAAATCTGGTCCAAAATTTTGAAGCACACATTTGAAATGCACATGACACAACTTTGCTGGCCAAAAGTGAAGACCAGAGATGCTCAGTGCAGAAGGTCAAAGACTACAGCCTTCAATATGGGTTATATCTCAACATCAAGAAAACAAAAATCCTCATCACTGGGCCAACAGGCAACATCAAGACAGATGGAGAAAAGATTGAAGTGGTTAACAATTTTGTCTTGCTAGGATCTACAATAAATACACTTGGCAATAGCAGTCAAGAAACAAAAAAGAGAGCAGTGTTGGAGAAGTCTACGGTCAGGGATCTTCTTTGCAATTAACAGAGAAGCACCAATGGCAGTTTGAGGACCAAGGTGTGCCTGATTCAAGTCATGATCTTTTCAACTGCTTCATATAAATCAGAAAGCTGGATATTGTGCTCGCTTCGGCAGTACATATACTAAAATTGGAACGATACAGAGAAGATGAGCGAGAAGTGTTCCATAAAAGAAAAAAAAAAAAAAAGAAAGCTGGATATTGACTAAAGATGGCAGAATCAATACTATAACTCAAACCTACAGTGTTGGAGGAGAGTGCTGGACATCTCATTGACTGCCCCAAACACCAGACAAGTATATCTTGGAGCGGGTGCAGCCAGGGTGCTCCTGAGAGGGATGATGTAACTCCATCTCACATACTTTTGACATGTGGTTAAAAGAGACCGTTCCTTGGAAAAGGACATCATGCTGGAAAGGGCAACAAAAAAGAGGAAGATCCTTAAGGAGACAGATTGATGCAGTGGATGGAGCAATGGGCTTGAGTATAGCCGGGAGAGTGAGGATGGCAGGAT
Source organism: Elephantulus edwardii (assembly GCF_000299155.1). Lineage (NCBI taxonomy): Eukaryota > Metazoa > Chordata > Mammalia > Macroscelidea > Macroscelididae > Elephantulus > Elephantulus edwardii. The sequence continues at coordinate 17,481,468 of NW_006399786.1, read as the reverse complement.
AGATCTGCTGTTTATAGGGTCGTTATGAGTCATGGCCAGCTAGAAGGCACATAACAACAACAATGACAGCTTCCCTTCCAAGGTTTTCTAGAGGCTCCAGACTCCTGCACGCTCCTTTGGAACCCAGCCGTGGGTTGGGCTGTTCTGGGAAGTTATCCAATGAACTCTGCGGAGTCGCCGCAGAGGATGACGGGGCTTCAGGGATTGGGCGGCAGGCCTCGTCGGCACCATGGCAACGGGCAGCGGGGGCGGGGCTTGGATGGTGATGGCGGCTCGGTCCACTTTGCTTGCGGTGGTTGCGACGATACCTCTCCTTTTGGCGCTCCCTCGGGTCTCACGGGCGCAGAGCTTCTCTTTACCTTTCCAACGGCCAGAATCGTGCAGCCACAACCAGTACTTCGATATATCCTCGCTCTCGTGTGTCTCGTGTGGAGCCAACCAGAGGCAGGATGCCCGAGGTAAGACTGGGATAGGGCCTGCCAGGAGTAGCCTTGGTGATGATGCCCCCAGTCCCTAGCACAGCTGAAACGCGGTTAGGGGCGTTAACTGCCTGCGCCTAAGGAAACCGTTACCTTGGAGAGTTGTGTTTTGCACATTAATGAGGTTGGGGAATTTCGAGTTCGTTAATCCATCTCAGCGCCAGCCTTGCGCTTTTTCACACTTGAGGCAACACCTGGAAAAAAAAATTCCAAGAGAAGAAAAGACGTAGTAGAAGAGAACCTGATATGTAGCGGGGCTAGTGACAAGGAGAACTGGAGTGGGGATGCACATAAGTGCTTGTCATTTGAAAGCCCTTTATTTTGCCTTTCAAATTCCAGTAATTTAGCACTTTAAAAAGGACTGAAAAATGATAAAACACTGTCATCTCAGTTTTCAAATAGTGAAATGGAAACCAAGGAGAGATTATGATGCCTTGGGATATAGATACAGTAGGAAATGGAAGCATGCTTATCTGTCTATCTTCAGTCTTGAACTGTGTATCTGTTTTTCAGTGTGTCCCTAGAACTGTTAACGTGCCGTAGAGTTGCCTGTGACTCATAGCGACTCTAACGCACAACAGCTCTGAACCCTGCTCTATCCTGAGCCCACTTCATTTGTCTCCTACACACCTACCTCCATTGTCCAGTAACTAATCCATCTCATCAGGGGTCTTCCTGTCCCTCTCTAATAACTGATTTCCCCTGGCAGCATGGCCAAAGTATGTCAGAGGGAGCTTCAGAATTCTTCCTTTCAAGGAGCAGCCTGGTTTCATCCTCTTCGAGGATTAACTTGTTTGTTCTCCCAGTCTCTTGAATTATACATTTCCTTAATGCCTAGCCTTCCTTTCTGTTATCGACTATCACTTGTTACTGTTAAGTTTGTTTTAAGTTGTTGTTATTGTTAGGTGCCATCAAGCTGAATACGTCTATGAACAACAAATCTGAATCCTACATTTGAGCCCATTGCTGCAGTTACTGTGTAAGTCCACCTCGTTGGGGGGTTTCTTCTCTTTGGCTGACCCTCCCACTTTCTAAGCAGAAATTTATTTGCTTTATGTTCTGTACACTTATTTCCTCTTAACACCTATTAAGGTTGCACTTACCTACTAGCAAGTTAAATAGTGACTATTTTTTTAATTCATTTTATTATTTTTGTGTGAGTGTACCATCAAATCAGATCTGACTGGTACAGGAGGAGATTGTCCCTCCTTCCCCGGCAGAGCATCTGGTGGATTCGAACCATGCACCTCTGGGATTGTAGTTGCAGCTCCTTGCCACTAGGTCACCAGAGCTCCCTGAATAGTGATTATTTTTAAAACTCACTATAGCCAGAGTGTTCTTTGGAGGCAAAGATGGCAAAGCTTCGTCCCACACACTTTGTGCATGCTGCTAGGAGAGGCTATTCTTTGGAGAACATCATTCTTGGAAATGTGGGGGGGATGACAAAGGAGAGAGACTCTAGACTAAAGTGGATTGACAGTGATTGCAGCAGTAGGCTCGAGTGTGTCAGAGGTCACGGGATTAGAAAGGATTCTGATCTGATGTTTGTCGAGTCTCTGTGAGTCATACTTGACTTAATGGCAGCTAACAATAATATGTTGAAGAAAAGGGAAATAGTGACTGAGTTGATAACTTTCCTAAGAGGTTAGTCTTGACTAACTAAATTGGAATTCATTGAAGTATGTGAATGTTTGAGTGACATGGAAATGTAAAATTTCTCTCAACAGTTAGCTTAATAGTTGAGTTATGCATGAATTTAAAATAGTAGCCAACACAATATATCCACTGATTATTTGTCAACACAGTTAGGTTCCAAAGGCCAAGTCACTGTGTAAAAATTTGCATAAAGTGAAAATAAAGGATGACATTAGATCAAATCACAAAAATGTAGATGACTACATCATTGCATAACTGCCCTAGCCACATTATTTGCCCACACTTTAGTGTTTTTACTGCAAGATGAACATCATTAAAGTGCAGTCAGATTTTTTTACAGTTAACCATAAATGTGAAATGTCAGATAATGAGAGTCAGTGAGTAAGTAGTAGGTATTCTTCTGATGTGTCAGATATGTTATACTGACTGTATGAGATTTAAAAACTCAATTACTGTCAAGTTGGAACAGACTCATAGCTGATCCTGCAGTGGGTTTTTTGACTATAAATCCCATGAAAGCAGATTGCCCATTTTCCCCCTCAGAGCCACTGGTGGAGTTGAATCACCAGATAGGTGCCATCTGTGTCTTAGCAGCACAATTCCCTACGGAATAAGCCACCTTATTGAGAGCTCCGTGGTGTTGTTATGTGCCATCAAGTTGGAACTGACTCAAGCTGACCATATAGTGGGTTCTCAGACACTGTAAGTCGTAAGAGAGGCACATCTTTCTCCCATGCAGCAACTTGTGGATTTGAATCACCTGCTTCTGGGTAGGCAGGACATCTCCTTACCACTAAGCCATCAGAGTGCCCTTAGAGCTCTGTGGTATTACCCCCATTTACTGAAGAAGCTGAAGCAGAGAAGTTAAGTAGCTTGCTAAATAGCAGAACCAAGATTGGAACATAATGAGTATGTTTCCAGATTCATCCGGGCCGTATTGTCCTAGAGTGTTGCTCTTAACTCACTATGCTGCTTCTCAAAATTTTAAGAATTCTTAAAAGTTCCCCATTTTAAGTTTTATTTTTACTTATTAATGACAACATTGACTTTTTTTTCTTTAGGAACTTCGTGTAAGTGTTTACCAGGATTTCAGATGGTCTCTAATAATGGAGGATCTGCCGTCATTTGTAAAAAGTGCCCAGAAAACATGGTATGATGTTTTTATTTTCAAATAATTTCTCTATTAAAAATAGTAAAGTATAGCTGTCTTTATTTTTTACATTGCCTTTTTTAAATATTTTCTCACAAATGTAGATAATACTAAGCTAACTTTCCTCTACCATGAGATTTACTGCCTCTGAAAACCTGTTGGAGGTTCAGCTATCAGTTGGTTCTGCTTCAATGATATTCAAGAGCATTTTTATTAGAATAAACTTTGATACATCAGTGGAATTTTATCAAGCTCGAAATAACCTTCAACTCATGCCTGTATCTTAATTTAAGATGAAAATAGAAAAGCACACATTGTTCTGGAAATTTTTATATGGCTCACACATGAATAATTTACTTGCATATAGTCTAAATTGCACACTCTAGTGGCTTTTTGAAGTTACATAAATAATTAAAGAGAAAGTTAATGAGAATATTTTTTTTAAACTAGAAGGGTGTTACTGAAGATGGCTGGAACTGCATTTCTTGCCCTGGTGGTTTAAATGCAGAAGGAAAATGTCATTGTCCCACTGGCCATATTTTAGGTAAGGAGTAGATAATGAAATAACAGAGACATATCTTCATTTGTGTTTGTTTTGATAAAGACATTAATTGAAATTGCTTGGTAATTAACAGTATTTCATTGTCCAGATGTAATAATGGCTTTGTGTCTGCTGGAATTAGAGAACAAAATCCTGCCTGATTAAAAATTATTAATAATATTAGATTGGATAAATAGTTTCTTAGCCTGATAAAATATAAAATATATATGGAGACTCATCAATAACCTGTGTTATGCAGATGACAACCTTGCTTGTTGAAAATGAGGAAGGCTTGAAGAACTTGTTGCAGAAGATCGAGTGCAGTCTTTGGTATGGATTGCATCTCAATGTCAGAAAAACAAAGATTCTTACCACTGGACTGTTAGGCAACATCATGATGGATGGAGAGGAGATTGAAACTGTCAACAGCTTCATCTTGCTTGGATCCACAATTAACACCATTGGTACCAGCAGTCAGGAAATAAGAGATGCATTGCACTGGGAAAGTCTGAAGTTAGGAACTTTTTCAAATTACTGAGGTATAGTGATGTCAATTTGAAGACATATGGTGCATCTGATTCACGCCATAGTCTTTCTGATTACTAGCTATGCTTCTGAGAGCTGGACATTGAATAAGGATGAAAGAAGAAGAATTGATGCCTTTGAGATGTGGTGTTGAGAAGAGCACTAAACATCCCATGGATGGCCAAGAGAATGAATAGATATGTCTTGGAGAGGGTGCAGTCGGAGTGCTCTTTAGAGGCAAGAATGATGAGGCTTTGCCTCAGATCCTTTGGCCATGTTGCTAAGAGATGCTATTCCTTGGAGATGGATATGATGCTGGGAAGGATGGAGGGTCAGTGAGGGGAAGGGAGACCCTCAACCTGGTAGATTGATATGATGACTGCTGCAGTGGGCTCTTGTGTGTCAGGAAGTGTGAGGATGGCACAGGATAGAACAGGGTTCAGATCTTTTGTTCATAGGGTCACTGTGAGTCATGCTTGACTCTATGGCACCTAATAACAACAACATATGTTCAGAAGCTAGAACTCTGTTGGCCTAGTGGCAAGAAGGTATGCTGTAATCCCAAAGGCATGCAGTTTGAGGCCACTAGAAGGCCACGAGAAGGATGATCAATCTTATCTCTTCCTGTGCAATTAACTGCCTCTGGATCAGTTGTGGGCTGGTTCTGACTTGAGGGTACACAACAGCAACAACATGCTCAGAAACCAACATGATATTTCAAAAAGAAAATGATAAGCATTCTTATTAATTGTAGGGTTTTGTTAATGTCAGAGAAAGAAATAAATTATATGCCATTGGAAAAGAGAAGGTAAAAAAAGCATCATTTGTAGATAATTTGTATGCTTAAAAAACTCAAGGCGGTCACTGAAATTTGTTAATAGAAAATGATTTCTAAGTAAAATTAGTTTTAAAAAAAGACCCTTATTATAACAAACTACAATTTAGAAAACGTGATGGAAGGAATGTATTCATCCACAGTCGCTACAAAAAGGAAAAAAAATATTTGGGCATAACTTTCAGTAGAAGTGTTAAATTAATGCTGCTGAAGGACACAAAGGCAGGTGTAAGCACAGAAATCCATCCTCGTTCTTGGATAGGAAGATGAAATACCTGTTCTCCCAGTGCTGTTGGCTGCCCTTGAGTCCACCCTGACTCTTTGTGAACCAGGCACTGTGAAATGAAACACTCCTTTCCCATTCTCAGGATACTGATCCATGGGGTCATGATCCTGAGAGTGTGATTTGTCTGGTTTCCAAAGTAGAGCACTAGACTTTTCTTTCTAGTCTGTCTTGGTCAAGAACCACCACTGAAACCTATCCTAGTATCTTAACACGCAAGCTTCTCATGACAGATGGATGTTGGCTGCACGTGAGGTACATTGGTCAGGATCAAATCTGAGTCTCCTCCATGGAAGGTGAGAGTGGGAGAGAATATGTCAGTATTCTCAGCTTTTCCGATACCAGTCTATAAATCAGCTGTTGTGAGCCATCGAGTCCATTCTAACTCATAGAAACTGATAAAACAAAGTAGAACTGTTCCATACAGCTACCTAGGACATTTGAAAATTGCACTAAAACCTCGAGAGGCCAAAACAAAGGGAAGAAATGCTCCGTAAAAGAGATAAACAGAAAGGCAGCTAGAGAAGACAAGACAATGCATTATAATGAATGTGCAAAGAGCTAGGATTAGAAAATAAAAGGGAAGAAAGAACAAGCTCAGACTGAAAAATAAATTCAGGCCGATAGTTGAAATACTGAATGATTTCTTGGGCAAAAAGCATCAGAAGAAGATAAGATGGAAGTGTTGTTGGTATTGTTGACAGGGACAGTTTTTCTTGGTGAAGTTGGTAAAGGTCAGATATGGCCATCCTCAAGTGGCTCTTGTTCTTTTTATAGGCATTACAGGGCAAGATTCCAATCTGTTCATAGTATTGCAGATAGTTGTTGTCTTGTTGGCACCTAACAGCAATATTTACAGGACTTCTTTTCTCCCGTGGAGGCTGGTGAGTTCCCGTGGTAGCCGTTGTGCCTCTATGGGTCCTGTAGATCAAAAATACTTACATAGAAGCTCTGGTGGCCTAGTGGCAAGAAGCTGAACAGCAATCCTGAAGGCATGCGGCTCGAATCCACCAGATGCTTCTCTGAAGAAGGAGGGGCAGTCTCTCCTGTGCCAGTCAAATCTGATTGGACAGCACACAAGTTAAAAAAAAAATTAAAAAAGGACTTGCATAGTTTTATTTGCAGTGAGTTTATAAGAATTATGCTTTACAAGAATTTCCTAACAATCTGCTTCTGAAAAGTCACCCACAGAAAAATCCTACGGAGCACATTTTGCTCTGACATTCTTGGGATCACCATGAGTCAAGGTCAGTTTGTCAGCTGGACTGGAAAAGCTACAGCAGTGACACAGCAGTGGACATACAGACTGATCAATGGAATTTAGAAGCAGAGAATCAGTCTTCATGGGAACTTGATAGAAGATAAAGCTAGCACCTCATGTCATTGGGAAAAAGGTTGATTATTATGTGGCTTTGATGGTGTTGGGAAAACTGAGAGAAATGAAATTGAGTTTCGACTACCTTAATCCTTAAAAATAAACTCCATGTGGATCAGAAACTTAAATAGGAATCCACGAAAGTCCTTTTAAAAAGACCCAGTAGGAACTTTTTATTGTATTTTTTCTTTTGTTTTTTCCTCAATATGACAGATGCTCAGAAGACATGGAATGAAACCTGATAAATTTGACCACATACAAATTTTTAAAATGGCACAAAAAGAACTAGTCCTCCGACTGGAGAACCATGCAGAGGACCGAACTCTGGATCCCTCTGTGGAGCACATTGCTTTGATGCATGATTAGTGAGGTTGCCATGAGTTGGGCACTTCTTGATGGCAAATGAGAGCAGGATGGAAAAATGCACAAATACAAGGAGAGTTCACAGACAAAAGCCCTCCATATTTAAGCACAATTAAAAATAAATGTCCTGTAGCTTAGTTTTTTTTTTCAGCCAGCATGTTACATCTAGATCTACCTCATTCTTTTTATTCTGGAACTGTAACAAACAAAACCCCCCAAACTCATTGCTACAAAGTAACTTCTCACTCATAGTGACCCTTTGGGCAGAGTAGAGAACTTCGAGAGAGTTTCTAAGGCCACAGATCCTTGCAGAAGCACACTGCTACATTTTTCTGCCATGAAGCAGCTGGTAGTCTTGAACCATCAACTTTTTTTAAAATTTTAATTTATTTTATTTTTTTGTGTGTGTGTGTACCGTCAAATCAGATCTGACTGGTACAGGAGGAGACTGCCCCTCCTTCTTCAGCAGAGCATCTGGTGGATTTGAACTGCGTACCCCTGGGATTATAGTGCAACTTCTTGCCACTAGAGCTCTCTTGAACCATCAACTTTTTGAAAAATAGATTAATATCTGAGCAGGACTCCTCTTTTTAATACACTCTATATACTTACCTAGCATGGATAGGCCACCATTCTGATATTTTCTAGTAATGCTTTCTTGGACTTACCTCCTTATAGAAATGTTTCTGTACAGATGAAATTTTGTGTTGTAAAGGCATTGTTAAGTGCTGTTGAGTCGAGCATGACTTATAGGGACCTTATGAACAAAAGACCTGAAACCTGTTCTTTTTTTTTTTTCTTTTCCTTTTTTAGTTATTTTTTCTGTGTGTACTTTCAAATTGGATCTGACTGGTACAGGAGGAGATTGTCCCTCCTTCTCCACAGAGCATCTGGTGGATTCGAACTGGAAACCTGTTCTATAACTATCATAATTTCTCTGAGTTTATAGTTTCCAGAGGCTTATTGTTTAGGAGGTGGATGTGACTCCTGCGTCCAAGCCTGTCTTCATCTGGGAGCTGCACCAGATACTATCCACCATGGGTGACCATTACGGCATTTGGCACACACACCAGGGGCACAGGTTGTAAGGCATATGAATTTTAAATTTTAATGATACTACAAAAAGCTCTCTAAATTACAGAATAAAACCAGTAGTATAAGAAAGTTTTGCTTCTGTGCATAACAAAACATTTAAGTTTTCTTTTCAACTTGACACACAAAGCAATAGTATATTGTTTCAGCTTGTATTCTTTGTGAGTGAGGAAGTAATTTTTTTTTCCTTATGTTTACTGAGATATCTCTGGTGGCATAGAGAGTGGTGCTGCCAGTCTGTAGGACTAGCATCTCTGGCGGTTTGAATCCACCAACGTCTCTGCAGAAAAAAGATGATCCTCTCCTCTCATGATGGAAACAGATGGAGAATCTCTGGGACTCTAATCCAACTTGATGGCAGGGAGTGTGAGGTTTTTTGAGTTTGTATTTGTGGAAAATTTTTTATTACTTTCATTAAATAATTTGAAGTGCAATTAAAGGCTCAAATGGGAAAACTCTACTTTTTTAACAGTTTATTTTCGAGGTGCTTGACATACCTTTAATGCAAGTGAAATGTTTTGAGAATTATTTAGAATAATAATTACAAGTGAATTTTATAAAAAATTTGCTAAATATTTGTAGGAGCTTATGTGATTACTGAATTACATTTTTATTTTGTTTCTAAATTGTTTAGTGGAAAGAGACATTAATGGAACATTGTTGTCTCAAGCAACTTGTGAACTCTGTGATGGGAAGGAAAACTCCTTTACTATAGCAAATGCTTTAGGAAACAGGTAAGGTGGGTAGTGAAAGTGGATTTTCTGACTACAGTCTTGTATTTATGTAGAATCATTACTTTTTAAAAATATTATCTATCAGTTGTATCACTTGCTCCTCACAGTAATACACTGAAATGAACATTAACCAGTAAGGAAACAAAGGTGAAAAGCAAATTTGACTCAGTCTTTTATTGTTTGACTTTGGACAGCTCAGTAAGTCACAATCACCTAATGGAGAATCCACCTCATATGCTGTGACTGACTGAGAATGTGCCCCACAATAAGTGGTCAGACTTGTTGCTGTTGTTGCTAGGTGCTCTCAAGTCCAGTACAATCCATCATGACCCTTTGAACAACAGATCAGAACCCTGTCCTATCCTGCGCCATCCTCACACTTCCTGATACATTAGAGCCCATTGAGGCAGACACTGTGTCAGTCTACCTGGTTGAGGACCTTCCTCTCCTTCGCCAACATCATGTCCCTCTCCAAGGAATAGCTCTTCCTAGCAACACACCGGAAATATGTGAGGTGAAGCCTCATCATCTTTGCCTCCAAAGAGCACTCTGGCTATACCCTCTCCAAGACATACTTGTTTGCTGTTTTGGGAAAGGAGCACTGAACATTAACTAAAACTTATTACTTATTTACTTACTACTTACTAAGTAAATAAACAGCGGCTGCTTTTGATGGTTATTATATAATGTGTGCAAAATCTGTAAAATAGCTTGAATGTAATAGAAGTATATAATAGTAACTTCTACACAGCATACTTATATATATGCCAGATACAGTATATGCCAGATATAGTATATACTAGATATAGTGCCAAAGCCTTTTGTAATTTTACATAAAAATTTTTTTAGTGAAAAACCAGTTACTCTTTATGTTAAAATATGTCAACCACTTAGGTGTCAGAGTGTAACTTTGCTGTGTAAGATTTCATTGGCTGGTTTTTTCCCCATGCATAGATTGCCCTTTGGTTAGCAGCTAAACACAGTAACCTTTTGCACTTCCCTGGGTACTAAGTAGAGTAATAGCTAACATTTATTGATCGCTCACTATGTACAATTCTCTTTATGCATGAACTCATTTAAATCTCATAACAACTCTTGAGACACATTGTAGCTTATATATTTTTATTAAATGTAATAAATAATACAGATACACAGATTTTAAGCTCTGTTCTTTATTTCTTGTGTTGGATCATCTTTTGTCTAAGTTGTTATGACCAAATACCCAAGTCTGGGCTGATTCTCAAACTTGCCTTTCTAGAACTCCCCAAGCCTAGTTAGTGAGTGTTATACCTTCCCAGGCCCCCCTTCATGACTACCAATGTGAACCCATTAGTGTTTCCACCCTACCTTTATGAGATCATTCATTAATGAAGACTGTCAATAATTTTTCTAAAAGAAAAAAATTTCCGTGATGCATGTAGTTTTGGTGAGGGGCTAGAGGTACATATTTTCCACTTATCTTTTTGCTTTGTTTCAAATAAGAATAGTATATTTGGGATAAATTAATTATAAAAACTGTTTTGGGGAAACTCTGGTGGCCTAGTGGCAAAGAAGCTGCACTGCAGTCCTGAAGGCATGCAGTTTGAATCCACCAGATGCTTTGCTGGAGAAGGAGAGGCAATCTCCTCCTATGCCAGTTGGATCCGATACGATGGTACACAACAAGAAAAGATAGATAGATAGATAGACAGACAGACAGACATATAGATGATAGATAAATTTAAAAAAAAACCTGGTTTTATTTCATTTATAAATGAGACAGGGTCTAATGTAAAAAGATAAATTGACACATTTTAGAATGGTTCGTAATTACCAGCTAGGAGCTGTGGTAGCATAGTCAGTAGAGAGTTATTTTGCTAACCCAAAGTCTGCCCTTCTTTGGCTGTTCAAGTCCACCAGTGGCTCTGTGGAAGGAAGATGATCAGTCTCCTGCCATGTGATTTACAGACTATTAAAGCCCACTCGGGGGTCACATGTAAGTCCATCCTGACTTGACGGCACTGAGTATGAGTCTTGTCAGGCTCATACACTAATTGAGTGACTTAATAATAATTTCCTGTTTAGGATTGTTCATCATATATATTCTATGATGTTATAAAAGAATAGGTAAAAACGTTACTGCCAAATCAGTTCCAACTCCACGTGACGCTTAGGGAAGAGTAGTTCTGTCCCAAGTTCCAAGTCTGTAATCTTTATAGAAACAGATGATGTGTCTTTCTCCCATAGAGCAGCTGGTGGGTTTAAACCTCTTGGTTAGCACATGATCCTGTCACTCCTGTGCCAGTAGGGCTCCTTTACTACAGAATGCTCTCCTACTCTGAGTTAAATGTGTTGTTTATATTTTGCCTGGTAACATAAAGAGTGATTGAAAGCTATTCAAATCAGTGTTTATATTTAAAAATTTGCTCAAGTAGTTATTTTGCTGAATTAATTTCTTTCAATTCAACATTTTTTCTTTTTTTAAAAAAATTTATTATTTTTTGTGTGTGTACCATCAAATCGGATCAAACTGGTACAGGAGGAGATTGGTCCTCCTTCTCCAGCAGGGCATCTGGTGGATTCAAATCGTGTACCTCTGGGATTGCAGTGCAGCTTCTTGCCACTAGGCCACCAAAGCTCCCATCAATCCAAAATTTTAAAAAATCTTGGTTAAATTAGTGTAATTTGTTAATAACTAAATATTTTCTGCTTTATTGAACAGGTGTGTTCGATGTGAACCAACATTTGTTAATACCAACAGGTCCTGTGCATGTTCAAATCCCAACATTTTAGTAAGACTAATTAAAATGATAATATACGTAATTTTCATTAAATTACTAATCCCTTTCTATATACCTGATGTTTCCTCCTTTTCTTATTTTTGAAGACAGGGGGATTATGTTTCAGCAGCACAGGGAATTTTCCTCTACATATAATTTCAGCAGCACGTTATGGAGAACTTGTGAGTATGTTTTAATATTTTTGTTCATTTCATCCTTCTGTAATTAATTGCTTTGGAATTAAAAGAAATGTGTGTGTAATATACTTTAAAACCTTCTAAGAAACAGAATAATAAGCCAGCATTATGATTTTAACTATCGTACTCTTTCTTTTCTGTACCTTTGCTTGTTCTTCTTTCAGTGATTTATAGCATGTTTTAGCTAGAGGAGTCTTCTATAGGTCCTATAAGGAATGTGATATTATATGATTAAAGAACACCAGAAATCATGGTTTTGAAATCTTGGATTTGTCAGTTACTGGTTTTGTATCTTTAGACTTTGGCAAAACAATGAAATATTTCTATTCTTCAATTTTAAGGTTTATAAATTGGATATAATAATTATAATTTTGTATATTTCATAGTACATGTAAGTAATAGAGAAATGCAGATTATTACTGTCTTGCCAGGTTCCTTATTTTATGTGCTTGCGGCCTTCTAGAGTTTAAGCTTTTATAGTTGAGGGTAATGACAAGGTCTGAGAAGTAAAACAAAATAAGTGGATGAATTACAACTTTGTTTCCTATGGATATTAAAAAAAACTACCACAAATTTGAGAGTTTAAAACAATAGAAATGAAATTATTTCACAATTCTCCTGGCTAGAAGTCAGAAATCAAGGTGTTAGCAGGACCATGCTTACTCTGAGGGGTCTAGGGAAGAATCCTATTTTTTAAAAAAAATATTTTTTAAGTTGTGATTTGAGTGGAAATTTTAAAAGCATACTATTTTTTTATGTCAAACATTCATGTACATGTTCTTACCTCTTCCAGCTTATGGTGGCTCTAGGATTTCCACATCTGATGACTGCTTAATCTCATTCTCTGCCTCCATTTACACAAAGCTTTGCTCTTTGTGCGTCTGTTTCCTCTGTAAATTTGATCAAGACTAGATTCACTCTGTTAACCCCAGGGTGATCACTTCTTGAAATCCTTTCTTTAATCCTCAAAGTCACATTTTTCAAATAAGGACAATATTCCTAGGTACTGAGGTTAGGACTTGGACATACTTTTTAGAGGAGACTGTTTAACCCAATACTAATCTAAAGGGATTGGAAATAAGAATAAGGGTTGGGTGATTTTTTTTTTATGTGAACTCTGATGAAATTTCCACATATAAGGATAGACAGGCTGTGATCTAGTTGCTGATGACATTATTGAAAAAAGTAGAAATGATTAGGAGGGCTGGGAGGTTAGTACTTAAGGGAGCTCTGGAATTTTAATGGATAAGGCAGAAATACTTGTCTTTCCTATAGTCTTGTGGTGATAACATGCAGGGTTAAATAACTTTGACAAGATAAATGCTAAAGTAGATACTTAAATAAAGAGCTCAGTGATCATCAAAAGTTGATCAGTAACTTATCAGTCATAAGATGCATGTCTTCTTGAAAATTCTTCCATAATGTCAAATTGTTGTTGTGTACCATTAATTTGGAACCAACTCATAGCTGACCCTCCAGGGGGTTTTCAGAGGGAGTTTGATAACACAGGAGGAGATTATCCATCTTCTGCTGAACAGCTGGTGGATTTGAACTGCTTGCCTTCACAATTGCAGCACAATTTCTTACCACTAGGCTACAATAAACTAAATTTAATATGATTATTCAATTTATAGGCCTTTAGTTTTCATTTGTAACTTTGAAACTATTTTGTCAAAAACTCCAACAAGTATTTCTTTTTCTTATTTAGTCTAAGATTTCCAATAACTTAATGATTATGACTCTTCAGTGTCCTCCAGTCCAGATCATTGTTCAGTCTTTCCTTGTTTTCCTTAGCTTTGAAAGTTTTGAAGCATACAGGCCTCACAATGTGTAGGATGACCCTTAACCTAACAGTTTTAAACTGTATAATCTTAAGTAGTAAAATCAACCAGTTTTAATGACTTAATAGTAAATGAAGATGTATTTTGTGTATGTGTAATTTGTTTTCTGTGTTAGAGAAATGGGCATAACAGTTTTCAGATTTTAGACCTACTTTTTCTCCTTATATTTATTGCTTAAGTGATATCAGTTTGTAATACATTCCTGTTGACCAACCCTTGGAGAAGGACATCAGGCTTGGAAGTGTAGAGGGACAGAGAAAGAGAGGAAAAACCATGAATGATATGAATAATACAGTAACTCGGGTAATGAGAGTTGGTGTGTCAGAAACAGTAAAGTTATCATAGGATAGAACCATTTCAGGGCTCTTGTGCATCGGATCACTATGAGTTATAAGTCACTAGACAGCACGTAACAATAGCAACAACAAACATAATAACTGGCATTGTTAAGAATAAATTCTTACCTTCCTATAGAGAATCATTTTTCTACTAATATGGAGAAAAGAGCATTACCCTTTTTTAATAATATTTTATTATGTTTAAGGTGAGGATTTCCATAGCAAATGAAATGTAACAATTTGTACATTACTCAGTGATAATTTTTGAAACTTTACACAGCATGTCATTATTCTCCCCCATTCTGTTCTGACTGTACCATTTCCACTACTTGAGTTTTCCTGCTTCTTTACATTCTCATCTTTGCTTTAAAGTATTTTCCCCCCCTTTTCACAATGTTACTTTTCTTCTACTTAACATTTACTACCATCCCTTAAGGCATCTTTTTTATTTTAACTTAAAATGTATCTTTTTTTTATAGGGTATATCTTTAACTTCTGAATGGTTTGCAAAGTATTTGCAGTCATCAGCAGCAGCATGTTTGGTAAGTTTGAATTTTTAAAGATATTTTCTTTGATTTCCAATAGTCGTGGTACTATTTCCTTCAGATCATATAAGTTTTCTAAGTAGGTATATCTCTGTCATAATCTTTAAGAAGAATTAATCTTACTTAGCAGATTTAAATCAATGACCCAAAGGCATGCAGTTTGAATCCACCAGCTGTTCCACAGAAGAGTGGACATTCTCCTTCTATGCAGTTTACAGCTTCTGAAAACCTGCTGCAGGGTCAGCTGTGAGTTGGTTCTGACTTCACAGCACACAACACTAACAGCATACACACACACTGGGTATCTCCACGCTAGTCACTGCAATTGTTAGGGGAAATTGATTTATAAAGTTCTGTTATGTGCCGTTGTGTTGACTATGAGTCACAGCAAACCTTTGAATGGCAGCTCTGAACCTTGCCCTCTTTTAGCCAAAGCAGTGTCTCTGACAGACCTCACCCCTTTACCACAGTCATTGTGTCAATCCATTTCATCCAGGGTCATCTTCTCTTTTGCTGACCTTCTATGCTTCCAAGCATGATGCCCTTCTCTAAGCACTTGCGCCTTCTGACAACATGCCCCAAGTATGTCAGACTGAAATGGAATTTCAAGATCATTGCCTCTAAGGAGCAACTTGGTTTCACCCTCTCTAGGACAAACCTAAAGGTTTGTTCTCTTTGCAGTCCATAGTCTATTTAATACTTTTCTCCAGCACCGCAGCTCAAAGGCATTGATAATTCCGCTACTATTGGCAGATACAGAGGAATTTAAAGAAATAACATATGAACAAGAGCCTATGGTGATGAAGGAAGAAGTTCAAGCTGCTTTGAAAGAAATAGCAGAAAATAAGGCCCCAGGAATAGATGGTATACCAATTGAAGTATTCCAGATAACAGATGTTGCCCTGGATATGCTCACCAAGTTGTGCCAAGAAATCTGGAGAACAACCACTTGGCCAACTGACTGGAAGAGATCTATATTTGTTCCCATTCCAAAGAAAGGTGACCCAACTGAGTGTGGAAACTACAGAACAGTGTCATTGATTTCACATGCAAGCAAGATTCTACTGAAGATTATCCAAAAACGATTAGAACAGCACATCAGCAGAGAACTTCCGGAAGTCCAGGCTGGGTTTAGAAGGGGTCGTGGTACTAGGGATATTGTTGCTGATGTTAGATGGATTTTGGCTGAAAGCAGAGAATACCGGAAGAATGTCTGTCTGTGTTTCATTGATTATGCAAAGGCATTTGACTGTGTGGATCACAACAAACTGTGGCTGACTCTGAGAAGAATGGGAATCCCAGAACATTTAATTGTGCTAATACGAAACCTATACTTGGACCAAGAGGCAGTAGTCAGAACAGAGCAGGGTAACACTGCATGGTTCAAAATTGGGAAGGGTATACGCCAGGGATGCATCCTGTCTCCATACCTTTTCAACATGTATGCAGAGCAGATTATCTGGGAGGCCTGGCTTTATGAGGAGAATTGTGGCATCAGGATTGGTGGAAGATCTATTAACAATCTGCGTTATGCAGATGACACAACCCTGCTTGCTGAAACTGAGGAGGGCCTCATGCACTTGCTGCGAAGGGTCAAGGACTGCAGCCTTCAGTATGGACTGAGGCTCAATGTCAAGAAGACAAAGATTCTTACCACTGGACCAATTGGCAGCGTCAGGATGGATGACGAAGAGATTGAGATTGTTCACAGCTTCAGTTTGCTTGGCTCCACAGTCAACACTCTTGGCACCAGCAGTCAGGAAATCAAAAAGCGTATCGCGATGGGAAAGTGCTGTTAGGGACCTGCTCTAAAGGAGCAACAGTGTCTCTCTGGAGACTAAGGTGCGCCTGATACAGGCCATGGTCTTTGCAATCGCTTGTTATGCATCAGAGAGTTGGACAATGACTAGGGAGGACAGAAGGAGTGTGGATGCTTTTGAACTGTGGTGCTGGAGAAGAGTACTGAATGTACCATGGACTGCCAGGAAAACAGATTCATCTTGGAGAGGATTAAACCAAGCTACTCCTTGGAGGCAAGGATTCTGGGGCTTTGTCTGACATACTTTGGACATGTTGTCAGGAGGGACGGGTCCTTGGAGAGGGACGTCATGCTTGGGAGGGTGGAGGGATGGCGCAGGAGGGGAAGACCCTCTAATAAGATGGATTGACTCGGTGACTGGGGTAATCGGGATGGGTGTGTCAGAGGCAGTGTGGTTGGTGCAGGATAGAGCAGGGTTTAGGGCTGTTGCGCATAGGGTCGCTATGAGTCACAAATGACTCGACGGCACATAACAACAACAATTGTTAGTTATTGTCTAGCTTTGAGATGCATAGCAAACTATTGAGAAGCCCATGGCCTGGATCAGGCACACCTTAGTCTTTAGATTGATATAGTTGCTCTTTAGCACTCTGATGAGGTCCTTGACAGCAGATTTCCCCACTACTTGTCTTTGGATTTCCTGATTGTTGGTGCCAAGAGTGTTCATTATAGTTTGAAGCAATATGAAGTCATTAACCACTTCAGTCTTTTCTCCATCTGTCATGATGCTGCATTTTGGCTCCATAGTGAGGATTTTTGTTTTCTTAATGTTAAGATGCAGTCCATATTAAAGGCTGCAGTCCTTGATCTTCTGCAGCAAGCACTTCGAGTTCTCTATAGTTTCAGTAAGCAGGGTTCTTGAATAAATGTTATTGATCACTACTGTTTTCCAAGCTCTATTTCCACATCAGATTTTATATTTCGGAAAAAGATAAAATTGCCAAAAAATTATATTGTAAGTAAACATCAGGTGGTAGATACTAAGTGCTATTAGGAGGTTCTGGTGGCCTAATGGGTAAGGAGTTATGCTTTGTCAAGCCAAAGGCAGTGGGTTCAAATTCACCAGCTGTTCTGTTAGAACAAGGTAGACAGTCTCCTCCTGTGTAATTTACAACTGCTAAAAGCCTACTGGAGGGTCAGCTATGAATTACATCTGACTTGATGACACATGCCAACAACAACCAAGTGCCATGATGAAAAAGTAATCAAGAGAAAAATCTGTGATTAAGAGGAAGTCCTGTTTCCGGTAGGGTGCAGTGGTTAAAGCCCCAGCTGCTAATAAAAAAGATGGTGGTTCCAACCCACCAACTGCTGTACAGAAGTTGGTAAAGATGATAATCTGCTTTATAAAGATTTACAGCCTAGAAAACCCTGTTGGGCAATTCTGTGCTCTCCTATAAGGTTGTTATGAGTCAGAATCAACTCATTGCTATGGATTTGGATGCTTTTCGATCAGGATCTGAAAGGCTGATATTGAACAAAGACTGCAGGAAGTGAAAGAAAGTCATGTAAGAATCTAGAAGAACAGTATTTTTAAGCAGAGACTACATACATCAAGACTAAGCCATCTCAAGGCAGCGGTTTGTGGAATTGTTTATGGTGAATAGCAAGGACACTAACGTGGCTGAAACAGAGTTGGCAGGAAAAATGGAGAGGATATAAGGTCGGAGATATAGGCAGAGACTGTGGGAAGGACCTAAAATTTACTCTGAGAGAAGCAAGAAGATTTTGTGACTAGGAAAATGTGGTCTAAATGATGATTTTGGAAGGAGCATTGGAGCATGGAGAATAGATTTTCTTGTGCCACAGATAGTAGGAAAGGTAGTTAGGAGGCTGTTAGAGTTGTACCAAGTGAGAGGTAATAGCAGCTTAGACTGTAGAGGTAGCCGTGGAAATGAAGAGAAACGTTTGAGCTCCTGGATGAACTCTAGATACTGAACTGGTAAGTTTTTCTGTTGAGTTAGATGTGGAAAAGGAAAGAAAGAGCATCATTGTAATTGAAACGAATTAGAATTCACTTGTTGTTGTAATGTGCCGTCGAGTTGCTTGTGAATCATAGCGACCTTATGTACAACAGCCCTAAACCCTGCTCTATTCCTTGCCAATCTTACCGACGCTGATGAATCAGAATTGAATTGCATAATTAAAAAATTAGAGCTCTCTTGAAGAAAGAAATGTTTGAGATACAAAGGTAAACCAGTGATCTTACTTTGTTGTTCATGTACAGATTGTTTAAACAACATAGAGTACATTTATAAGTATAGAACCTAATATGGGAGGAAACTATGCAAACATATATATATGATGTCATATCATTGATTTTTCCTTAATTCTTTCATTAACTAGTTTAATTCTTTCATTAACTAGTTTAGTGTGAAATTTACATTTAAAGTGTGCATATTATTATGTTAATCCTCTGCATTGTTTTTGTTGTTATGTGCCTTCGAGTTGCCTCATAGTGACCCTGTGTACAACAGTCCTAAACTCTGTCCTATCCTGTGCCAATCTCACCATCTCTGACACACCTACCCCCATTACCCAGTCACTGAATCAATCCATCTCATCAAGGGAGAAAGAACTTGTTTTTTTAAAAAATGAACATGGCAATTTTTTTCCCTTCATCTGTTCTCACTTCTTATCCCTTCAAAATTGAGTGTGTTGTAAACTCTCTTAGCTTTTTAATGTTAGTTGTCTTAGACCATAATTGTCTTTTTGTAGCTGGCATACATCACTCAGTATAATTTATTTCAAATTCATCTTCGTGCAGAATTTCACAAATTTTTGATAATTTTTTTGTTTTAGTGACGAATAATATTCCATCATATGAATATACCAAAATTTCTTTAGCCAGCCATCCATCCATCCATTCATTGATGGTCACTTGGGTTGTTTCTGACTCTTTGCTATTATAAATAGTGTTGCAGTAAACAAGGATGTGAGTATGTCAGTTTGTGTTGCAGCTCTTATTTCTTTGGGATATATACTGACTTGCTGGCTCATAACAGCAGCAGCAACATAGCTGGATCAAATGGTATTTCAAATCCCAGTTTTCTAATGAGGTGCCAAACTGCTTTCTTTAGTGGTTGCTTCGTTTTACATTTCCACCAGCAGAATGAAAGAGTTCTGTTGCTTCCTCGCTTGCATTTGTTTTGTAATGTCTTATTGAACATTGCTATTTTTACTGGCTTGAGAAACTAACACATTGTTTTGATTAGCATCTCTCTTAAGAGCTCAGGCAGTTATGTTTGTTGGCCATCTGAATATCTTCTTTGGTGAAGTGTCTTTATTCATGTCCCCTGCTTAATTTCTTCATTTGAGTGGTTTGTCTTTTTCTTGTTGGATTTTTTGTTAGGTCTTTCCATCGGGTGTAAGGCTAAGGAATCAAGGAAGGGACCAGAGAAAGAAAAAAAGCTAAAGCAGCTTTATAAGGGGTCTCCTTTATTAAGGGGATTCCTTGGTCTGGAGAGAGAGAGACAGACCAGGGGAAAACTGCCCTAAGGTGGGTTGGGCAGTTTTTATAGTAAGGGTCTTTAGGGAGGGACATTCCATTGTGGTTTAGCCAGATGGGCAAGGCCATTCACTCCCTTTATTGACATGTTGATATTCTTTGAATCCTTCATTCTCCTCCTTTGATCTTGGTCTAGGCCTGAAGTCTTTCTAAAAATTTTATATATCAGTTTTATCAGATGTGTCATTGCCAAATATTTCTTCCCTGTCTGTAGATTCTCTTTTCACTTTTTTTGGAGAAGTCTTTTGATTTTCCACATATAGCATCATATCATCTGCAGGAGAGATGTATTCTTCACCAATATGGATGCCTTTTATTTCCTTTTCTTGCCTTAACAAGGTTTTTTGGAGCCTAACCATGTTGGTAAGTGAGGAGTGGTTGTAATATAGCAAGTAAAATGAAAACCAAGCATTCTTTTTCATATTAACTTCTGCTTGGGTTATTAAGATCTGTGTTATATTAAAAAATAAACAAATAAATATTTGCCATTGTTCTCTTATTGTGTTGTTGTTATTTGCTCTCAAGTCACTTGCAACTCCTAGCTACCCTATGTACAACAGCCCTAAACTCTGCTCTGTCTGGTTCCAATCTCACTGTCTCTGACACACTCATCCCAGTTACCCCAGTCACTGAATCAATCCACTTCGTAGAGGGCCTTCCCCTCCTGCACCTACCCTCCACCCTCCCAAGCATGATGTCCTTCTCCAAGGACCAGTTCCCTCCTTATAACATGTCCAAAGTATATCAGACG
>NW_006399786.1:17454952-17457627 GCF_000299155.1 Elephantulus edwardii | reverse complement strand
TTAATTTTATCCAATTATTTTAAACAACTTCCTCACTAAAAACATTTCTTGAATACAACTGCTTTTACTTCAGCTCCTTAACAGAATAAAAAGCACAGTGTCTGGCAGAGAGAAAGGACTTAGGAAACCGATGAATGATTTGAATCAAATTTCCTTTTTTTTTTCCCATATTGCTCCAAAGTGCTAAATATTAGATGTAATCCCGCAAGGTTTTTTTTTAAAAAAAAAATACATCGGATAAGAAATTTTTTTCTTAAAAATGATCAGTATTACTTCATCACTGCAATTACTTTAGTCTAAGTCCAAGCAAGATGTAAAAGGCTGAGGAGAGTCTCACTCAAGAAAATAAACATCACTATAGTTTTGCGGGAAGCAAGAATATCTTCCGTGCAAATACTTTTGTTGTTATATTTTGAGAGTTTTTAAAAAAAAAAACAATTCTCAAGTATGCCATGCGTGAAGACAAAGGAAAAATAAGGTCAATTTCTAGCTCTGTCACACTTTGATTAGAAAAATAGTATGAAAAGTTAAAAAAAAAATTTGTTTGTTTGTTTTCTAAAATAAACTCACTTGTGCTTTCCCAAGCATTTCTCAACCACCTCCTACACAGATGGAAGGCCTGTAAACAGACTCTCCAGAAAAATCTATGCCTTCTCCAACCAACTCTGTGCAGTTATAAAGGGCAGCCTTGCTCTTCTATGCTCCTCACCGGCTGCACGGGCAGCACCAGGTGTGAAATGCAGCTCCACGGCCCGCTCAGCTTGTCTGAGTCCATGTGGTTGAAGGAGTTGGGAGTGTTGGAGTTGGTAAACCTGGCCCAGAGCAAATCTCTCACTTTTTCTTCTGTTTCCCTTGGGCCAACACTTGCTGCCAACGTTTCCTCCTCCAGCAGGACAGTCAGGATCAGGGCCACATCTTTGAAGGCTGCATTCTCATGGTCACAGTACTTGTAGAAGATCAAGGTGGAGCCAGCAGGCAGGGATTCAAAGCGGTGCACCACGGCCGCCTTCTGGCCATTCTCAAACCCATAGCTCAACTCCAGGTCGACATATAGCTTGACCGTGTCGCTGTTCTGCAAGGTTCTCGCAGCCCCGTCTATCTGGACAGCAGAGACTTTTTGAGAAGAGCTGTAGGCGTCTGCCACATGGTGGCTCAGGCACTTCAGGGTCTCCCTTCCCTCTTGAGCAGCTGTGAAGATGATGGTGGCAGGCTCTGTGGGGTTGGAAACATTGAGGTGCTTCTGGAGAACCTTCCGTCCTCTCTGCCACAGGAAGGAACTCTCGCCTGGAAATTTATCCTTCAGTTGGCTGAACTCAGTCAAAAAGGCCTCCAAGGCTGGATTCCTGGGCACTTGCTGGGCTTCAGAAAAAGAATAGTTATGCAGAGAACAGAGCAAAAAAAAGAGACCCATGCCCAGGAAGGAATAAAGGATGTATCTTCTGGTGTCCTGAGCATTCTTTCTGTTTTCTTTTAATTTTTGTGCTTCTTGTAGATTACTTCTAGCCTCTGGTGCTGCCCGCCGTTTCCTCAGTGTGTCCTGACTCCCCAGCCTCTCACTGGGATGACCAGGTCTCTGGGCATGTTGGGAGTCTGGGGCAGGTGGCTCCTGGGAAGCTCTGGTTCTGACACCCACATCCTCAGGCCGGGCTGCAGTATGTGCACCATCAGCTCTTCCTATTTTATCACTTGAAGAAAGGTTAGGATCTGGAACCAAGGCTTCTTCATCTGGACCTCCTGGATGCAACTGACTTCCCTGTTCTCCATCATGTCCTGCTTCATCCTTTGGGTATTTCCCATCAGTTGTTTCATCTGGACTTTCTGACTGCTCACCTTTGTCTACACTTCCTGGACTACTACTTCCATCCTTTGGTAGTCTCTGAAACAAGAAGTGGGGTTTGAACTTTGAGCTTCTTTGGCAACAGTGGCTGTGACTGGGGTCTCCTGTACCTGAGAACTTGCAGATGGGTCATTTTCCAGATCCTTTTGAGAATCTGGAGCTCCTAGATGCAACTGACTTCCCTGTTCTCCATCATGTCTTGCTTCATCCTTTGGGTATTTCCCATCAGTTGCTTCATCTGAACCTTCTGACTGTTCACCTATGTCTACATTTCTTGGACTGACTCCCTCCACCCCTTGGTGGTCTCTGAGACCAAAAGTGGGGTTTGAACTTTGAGCTTCTTTGGTGACACTGGCTGTAACTGGGGTCTCCTGTGCCTGAGAATTTACAGATGGGTCATTTTCCAGATCCTTTTGAGAATCGAGTTCCCTGCCAGCCATCTTTGTGTTCTAGCACTGTCACGGTGCAGGATACGTGTTGTTAGTGTCCCATTTTCCTTGTGAAGAAGTCTTGTTTTCTTCTTCTCCCAGGTCCCAGCAGGCTCATGCTTCCCGTGGACTCAGAGAAAAGGCATACGGTAACTAAAATAAAATGCAACTTTGAGAGTGCTGTTTTAAATCGCAGACTGTCAATGTGGGGCGGAGCTCTCTCTCAACGTTCTTCCTGTTCCACAGCTCCAGGTTCCACCCCACCGCTGCAGCAGCACCTTCTTTACTTGCAACTTTTTGAGAAAGCGCTAGACTGCCTTCCACAGTGGTTGCACCATTTTACACTCCCACCAACAGTGAATAAGGGTTCCAGTTTCTCCACAACCTCGCCAGCATTTGTTGCTTGCTGT
>NW_006399786.1:17443378-17454852 GCF_000299155.1 Elephantulus edwardii | reverse complement strand
GTTTTCCTAGCAGTCCATGGTATATTCAACACTCTTCTCCAGCACCACAGCTCAAAGGCATCAATTCTCCTTCTGTCCTCCCTAGTCATTGTCCAACTCTATGACGCATAACAAGTGATTGCGAAGACCATGGCCTGTATCAGATGCACCTTAGTCTCCAAAGAGACACCATTGCTCTTCAGTACTTTGGAGAGGCCCCTAACAGCAGGCTTTCCCATTGCAATACATCTTTTAATTTTCCTGGCTGCTGGCGCCAAGAGTGTTGACTTGTTCTCTTGCAGGTGTATGCAAATCTAACATCTTGCCAAACTCTGGGAAATATGTGTGTGATGAACATGAATTCTTATGACTCCTCCACTTTTGATGCTTGTCGACTGTTTCAGTTTATCTTTGAACACACTGCTGGATTTAGGACAGTTCATTCTGTTTCATTTTGGTAAGAACATTTTGATTGGTGATATATTTTGACTGAATTAAACAAAAATGTTCCTTTCACCGATATCAGACATACTGCTTCCTCATTGTCTTACTAAAACAATTATAATTGTTCATAGGCGACAGAATCTTCCATGGCTGTTCTATGGAGACCAGCTCGGATTAGCATCTCAAGTACTTGGTTCTACACCACTCCCTATGAATTTCAGTTTTAAAGGGCAAAACCAGGTACAAGTCATTATCATTAAGCAATAACTTAATTTTGTTTTATAATGTGAAAGATAGTAAGAAAATGTCTACTCAGTTCTTTTTTAGGTTATTTAGAATATTAGTTACTAAACTAAATATAAGTATCAGCTAATTCTAGAATCTGAACCACATAGGGTTTAGCTGTTTTTCTTGAGTAGCCATGGAGTTTGTAGTCTTGATAGAAGTGGATATATATAGTGCTTTGGGGACTGGGAAAAGCATTTTCCTTTATCCAGTGAAAATCTGGTTTTCTCTTATCTGCACATTTTTCAGATTGCCTTCCAGTAGTTGATTGAGGCTCTATGACTCTTTTCAGTTCAACCTCTCACCATCAGTTTTTTTGACCTTCTGCCTAATGAGGGAGTAAGGTGATTCCTCTCAGCTTCTTCCTCCATCATGCAACAGAATCCAAGGAAGCTCCTCTGTCACTAGCACTTCCCTCAACTCTGACCTAATTGTCTTTGTAAAAAGAGAACCAGTTCCATCGGTGTGGTTTATTACAGAGATATATGAAATTAGTTTCAAAATAAAGATATTAGAATTTAATGTTTTATCATTGGGAAAAGAAGGGGGCAGTCAACAATGAAAATTTCTTTATAGAATCCTGTATTAGAGTATATAATGTTTTATTCTTATTTTTCGATAATCAGAACACAAAACTGAAGTTTATTGCTGCTGCTTATGATGTAAGAGGAAATTTTCTTAAGTGGCAAACTTTAGAAGGTGGTGTTTTACAGGTGGGTATGATTCTAAGTGAAAAAGTTATACCTTATTTTTGGCTAGGGTAAAGATACGGGGAAAAGGACTAGATTATTTTTTGAATAGTATGTCATTTACATACAGAAGTAGTTTTTTATTTCCCCTTGTGATTTCAACTGCAGTTTAAAATTGCTTTAAATTATGATAATAACAGAAATGCTCCTTAATACATTAAGTAAAGATTACATTAAGCATATAACCATATTTGTTACTGAATGCAAGGGGTTCTTTCTGTAGTCAATTGCCAGTAAGACAAACGGATTGCAATATCCATAAGCACTTTATTACAGATCTGTGGCCTCAAAGACTGTCTTCTTGCTTTTATACTAAAATCAAAGAATTTCTATATCTGAAAGAAAATCATTCACACCCAGATATTCCCTTCCCCCTAGGCTAACAGGCAGATTCAGTTACAATTTATATATGATTGGGGAAAACAGTTTCAAAGAGATAACAGCTAAACTAGGAGATGCATCGCCTCTTCCTTTAATAGACAGATTAAAGAAAGGACACTAAGAACTCTTAAGGTCAAGCAATTAGCCTTTCAGGCTGGAGAAAACTGATGCCAGTTTTATAACTATCATTCTATAACTGATACATACATAGAGAATTCTGAACTTATCAATGCAACCCCATCATATTGGTCTTGAAAGCTTTTGGCTACAATGAAAAAAAAGTTTTATATCTTTGTAAATGATGTTTATGAATTTTCTTCTTCTGTTCAGCTTTGTCCAGACACAGAGATAAGATTAAATGCTGCATATTCATTTGGAACAACCTATCAACAAAATGTAAGTGTGAACTGTTAGTTTATATTTTAGCTTCTTTTTTTTTTTTTAGTTCCAGCAGTGCTTCATTTTTTAAAATACAAAATCTGCAATAATCGAAATAATATATGAATTTGTGAAATTACTGATGTTTTCAATAGAATTTGAAAATTTTATTGATTTAAATAGTTTTCTACTATTTGCAGAACATTTTTGGGCAGAGAACATCGTAATTTAATCAACATGAAGAACACAGCTTGTTATTTATAGATACCACTGTTGATTGCCACTGAGTCAATTTTGATTTATGCTGAGCCCATGATTAAACCTAGAATTGCTCCTTGGGGTTTTGAAAGGGCTGTGACATAAAAGATTTCAAAACCTCTTTTCAGTGTACCTCTAGGTGGATTTGCACCACTAACTCCTCCCAGCTAGTAGTTGAGTGTTTAATCATTGTGCCATCTAAGAACAAAATATAATATATGTCAGGCTAGGACCAAGGTCAAAGAGAGAACAAAGGATTCAAGGAATATCAACATATCAGCAAATGGAGTGAACAGCCTCAACTGTCCCTAGAAGACCTGGGTAAACCACAATGCAATGTCTCTCTCTTCTCTCCCTAAACACCCATACTATAAAATCTGCCCTAATCCACTTTAGGGTGTGGTATTTCCCTGGTCTCTCCCTCTGCCTATTTCTCTGTCTACAGACCAAGGAATCCTGCCCAGGAGACCCCTTAATAAAGCTTCTTTAGCTTCCTTTCTTTCTCTGGTCCCTTCCTTGAGTCCTTGGTTTTACGTCCAGTGCAAAGACCTAACAATCAAAGACCTTAGATTTTCACAGTCAGTTGTTTATTTGCTTTTAGTTCTTATATATATTATACTCAAAAATAATGCCTGGCTTGAGAATTTTGAAATAAAGTAAAAATAATGCTTTATTTCTAGTAATTAATAAAAATACTAGTCCCTCTCTTCTACTATCACTCCCCAATGACAAATACTTCTTTTCCTCCATATTTTTCTCTCTTCCTTTCTTCCTAGCCTGCCTTCTATTGGTAGCCTATATTGAAATCATTGTGTGGTATGAAGGAATATTAGAAACCATGAAGCATTTGGAAGACTTTCAGTAGCCTAAGGAAATACTTTTGGAAAATACATTATAATCTAGATAGGGCACAAAACTGTGCATACCATGTCACGGAACATATTCTAGTTTTGTTAAAACTACAATGAGGAAAAAAAATTAAGAAAACAAACAAAAAAACTGCAAGAAAAGTACTATCTTGGAAGAAACTAAGCTAATATTTTTGATAGTAGTTATCTTTAGATTAGAAAGCTTTGGAGGCATAGTTTGCTGTATAATGTGCTGCTGCTGTTGTTGCAGTTATATACCATCCTTGCCTGAGGCTCATAGCGACCCTATGTACAACAGCTGTGAAGCCTGTCCTGTCCTGAGCCACTTTCACTGACTCTGACACACCTACACACATTGCACTAGTTACTTTATCAGTCCATCTCATCTCATTGAGGTCTTCCTCTTCTGTGTTGTCCCTCCACCCTTCTGAGCATGATGTCCTTCTCTAAGGACCAGTCCCGTCCCGTGTCCCCCCCCCCCATCACATGCCAAAGTATGTGAGATGGAGTTTCAGAATCCTAGCCTACAAGGAGAAACTTGGTTTTACTCTCTATAAGACCTAATTTGAGCCAGCCAGCTACTGTACAGTTGAAAGATGAGTCATCCTTCTCCAGTAAAGATTTTCAGCTTTGGAACCTGATAGAGTAACAGTGAGGCAGAATCAGCCTGAAAGCAATAGAGATCTTTGGATTAATGAATTTATGAATGACTTTTTTGTTTAGTTTTCAATATTTTCCAGCTGTTCTTTCATGACCGTGGTCTTTTACTACCATAAATGAATTTTCTGTGAATATATATATCTAGTGTGTATGTGTTGGTGGTATTGTTTACCATTGAGATAGAACTGACCATAGCTGACCCTCAGCTGGCGTGGGTTTTCAGAGGCAGTTAATTGCACAGATTTCCCATTCTTCTTCCTCAGTGCAGCTGGTGAATTTAAACCTCCTTCTTTTGAGTTGGCAGCAAAATGGAACTCCTGACTCACTAAGCCACTAGAGTTCCCTTATATACGTGAGTGTGTGTGACACACACACATATGCATATGAACTAAGGAATGCTATTACCTGCCTAACATAGTTTAAAAGAGCCCTGATAATACAGTAGTTAAGCACTCAGCTGCTAACTTAAAAGTTTGACAGCTTCATCCCACAAACTGTTCTGTGTAAAAAATACATGGCATTCGGCTTCTATGATGATTATAACCTTGGAAACCCTTAGGGACGGGTCTACTCTGTCTTACATGGTTATGAGGCGTTGAAATTAGGACATTTTCATAGTTCAGGAGATTGAACTCTTGTTAATGACTTGCTACTGTGTGCTCAACATTTTATCAGGTATTGTTTTTGACCTTTAAGATAGCTATGTTTTGCACTTCTCTTATTGCCAGTGATTGAGCATTTATTCATGTGTCTGTTGGCCATCCGAATGTCTTCCTCTGTGGAAAGGCTTTCTGTGTCTTTTGCCCATTTTGTAATTGGGTTAACAATCTGTTTCTTGTGGAGGCCCAATAGTATACTGTAAGTTTTCGTTAGGAAACTCATGTCTGACATGTCATTCCCAAATGTGTTTTCAACCCTGTCAGTAGGTTTTCTTTTCACCATATTCGGAAAAATTTTTTGCTGTACACAGGAACTTAGTGAACTATCTCAGTCTCATAAGGATAAATACTTCAGAAGGCCATTATAAAAATAGAAGGATAACTAGTAAAATTTATATAAATGTCCAAAAGAGAAGAGGAGGGGGTGGGGTGGTGGTGAGGGTCCCGGAGTTTGCTGGGCAGAGGGAAGGGGTGAGAGAATTAGGAAAGATCCCGTGGGATCTGAAAAAAGATGGGCTAATAATAGGCATAGATCAATGATGATTAATTTTATAAAACAAAATATATAGGAGTGATCGTATGAAACAATGTGAATGAAGAAATGTGTTAAATACAATATATATATATATGAATTTAAAAAACCTAAAAGAACAAGAAAAAAATAGCTGTGTGAGGAACACATTATTTGTACTTCATAGGTATGGAAATGAAGTTCAGTAAGATTAGGTTATACAGCAGATAAATTGTGGAGCCATTGTTCTGTTAAGACCAAAACCATGATTTTTCCATTAAATTTGATTGTCTTATTAGATAGAAGATCACATCCTCATAGAGGAAAAAAGCTATATAAACAAGTAATTGTAATGAACATAGCTATTCTATAGGTATGTATAATACTTCATATTGATACCAACAAGGGTATCCTTAAAAGTTCCTGAGAAAATAAAAAAGACTTCATAAGATGAGTGAGATTCTGGGCTTGTAGGCAAAATATGAGTTTGCTAGGGGAACACAGTCGGGAAAAGAATTTCCAAAGAAATAACATTTACATTGTCAGAGGGACATGGGATGGCATAACATATTTAAGGAACACAAATAGAGTGAGATGAATGGACCCTAAGAAGCAATGAGTGATAAACCTACCTTTTTTAATGGGAGACAGATTATAGATAGTACTGTATATCAGGAGATGATCTCTGGACTTCATCTTGTAGGACAATTTTAAAAGTTTTAACTGTTGTTGTACTTTTTATGTTGACAATGAAGATATACCCTTTCCAGATGAGTTACAGGGTGAGTAGTAGGCAGTTTTTGACTGTTAATTTTTTTGGTTCTTATGAAAGAATATTTACAGAATTCATGTTTTAGAAAGCACTTGGGAATGCATATAAACAAATAATATAAACTTACGTTATAAAACCTAAAATAAAAAATTTTATAAAGATAACAAATATAAGTTCTAATTTTCAGTTGTGTTACATTTCTTTTTCCAGTGTGAGATTTCTCTCTCGAAAATTTTAACTGACTTTCCAACTCCTACATTTTATGATGTATACCTGGAATACACTGATGAAGATCAACACCAGTATATTTGGGCTGTGCCTGTCCTAAACCTAAATCTTCAACACAATAGATTGTTTGTGAACCAAGGTAATGATACATCCATATTCTTTTCCTGAGCTGAAATCAATCAGAAAATGGCCTATGACAAATGTCATGGATTCTCTCATTAAATTTTAGAAAGCATGCTCAAAAGTAAAATGGTAAAATTCCTGGTGTACTTGCTGAGTTTTACTAAATATATTGGCAATTTTGTTACTAAGCTATTTTTAAGTATGCACTCTGAGAAAAATTAGTAGAACTGAAAATTAGCCTCAGACTGTTTGAGTTGCTTTTGGACAAATTTGTATCTTTTGTTGCCATACTGCTTCTTCAGGTAACTTGTGAGAAAAGTTTTTCCAAGTGATGAAAAGTCCAGAATATCAGAAGACATTCCTGTGAGGTGGAGGAAGCCATAACACTTAGTCCTCCCATCAGTAGCTCATTTTTTAGCCACTTAGCTAAAAAAAAAAAAAAGTACAGTATTTTAAAATTGCTAGTAAACTTCCTGCAAACAGTTTTGAACAATTCAAAGATTTATTTTTCTTATTTTTAAATTCAGATTTTAAAATAGCTTTATTGTGGTCTAATTTATAGACTATACAACACACTGATTTTTGAGTAATTTAACAACTTTTAGTAAAGTTGTAAAATTCACCACAATCTAGTTTTAGGGCATTTCTATCATCTCTCAAATATCTCTCCTATTTCTAGTAAATTCTCATTCACACTTGTAGATCCAGGCTTCTGTCTCCATAGGTTTTCTTTTTTCTATAGATTTCTGTATACATGGAAACATAGTGGGTAGTTTATTTTGGTCTTCATTCTGTCACTTAATGTGTTTGAAGCGTGTTATATATTGTAGTATCCATCAGTAAAAGCTTGCCTCTGGAAATCCTGTGAACCTCGAGAAAGGACGAAAGTTATACGGGTGTCCAAGTCTTTCGTTCATAGGGTTGTTATGAGTTGCCTACGGCTCGACAGTACACCAGCAATGTCAGTAATAATCCTTTTTATTGATGCAGAGTATTTCATTGTGTGGATATATCACATTTAGTTATTCATTCACCAATTAATGGATATCTAGATGCTTTCCAGTTTTCCCTATAATGAATAAAGCTATGATGAACAAATGTGTGGATGCGGATGTATACTTTTATTTCTCACGTATTTTAGCATTTAGTTGGGTTTTTTCCCTTCATAATGCCTATCTTTTTTCTTTTTTTTAAATTTCTCTTTGTAATAAAAGATAGTAATTCTGGCAAGTGGCTCCTGACTCGACGCATTTTCTTGGTGGATGCAATAAGTGGACGAGAAAATGATTTAGGAAGTCAACCAAGAGTAGTTCGGATCGCGACTCAGATAGCACTGAAGTAAGCAAATGTTCATGCACTAAATTAGGTGTGGAGAATATGGGAAAATATCATAAGGAAACTGTTTACCAATAATTACTAGATGAAAACATTAGGGATAACTGAGTTAGAATAATACATAAGATATTACGAAGGTAGAAGATATCTGCATAGATTCATATATACCAATAGATGTAACAGGCCAAGGTAAAAAAATTATATGTGAATATTCTGAGGCGTTTTGTTAAAATTCACTGTCTACATCTTATTCTAGATAGACTGGGATTGAAAGGTAGAGGGAAGATGACTAACAATGGGCTCAAATGGTACTTTGGAAGGAATGTCAAGTGATTGTAATAAGCAAATCTCCCCCCACTCAACTCTGTAAACCTTCTGTTCCACATTGGCCTAGATTAATACTATTATTAGTATGATGAATGCTTCCTGTTTTGTGAGATAATGCCCGAACCATAATTGAGTCAGTTCTGATTCATAGTTGACCCCTACATCAGATTTCGGAGACTTTAGATCTTCTTTTTTCTTAATTTTTCTTATTGTGATTTGAGTGAAGGTTGAAAAGCATACTGTTTTCAGTCTACCATTCATGCACATTTTTGTTCCATAACATTAATTACAGTACCCACTATATCTGGTCTTTCATTCCATAGTGTCTTCTCCTTCACTCATCTTAGTGTTTGTTATCCATTTTCTACTCCCTTTTGCTTCCTCTCCCTGGTAAACATACCAGAATGATTCTCTCTGTGTGTAAACCCTTTTTTAGCTTTTTATAATAGTGATTGTATAAAATAAAGTATTTGTCCTTCTGTGACTGACGTATTTCGCTTAGTAGAATGTCCTCTAGATTTACACGTGTTATATAATGTTCTACAGATTCTTCATCATTTGTAGCTGTTGCATGCATAGTACTATATCATAGTTTCTATATCCATTTGTTGAAGGCACTCAGGTCAATTCCATCTCTTGCTGTTGTGAATAGTGCTGCAGTAAACACATGTATCTGTTTCTGTTGCCACTCTTATTTTCCTTTAGTGTATATACCTAGTAGTGGAATAGCTGGATCAAATGGTATTTTCATTTTCAAGGTAACTGTTGTAAGATAATGGCAGATTGCTTTACATAGTGCTTGCATTATTTTATATATCCCCCCCACCCCCATGTTGGAGGGTTCCAATTTCACCACATCCTTGTGTTAAACAAGAACATTTGTTGTTTACTGTCTTATTGAACTTTGCTGGGGTCAGATGATATCTCATTGTTGTTTTGATTTGCATCTCTCTATAGAATCAGTCTTGTATCCAACACAAAGAATGGCAACATCTACCCTCCCTTAATCACCATTGCCTACAGTGACATTGACATTAAGGACCCCAGCCTCCAGTCCGTGAAGGTGAGTTCTGTGCTTATTTTAGTGCCCTTGTATGTGTTAATGTAATGCAGATACAGTTTATATCATGGTCAAAAGAGGATTTTTTCCCAAGTTTCAAATTAACCCTTGTCTGTGTATAGTCACCTTAACTCTTATTTTATTACTGATGGTAAGGATCCTGAGTATGAAAAGGCATGAATTCAGTTTTATCTTAGATAGCATCACCAGCAATCAGCTGTCTGTCTCAGAGGACCTGTGCTTCACTGAGTTATGGGGTTATCTACTCTTTTCCTTTTTGGCCACTTAGCTTCTGTCAAGATTGTGTCTCCTTGCCTCATGAAAGCAGAACTTAATCTTTATCTTAGTCTGTATCAATCCACAGTATCAATCTTAGTCTTTATCAATCCACAGCCTATTTGATAGGCAGAGATTAAAATGGTCAGTTTTATCACCAGAGTGCTAGTACTTTACTAAGTAGAGGATATCATTTATACCCAAAGCCATAGAAACTTTATGCTGTTTCCTCACCTGAATTAGACTTACCCACAGAATAGAGGCCTCCCAGTAGGGACCACCCATGCACAGATGAAAGATGGCTCAAAGACAGACCACCCTAGATAAGGAATCTTCGCAAAACTGAGCTGCACAGGCTTATTCCTCCTCTCAGCTTCACTGGCCAGAGCAAGCATCCCTGCTCTAAGGGGGGATAATCATGGAAAAGTAGAGATAAAAACTGGAAGTTCCTTCTCAAGGCTGAGTGAATATTCTCATCCTTCTCTAAAAGCAAGAAATGAGGAATAAGTATTTATCACTTATTTTTCCTTTTTGAAAGTTTAATATTAATCCTGAAACTGGTGCTCATGAGTTCTCCACTGTGCTTAAATTCATTTGATATTAGATATAAACTTTTTTTTCCATGTTAGATGGGTAATGTGCCACTGTCATAACAAGGTTTAAGGGAAGCACATACCACACAAAAGCATGAACACCTAATCATCATACTTATGAACTGGAAAAGAATCTAAATTCAATCTTTAATGCATCAAAAAGGCTTGGCTTTCTCATTGCTGTCATGTCAGAGCCAAACCATAGCTGACCGTCTCTTGGATTTCGGAGGATTTAAGTCACTCAGGAGTAGTCTTGTGGGTTCAAATTGCCAATAGAGGCTTGGCTGTTGGGTTAGCGGGGCAGCTCCCTGTACACATGGGCACCAAAGCTGCTCTAAGCATAAAGTAGATATTTTATATAATTATTAAAGATTTCCCTTCCTCATTAATTTTACCTAATCCGATAGTGTGAATAGTGGGCTCAGGTGTGTCAGAGATGGTACGGATGATACAGGAAAGGACATGGTTCAGTTATTCATAGGGTCACTGTGCATCTTCCTTGACAGCATCTAGCAACATCAACAATCTCATGTTAAATTAGTTTCTACTACTTGACTTTGTATGTAATAAAATAAAAGGAGGGATTTCCAAAAATAGGCTTAGTCACAAGAGACTGCTTGATTTAAAGTGTTCTAATGTGACCATGGGTAACAGTGTGTGTAAAGCATGTGTGTAATGGAACATGTTCCATTTCAACAGCCTTCAGTGTGTGGTTCAGAGACGTGAATTTATCTATCCTGTTGCTCTAACCATCACCTTTAGTGGTTCCCAAATCTCTAAGTCAAAGGTGTGTGTATTATATTTAAAAATAAAATATAATCCTATATAAACTATTCCAGACTAACCTTTGACACACTTGTGTTAGTTACACTTAAGAAAGAAAAAGAGTTGAGGGAATGGGTGATTAAACTCTGATGAGAAGACTCACTTCAGATTTCTTCTAATTGTGGAACATTCAGCTGCTTCATCAGTTCTTGTTAATGACAAATTACAGCTGTTGCAAAAGAGCTTCCATTGGCTTTAAGCATCTACTTGCATCTCTGCTCTCTGACCAACAGCATATAACTTTGCCTCCTCTCTTGCACAATTCTTACCTGTCCTGCACAATCTGAATTCACAGATTTCCTCTCTAATACATTAGAATCTTCTTTTTCCCTGGCCTTTGCTTTAATTGTTTCTGTTTCTTGGGGGGAGGGGGGGAAGATCTTTTCACCTTTCTCTTTTTTTTTTAAATAATTTTAATGAACATTTACTGAGATTTTGGATTTCCATTCATTCATTGCTGTACTTCTCTCCCTGCCCAGCCTTCTCCCCCCGCCAGTTTGCTCCTCTCATTGAAAAGTAAAATAAACACTCTCTCCCTGGTACACAATCCCCCCGCACCCCTCCCACCGCCCCAAGTACATTCCACTGTGCAACCTTAATTTTGGACTTTTGTGATAACCATAATACCCTATCTTATATCGCTTTTAAATATTCTCTCCCTCATCTGTTTCAGTGTAGTATACACAATTTACCCAGTTTTTCTCAGTCTTATCTTACCCCCACCCTGATATCAGTCCCATTTTACAGCAGTGGCACCATGCA
>NW_006399786.1:17416669-17439728 GCF_000299155.1 Elephantulus edwardii | reverse complement strand
TCTGTTTATATCCTGTGCCCATTTTTCAATTGTATTATTTACCTTTATCTTGTTGTGGTGCTCAAGTATTTTATAAATTCTAGATATAAGTCCCTTACCTGACATGTCATTACCAAATACTTTTTCCCAGTCTGTGGCTTCCCTTTTTACCCTGTTGAAGTTTTTGTATGTGCATAGGGACTTTTCACTTTTCTTAAGTTAAGTTCCTGCCTGTCTCCATTGTTTTCTTCAGTGTCCTGTTTCACACCTACCATTTATTTTCAGCCAGTCCCATTGATGATCTCTTTCCTTGGCTTATATAGGCTCTTGGGTTGCTCCCTCTTAGAAACAAACTAAATCATCCAAAAACCCAAAATCTTCACTCAGTTTGACTAGCTTCCATGTATTAACTAGCTTTACTGTGCCTGTTGACTTTCCAGCGATCTATTCTTTCATCTTTTAAAGTCTGGCTTTTGGCACTTCGTTTCTTTGAAAACCTCTTTAGTGAAAGTTAATCATGACATTTACACGTAGTTGTTTTTGTTTAACTTGACATTTTTACAGGATTAAATACTGTGCTCATACCCTCCCCTTTCTTCATAAAAATCTTTATTCCGTGACCTTGATAAGGCTCAGAGTACTTGTTTTCTCTTGCTTCCCCCACTGCTAGTTCGCTCACTGTTTACAGGTCTTTTTTCCTCTTTCTGTTTTGTAGTGTAGTGGTATCCCTAAAACTCGTCTTCAACTCTTTGATTAATTTACCTTTAGGTATGATTATGAAATTGGCTCAAGATACTGCAGAGTTCACAGCTATTGTACATAGTTGCTGTGAGTTGCAGGTGACCTGACTGCACATAACAATGAAGATGACAACAACAGTTAACAATGTTAATCTAATTGCTAAATTTTTTTTTTATTAATTTTAATGAACGTTTACAGAGACTTAGGGTTTCCAGTCATTCATTGTTGCACTTTTCTCCCTGCCCACCACCTTCTCCCAATTCACTCTTCTCCTTGAAAAGTAAAAGAAAAACTCTTTCATTGTTATGCAATCCCTCCCGCCAAGTCCACTCTACTATGCAGCCTTCATTCCGGACTCCTATCATGATAATAATAACAACCAATCATATATCCCTTTTAAACAGCTCTCTCCCTCATCTGTTTCAATGCAGTATACATCATTCCTCCCATCTTTCTCTGTCTTCTGTCAACCCTGATGTCAGTCCTCTTTTACAACAGTGGCCCTATGCAATATTTGTCCTTTTGTGACTGAGATATTTCACTCAGCATAATGTCCTCCAGGGTTATCAGTTTTGCATAATATTTTATGATTTCCTTGTTTTTCAATGCGCATAGTATTCCATTGTGTGAATATAGCAGAGCTTATATCTCCATTCGTTTGTTGATGGGGACTTGGGTTGTTTCCAGCTCTTTGCTATTGTGAACAAAGCAGCAGTAAACATGGGTGTGCACTATTGCTAAATTTTTGATACATAAATCAATCACTTTCCTCAGTTGCAGAATTCTGCCAGAAAGTAAATGGCTGGTGTAACCTGAATTGCTATTAATAAGCCTAACTTAGTTTTTAATGAATGCTTCTTTCTTTAATGTGTGATACAAGATTTAAAATAAGCATAGATAACTCTCAAAAGCATATCCTTTTATATGTAAGTAAAGGTCAGCTCTAGTTACGGTGATAGTTAAAAAAATCATAAAATCCAACTGTAGAGATATTTTTATACTGAGAGCAGATGTATATTACCTAATTTCATTGTGTCCTGTTTGCTTTCTTTTAAATACCAGGTTTCTTTCTCAGTCAACTATGAGATGAATCAAGGGGAAGCAGAGGTCCAGACAGATGTGAGTTTCTTTTCTCTTGTTAAAATATTTGCAATGCATATTTAATTTTTTTTCTCCCCAGTATTAAGTGATCAGCAGTGAGTAGTCTCTTCATTTTAGTATAGTCCCGAAAGATGGTTGCCATCATTTCACACATGTTTAAATTTTAAAGCAGCAACAACAAAAGGCAGAACTGTTTGTGCAGGAAAATTGAAAAAAGTGCAGCAGTCCCTCATTTCCCATAATATTGACATCTTACATAACCATAATACAGTTATTACCGTGTCTCAGTGCCATCAAGACTTATGGCTAATCCTCCAGCATGTTTCTAAGGCTGAAACATGCATGGGAAGAGTTGTCCATCTTTCTCCATCAGAGCTGATGGTGGTTTTGGACTGCCAGAGAGTCATGGCCTTTGTGCTAAGAGCACAACTCCTTATAGACTGAGTCACTAGCTTTTTATATGGTATAATTCTCTACATACTGTTTTAATTTTGCCAGTTTCTTCACTATCATCATATTGTGTCTCCTCTAATCTGTGTCAGTTCCTCAGTTTTTGCTTCTTCTTCATGACCTTAACACTGGTGAAAGTACCAGTTAATTACTTTGTAGAATGGCCCCCAATTTGAATTTACTTCATATTTTACTATGATTAGTTTGAGTTAGTCTAATTTTGGCAAAGACTCTATAGAAGTATGTTGTGTCTCTCAGTATATAATATCAAGAAGTATGCTTTGCTATTGGTCCTGTTAACATTTATCTCATAGACAAAGTAGTATCTGTGGATTTCTCTACTGTTAATCCTCTGTTTGTAATTAATAAACATCTCCTGGGAAACATTTGGAAACTGCAGATAGCCTATTTTCTTGTTTTTCTTTTGCCCCATAATTTTAGCAGCCATCCATTACTGTTTGTTTATTTTTTAGACATTTGTTTATTTAGCAGCCATTTATTATTGTTTGTTTATTGTATTATTTATTATTATTTGTTTGATGGTGATTTTCTATTCCTGTCATTAATTTTATATTTATTCATTGGAATTCTTAGTAAGGAGAACCTGTCCCTTCTCCCCATTTATTCATTCAGTCAGTCTTCAAAATTTAAATGAACATATGGACACATAGATAACTTATTTTCTTTAAGCAGTTGTAATCCATTACTATCCTGTTTTCTCCCTCAGAATTGTCCCCTATTGAGCCACTGACAATTCCTTCACCCTAGCTCCTGTGTGCTTTCAACCTATTCCCCCACTTCCATCAATTCTTTTAGTACCAGGCTAATCAAAAAGTTGGTGGTTCGAGCCTACCAGCCTCTGTAGGAGAAAGATAAGGGGATTTTTCCCCCCCAAAAAATTTACAGCTTTGGAATCCCTATGGATCAATTCTACCTAGTCCTGTAGGTTCTCTATGATTTGGAACCATCTTGGTGGTAGTGGGTTTGGTTTTTGCTTTGACTCTTTATTTGCACTGGTTTTGAACATTTGCGAGATAAATTGGTTAAATTCTAAGATGCGCTATTTTTTTCTTGTTTTTTAAAGATTGCTTTGGGTGTGTTGGGTGGACTAGCTATTTTATTGTCTCTCTTGAAGACAGCGGGATGGAAGAGGCGTATTGGAAGTCCTTTGATTGATTTACAGGTATGATTTCAAGTATTTTTAAATTTTCATCTTAACTATTCTAGATTCTTCTCCCAAAAGTCAGCTAGAGACTTGAGTTTCTCTGGAGTTGAGGACGCGGAACCCTGTCGCTGGGATAGGGAATACATGCGCTCCTCATCCCTCCAGAATTGTTGTCTACCAGTCCACACTCACCAGTAATGCTGTTCTTATTTCTGCACATCTCCTCCAGCACTTGATATTTTTCTAGCCTTTCAGTTTTTACTTATGTAATGACTTAAAGTAGCATTTTGTTATTAATTTGTCTTCATTTCTTTAGTTCATCTCATGAACTGGTTACCATTTAGATTTCACTATCTGTGAATTGTTTGTATCTCTGGCCCATTTTTCTAGTAGATTTATAATTTTTTCTTGTTTGGTTGAAAGAGTTTCTTGTGTATTCTAAGTAGGAGACCTGTGTTAGTGAAGGAGCCCTAGTGGCACAGTTTATTGAATGTTGGACTGCTAACTGAAAGTTGACAGTTTCTGTCCACGAGCTATTTCTTGAGAGAGAATTGAGACCGTGTCCCATAAAGATTTGCAGCATTGGGAAACTGAGGAACCATTGTCCTCTGCCCTATAGGGCTTCTGCACGTTGGAACTGATTGATGTGATAACAGTTGGTTTAGACTTTTAAAATTATAATTACTTTTTTTTTAAATCTAAATGGCCCTTATGTTTAGAAGAATTTTTACATGGTCATATCTGAATTTTTTTATGTTATATGTCTTCAGGATCTTTTTTAAGGAAGACTTTTTTTGGTCACAAGATCACCAACTTATTCCCTTGAATTTTATTCTATTGACTATATTTCCCCTTTTTTGTACTTTCCTTCTTTAATCATCATATAGTGTATATATGTGTGTGTATATCTGTATGTATACATATATATTTATATTAAAAATTGCTGTTATCTGCTGTGTTCCAGGGGTTTTAAAAAACTTTAAATATATGGTTTATATATTACTTACAATAATTTTATGAATTTAGATTTTAATATGATTCATGTGGTGAAGTTGAGGCAGAGGTAAATTTTCTGGTCCTTTACTTTTCAAGAACTTGCTAGCATGTATTACCTTAATTTTTCTGAAGAACGTGAAGCAGACTGCATAATAATTTGTTTATATTATTTCTTGACCTGGAACCCTTTATGCTAAGGAAGGAAGTATGTGTTTGTGGGGAGGTGGGGACTTTAATTATTATTTGATATAATCTAGAAAGACTCCCTAGTAAATTGAACTTTTAAGATGGGTCATGTGTTTATATCATGATGAGTTTACTGAAAACTCATTGTGTAAGAAATTATGATATATTACTTAAAATAGTCATAAATGGAGTGAGTCTTTAATGTATTTAATAGCTGTAACTTTTTAAATTGCAGACGGTTATGAAATTCTTGGTGTACTATGCTGGTGATCTGGCCAATGTTTTCTTTATCATCACAACAGGAATGGGTCTTTACTGGCTTATTTTCTTCAAAGTAAGTGAATTTCTGAATTTAATCTAAATGCCAATACCTATAATAATAATAAATAAAATATATAATAATAACTATAGTTAGCTCTCTGTAACTGAACTGTTTTATTTTGGTGGTTTTTCTGTTCTTGAAGGAGCCCTGATGGCCCAATGGTTAAAGGGCTCAGCTGCTACCTGAAAGGTTATTGGTTCAACTCTATCAGCCCCTCTGTGGGAGAAAGACCTGACAGTGTGCCGTAGAAACCCTGTGAGGCTGTTTGTACTACTCTGTCATGTTAGAGCAGAGTTTAGGGCTGTTGTACAACAGGTCGCTATAAGTAGCAAGCGACTTGAGGGCACTTAACAACAACAACAACTGTGTTTATTAAATTCATCACTATCTTCCTGGTAGGTTTTTGTTTGTTTGTTTTACTATTTGTGCTGGGTCAAATGGCTATTTTGTCATATTAACAATGTAATTTTTACTTTAGGCACAGAAGTCTGTTTCTGTTTTCTTACCACTGCCAGTTCAGGAAGAACGTTTTATTACTTATGTGGGATGTGCTTTTGCACTGAAGGTAAGTTTTCAAAACATAGGTTGTTATTGTTATGTGCCATCAAGTGCAACTCCTAGCAACCCTATGAACTAAAGATCTGAACCCTATTCTATCCTGCACCATCCTCACACTTCCTGACACACAAGAACCCATTGCAGCAGTCACCATGTCAATCCACCTGGTTGAGGACCTTCCTCTCCTTCACCAACTCTCCACCCTTCCCAGCAACGTGTCCAAAGTATGTGAGGTGAAGCCTCATCATTCTTGCCTCCAAAGAGCACTCCGGGGCACCCTCTCCAAGACATATTTATTTGTTCTTTTGGTCATCCATGGGAGGCTCAGTGCTCTTCTCCAACACCAAGCTCACAAAGGAACACAGGTTACCAAATGTAAAAGATTTGCTTTAGGTTTTAGGTAAACTTAAAGCTCATTGCTATTGAGTTGAACTGACTCAGAGCTGACCCTCCAACAGATTTTTAGAAGCTGTAAATCAAAAAGGAGGAAATTGCCTCCACAGGAGCCACGGGCAGACTTGAGAGAGGCACTGCTTTGGGTTGGCAGCGCAGCCCTGTATGCACTGTGCCACCAGAGCTACCTTCATATGGAAAATCTTATTTGTAGCTATCACATTCTGAAAAAATTGTTTTCAAAGAAGCTGTAAATATGTTACTATTAACTTGATTTAGAGCTAATTTGATAGAAAGATAGTTGATCATGTGACTCTCTTTTTTAAAACTTGATGTCGCATTTGCAACAGGAGTAAAATGCTTTCAGGCATGAATTTTTTGAAGACAGATACCTAGGTCAAATGGTAAAAACGTGATTGTTTTCTGTTTCCAAGCTCCCTTCCAGTTCTTCCCGAGGTATCCCTTCCCCTTGCTTTCATGACCCTCAGCAGTGTATGTGAGAAGACTTTACCTGCTTTTTGTTTGTTTGTTTGTTTTTAATATGGAGTGCTTCACCAATCTGTGTGTCATCTTTGCACAGAGGCCAGGCCAATCTTCTTTTTTTCGTTTGAATTTTAGTCTACGTGCTGCTGAAGCGAGCACTTTACTTGCCCTTTAATAGCACTTACCACATTTCTTGTTTTTGCGTTTCCACTGAACTGAGTTCCGTAAGGAGAGACATCATCCTATGGTTAGGATTTTATCCTGTGTTTGATCAATAATGCATCTACTAGAAGGAATGCCTCAGAGTTTACATATACTATTTATCTTAGTTATATAATGTTTCTAGAACAGAGTACAAAACAGATTTCCATGTCTTTGACCATCAGAAGGTCCGAATCTGCCAGTGGCTATGCAGGAGAAACATGTGCAGGTGCCTCTTGTGTGATTTATAGCCTTAGAAACTCCATGGAGAGTCAACCGTGATTTGGTTCTGACTTGACAGCAATAAGTCAAGTTGAATTTGAACTATCAGACTATTAATATAAAGGAAAAGATGTGTTTTAAGAAAGCATTTAAAAAACAAAACAAAAAT
This sequence comes from Elephantulus edwardii, assembly GCF_000299155.1. Lineage (NCBI taxonomy): Eukaryota > Metazoa > Chordata > Mammalia > Macroscelidea > Macroscelididae > Elephantulus > Elephantulus edwardii. Next base: position 17,432,762 of record NW_006399786.1, on the reverse strand, counting down.
AACTTAGTACCATATATTTAAAAAACGACTGAGAGACATTCTTCTCCACCCCCCCCCTTGTTGTGTGACACCACCAACTGGCACAGGAGGAAATTACCTCTCCCCTCCTTCTCCAGCAGAGCATCTGGTGGATTAGAATCACATGCTGTTGGGATTGCAGGACAATTTCTTATCATTAGGTCACCAGAGGTCCCTCATGAGAACTTTTTAAAACCTAACTGCATATGGAAACCATAAGGAAGAAGTCAGTTTTGCCAAGCCTTCTGTTTGGAGAGCTAGTCTGTCTCCTACTTCCATATCCCTACCTTAAGAAAAGGTAAAAGGAACAGAGAATATATGTATGAAAATTTGGTGCATTTGAGGAAAATTATATATTCTTGTGGGTACAGAATGTTTATTTTAGGAAAAAGTAATATTATTTCATAAGCAGGTATTTTCTTGTTTGTCATTTCCAGGCTCTGCAATTTTTGCATAAACTCATATCCCAGATTACAGTAGATATATTCTTTATTGACTGGGAACGACCTAAGGGGAAAGTTCTTAAAGCTGTTGAAGGTAACTGGAATAATAATTTGTAGCAAAATTAATTTTTTGCATTTGTAGAATAAATAAGATGAAATAGTTTGACTTCTTTTTTTTCTCTGTCTAACCAGGTGAGGGTGGTGTACGGAGTGCTACTGTTCCTGTAAGCATATGGAGAACATATTTTGTAGCAAATGAGTGGAATGAAATTCAGACTGTGAGAAAAATTAACCCACTCTTTCAAGTACTTACTGTCATCTTCTTTTTAGAGGTATAAAATTATTTGATGATGTTATATACAGTAGACCTCATAAATACTAATAAAATTCCAGCTCAGTTTCATGAATACAGATGAGTTTTCTAAAGTTTAAAATAGTACTATCATGACTTTTTTATACAGCTTTCTATTAGATTCTTCTTGACTCTTTTAGCTTTTGCGGAATACTTTTACCTGGACTCCCTCCTACAGAGATAAGTCAGTAATTCTGATATGAGCACAGGCATATCTTTGAAAACATTCTCTCCTCCCTAACTTATATTTTTACTCCTGTATTAGAACCAATATTATACACGTGAAACATATGGGCAAATTATTGTTGAATATCAACTCTGGGTTGTGTACTGTGCTCAGAGCAGGAACCCATAGCTGAACAAATGGTCATGATTTGGTACATGTTAGGATACTTTTACAACCATCTGGCTACAGGTCTAAAGCTCAGAGGTTGAAGCCTGCAGGCTGCTTCATGGAAGAAAGAAGAGGCAGTCGCTTTTATGAAGATTTACAGCCTTGGAATCTCTGTGAGCGGTTCTCCCCTGTCTTTGTTATGAGTTGGAAATGACTTTATGGTAGGCTTTGCTTTGGGTTGCAGTTATTAAGGAGGGAGTGGTAAGACTAAACCGACTAAAACACAGTAATTGTTTTTATAGATGATGGGCATTTTAAAGAATTAGCTGCTTAAATAAAGTTCAGTATGAATTATTACCTCCTTACCTTGTGTTTGTGTATCTGCCTTCCTTGTTCCACCTAGGAGACTCCTTTTTGCCCTCTTTGCCCTTTCTTTTTTCCAACGAAGAGAAGATTGTTTATTTTTAAATATTTTGTTACTTAGTCCCTTGCAATACTTGCTATTCACAGTAACTCTGTCTACAAGAGAATGAAAAATGAAATACTACTGTGTCCTGGGTCATCCTCTTGATGGGCCACTTTGAATGAATGTTTTACATAAATGAAGGTGTACCTTAATATAAAACAAAAATCCTGAAGAGTATTTTAGAGAACTTTAAAAATTGTCACGTAAAACTATTAGGTATTATTGTCATGACAGGAGTCCAGAACGAAGGCTGCATAGTGGAGTGGACTTGGGGGGGGGGATTGTATAACAATGAAAGAATTTTACTTTTCAAAGAGAAGAGTGAACTGGGGGGGAGGTTGGGCAGGGAGAAAAGTGCAACAATGAATGAATGGAAATCCAAAGTCTCCTTAAAATTTAATTGAAATTAATAAAGAAGAGAAAAAAGGAAAGAAAGAAAGAAAGATAGTTTATAGTTAAGTAGATTTGGAAAACATTGAGTTGAATGAAGTCAGCTAGATTTCTTTACTATAAGATTTCAGAACTTTCACTGTAATATAGGTCGAGACATGAGGTTGGGATCAGGTCTTATGAAATTTATTTAACCATGGCTTCCTTTTAGCAGAAAAGATCTTCTATGAAAGAAATTTTAAAAAATAATGTTTGAGAAATGTAAAACCATTTAGCATTATGTCTAGCACATGCTAAATACTCATGAAATACTATCATTATTTAGGTAAATCACTAGTTTACCAAAGAAACTTTTAGTCTTTTGACAGAAATTGCTCTGTCCATGTGTATAAACAATAATATCTAACCTTTGATTACGTAGAAGAGAATCCCAAATGAATTAACTATGTAGATTGTTTAGACTATCTAACTATATACTTGATATTAAATACTTTTGAATTAAAATGCTGGATGTTGTTGTTCATGTTGTGTACCATAGAGTCAGAACTGACCCATAACTGACCCTCCTTCGGGTTTTCAGAGGCAGTTAATCACATGGGAGGAGATTGCCCATCCTCTCCCACAGAGCAGCTGGTGGCCTTGAACCACGTGCCTTATGGATTGCAGTGCAGCTTCTTGCCACTAGCCCACACTAGTTATGATTTTTATCTAGATGTTCTGTTGTTTGTATGAACTGAATGTTTCAAAGTGAAGAATGTAGAAGAGTGGCCCCTTTTCATTCTAGAGGAGCTCTCTTTAGCCACATCTGTTTAAATAGTATTTTTGTTTTCTTCTTATTCAGGTTGTGGGATTCAAGAACTTGGCATTGATGGATTCATCCTCTCATCTTTCCAGAAGCCCATCTAGCTACATAGCTCCTTACAGCCGCATTTTGAGATATGCAGTGTCTGCTGCTCTTTGGCTTGTCATTGGCATTATTCAGGTAAAAAGAGACTATTTATAAACCTGCTCACATACAAACTAACCTCCAATATCGATCAGATCCTAATTTAAGGAGCAGGAAGAATGTTGGAGCAAGAATGACAGAATAGTTAATAGTTAATTCTTCTATAGTGGTATAAGGCAGTAATCAGTTGCTTTACAGATTCATGTTACATGTCATCTTTATAATAACCCATAGTGACAAGTTATATTAATATACTCACTTTTTAAAAAAAATATGATCAGCTCATATGAAAGACTCATTGTTTTGATATACTGCCAGGGATGGCTAAGTTACCTTTCATATTTTCTTGTTCTTTTGAAATGTTATTTTCTGTTTACATTTGTGCATGCATCATAAGATCCCATTCATATCAGTGGTACTCCAGGGAAAAAAATATATTTGAAATGTTTACTGAAATTACTGAAACTAAGGCACATTTTTTCTGTGTCAGGACTCATGTAACAGTATCTTTTCTATGCTTCCTTTGACTTTTTCCTTTTTCCTCCCCTCTTTTAAAGCTAAAAAAAAAAAAAAGAAAAAGAAGCATAAAAGAGAAACAGTGTTCGAATTGCAAATTTAACTTTTTAAAAATTTTTTAGATTTTTGTATTTCTTTTTTAAAAAAAATAATTTTCATGAACATTTACAGAGATTTTGAATTTCCATTCATTCATTGCTGCACTTCTCCCTCCGCCCAGCCCTCCCGTCCGCCCAAGTTTGCTCCTCTCTTTTAAAAGTAAAAGAAACACTCCCTCCCTGGGACACAGTCCCCCCTGCAGCCCTCCCACTGCCCCAAGTACATTCCACTATGCAACCTTAATTGTGGACTCTTGTGATAACCATAATACCCTATCATATATCGCTTTTAAATTATTCACTCCCTCATCTGTTTCAGTGCAGTATACACAATTTATCCAGTTTTTCTCAGTCTTACCCCAACCTGATATCAGTCCCATTTTACAGCAAGCAAATTTAACTTTTTTTTTTTAATTATTATTTTGTGTGTGTGTGTGTCTGTGTACCGTCAGATCAGATCTGACTGGTACAGGAGGAGATTGTCCCTCCTTTCCCGGCAGAGCATCTGGTGGATTCGAACCATGCGCCTCTGGGATTGCAGTGCAGCTTCTTGCCACTAGGCCACCAGAGCTCCCCCAAATTTAACTTTTAGAGTCAACAAATGAAGGAACAAAGCACTAGTTAAATATCTTATAACCTATAAATATCTATAACAGCATATTGTTTTAATTTTTTTACACTTTTTTTGTGATTTGAGTGAAAATTTACAGAGCATATTGGTTTTCCACTGAACAGTTCATATGCATTTTATTTAATGACACTGGTTGCAATTTTGTAACAGCACTCTTCCTGAACCTTCTCTGTGATTCCCATTTCCTTGTGTCCTGCTTTCCTAGCCCTCTTTACCTGCTGATACTTATCCCTGGGCAAATACTGCCCTTTTGATCTCATACAGCTGATCTAAGGAGTTTGTTCCTTCTCTTGGGTCTATATGGAAGACTGGTAATGTTGGGTTATATGAAAGTTCTGTATTTAACTTTTTGAGGAACTGCTAAACTATTTTCCATAGTAGCTGTACTATTTTGCGTGCCTAGCATCAGTGGATGGGAATTCTAGTTGCTTTTCATCTTCTCTGACACCTGGAGTTTTCTAGTTTTTATAATTCACCTTACAGGCCTCTCTGCTGTTTAGCTGAAAGTTGAGCCACAGGGTACGTTCAGTTCTAGGCTTGAAAGGTGACTAAGGGTAGTAGTCTTAGGGGTTCCACCCATCTATAAAATTTATAGCCTGATTTTTTTCATTATTTTGATTTTTGTTCCCCATTTCCCTCCCGTCTCTCCAGGCTCTTCTATTGTGATATCTTTCAGAGTGGTCAGCATTGGTAGCTGGCTATCACCTGGTCCTTCTGTATGAGGCTAGTGGAGGCTCTGATTTGCATAGCCGTTATTCTCTCTCTCTCTCTCTTTTTTTTTTTTTTAATGTGTGTACCGTCAAATCGGATCTGAGTGGTACAGGAGGAGATTGTCCCTCCTTATTCAACAGAAGCCGTTATTCTCTTAAACTAATTGTTTCTTTGTTGTTAGATCCTGTCAAGTTGAGTACAACTAATAGTGGCCCTATGAACAGCAGACATGAACCCTGCCCTATCCTGTGCCATCCTCAATTTCTGGCATACTTGAATCCATTGCTTTAGTCTCTGTGTCAGTCTTTCTGATTGAGAGTCTTCCTCTTTCTTTATTCCTCCACCTTTCCAAGCATGATGTTCCTCATCAAGGAATATCCTCTCCTAGCAATATGCCCGAAGTATATGAGCCGAAGCTTTATCATCTGTCCCTCCAAGGAGCATTCTGCCTCCTCCTTCTTGAAGACATAGGTGTTTGTTCATTTGACAGGGGATAGTCACTACTCTTCTCCAGTACCACAGCACAAAGGCATCAATTCTTCTTCTGTCATCCTTACTCACTGTCCAGCTTTCAGAGGCATTCTTGTTGTGTACTGTTGAATCGAGACCGACCCATAGCTGACACTCTGGCAGGTTTTCAGAGGCAGTAAATTGCATGGGAGGAAATTGCCCATCCTTCTCTTGTGGAGCAGCTGGTGGGATTCAAACTGTGTCTGTGGGATTGCAGTGCAACTTCTTGCCACTAGGCCAACAGAACTTACTGCATAGCAAGTGATTAAAAAGACCATGGCCTGAATCAGGAGCACCTTAGTTGTCAAACTGACATCATTGCTCCTCAGTAATTTGGAGAGGTCCATGACAGCAGACTTATTTCCTTGAGTGTTGAATTTCCTCACTCTTCTTTGTTCTAGATTTTGTTGTTAAGTGTTATCAAGTTGCTTTTGACTCATAGTGACCCTATGTGCAGCAGCTCCAAATCCTGCTAACCACTAGTAAGCTTTGGTTTCTATTTGCCTTTTCATGAATGTGAAATCTTAATATTTTTCTTCAACTGACTTGTTTCATTTAGCATAGTGTTTACAAAGTTTACCACATTGTAGAGTGTATTGGAATGTCATTTCTCTTAATGAGTGATACTCAATTTATGTGCATACTGCCTTTTGTTTAACCATTTACTTGGTAATAGACATTTAGATTGTTTCCACTCCTTGGGCATAATATATAGTGCTGTGATGAATATTAGTATACAAGTTTCTGTTTTCATTCTTTTAATTCTTTTGAGTCTACACCTAGGACTGTGATTGATGAGTCATATGGAAATTCTGTGTTTGACTTATTGAGGAACTGCTAAACTATTTTCCATAGAAGTTTACAGTCCTACCAACAATGGATAGAAATCCTACTTTTTTTTCCTGATCCCCTTTAACACATATTCTGTTTTCTGTTTGCTACCGATTCAGCTGTGTTTTTTCTTTGACTTGTTCTTTTTAATGATTTTGTGTGTGTGCGCGCATGTGTGTGTGTGCGTACCATAAATCAGATCTGAATGGTACAAGAGGTGATTGTCCCTCCTCCAGCAGAGCAGCTGGTGAACCGCTCACCTCTGGACATACAGTACAGCTTCTTGCCACTAGGCCACCAGAGCTCACTTGATTTGTTCTTTTTATGTTGTTTTCCATTTCAACCATTCTGCTGCAGGTAGATAGAAAAATATAGATGCACTGGCCCTTTTTTCCTCACCAATAATTGGCTGCTCTAGATGGCTTTGAAATTCCAGAACACTTAATTTGTACTCATGCACAACCTGTACATGGACCAAGAAATAGTTATAAAACAAGACCCAAGAATTCTGCATAGTTTAAAATAGAGAAGTTGCATGTCACAGTTGTGTCCTTTCTCTGTACCTGTTCAGTCTATATGCTGAGCAGGTCATTGGAGAAACTGGACTATATGAGGAAGAATGCAGCATCAGGGTTGAAGGAAGAGTCATCAACTATTAATATTATGCAAATGACACAAGCTTGATTGCAAAAAGTGATGAAGACTTGAAGTACTTACTGCAGAAGATAAAGACTACAGCCTTCAATATGGATTATACCCTACCATCAGGAAAAGAAAAATCTTCACACTGGATCAGTAGGTAATATGATGGAGAAAAGATTAAAGTTGTCAATAATTTCATTTTACTTGGATCCACAAGGAACAGTGGTGGGAGCAGCAGTCAAGAAATTTAAAAGACATTGCTTTAAGAAAATCTGCTGTCAAAGACCTCTCCAATGTGCTTAAAGAACAGCATGTTAGTTTAAAGACTAAGGTGTTACTGATCCAAGCTATGGACTTTTCACTTGTTGTCTGTGCATCTGAAAGTTAGTAAATACGGATGACAGAAAATGGATTGATAATGTTGAACTGTGGTGCTGGAGGAGTACTCAATATCCCGTGGACTGCCAAAGGAACAAACAAGTCTGTTTTGGATGAGTGCAACCATCGTTCTCCTTAGAGGCAAGGATAGTGGAAAGTTGGTTTTAGATATTTGGGGCATATTGTCAGGAAAGGACATCATGCTTGGAAAGGTAGAGGGTGAATGTAATAGAGGAAGATCCTCGACAAGATGGATTGACACACAATAGCTGCAAAAGTGGGACTGAACATACCACAGACCTTGAACATGGAGCAGGACAAGGCAGTTTCGATGTGTTCATAGGTTCACTGTGAGTTATAGTCGTCTCAGTGGCCCCTAAGAACAATGTAGAGTCACTCATTTAATCATTCACATATTTGAATCCATTTTATGTACCAGGCACTGTTGTGAGTTTATGTTAACACATACAGTAACAAGAATAAGTTAAGGACTGTGACAGTGCTTTGAAGGAAATATGCAGGAAGATGAAAGAGAAAGTGAGGTGAGGGGTGTAGACATAAGGATTAGGAAAGCTGTAGAGACAGCTTTGGAAGCCTAGATGAGAAGAAAATCTGTACTACAAACTTAAAAAAAATTAAGACATTTATTTTTCTAGTGTTTTTATTAAATCTAAAACTCTTAAAACCATTTGAATACTTAATACAGTATCTTCACCTGAAATAGAATTTTGTCATTATTGTGTTCCATTGAGTTGGAGCCAACCATAGCTGACTCTCCAGTGGGTTTTCAGAGGATATAAATCAAATGAGAGGAGATTGTCAGTGTTTCCCCTGTGGAGCAGCTGGTGGATTTGAACCACATTCCTCTGAGTTAGCATCTCAACTCCTTACCTCTAAGCCACAAGAGCTCCCTTGAAATAGAATGCACCTCTCAAAAACTCATTGAGTTGGAACTGAAGCTCCAGTGAGTTTTCAGAGGATGTATATCACGTGGGAGGAGATTGCGCATCTTTCTCCAAAGGAGCAATTGGTGGATTTGACCCACCTGTTTTAGGGTTGACAAACATGACTTCTTATCCATTAGGCCACTAGCACTCCCTAGAATGCTCCTACTTTTCACTTACTGATAAATTGTTTATCTGATATTTCACATACATGACAACAGTAAAAACTGACTATTTTGCACATTAGTCATGTATGTCTGACAGTAATGGATGTAAGGTGAGAGTAATACTGGACGGGATGGTTAAGGTTATGTGGGAGTTTGGCTGAGCCATAATACTTAATCGTTTAGCAGTTATATAATGATGTAATTAGTGACCTGATGTAGTCATCTTCTATTTTCTTAGAACATTGATTTTCACATAATGGCTTGGTCTTTGGAACTTAACCATACTGGTAAATGAATAATGGGTGTATTCTTTTGATCTGCTATTGTGTCATAGGAGATTAATTTGAAAAGCAGAAACTTTTCTTATGCCTTCTGAAAGTGAAAACCAAAAACCCAGAGTCACTGTGTCAAGTCAGTTCTGACTCATGATAACTTTCCATTGGTATTCTGGAACAAAAACAACAACAACATAAATCTTTATGGAAGGAAGTTACCCATTTTTCCTCTCTCAGAACAGGTGCTTAATTTGAATCATCAAATATTTGGTTAGGAGTCCTCCACAAAATACACCATACTGCCAGGGTGGTATGTAATTCAGAGCATGAATGGAATTGAAGAACGAGATATAAATTTGATTATTAAAATACTGATTTTGTCAACATTTTTAAAGCTTTTCCCTGTCTTCCTCTATCTTATCTTATTTTATTTTAATGATACAGAAAAGGAAATAAAAATAATTGCCCTTACTAAATCTTAACATAGTTCTAAATATCTTATTTTGACAGAAGATTCAGAAATAACATGTAGGGTTTTATCACACAGGTGTTAGTAGAGTCTGTATTAATAGTTGGAACTTTTATTTTAAATTTTTAAGATACTGCATAATAACTGAAAGAAAATTAAAATTCTAAAAGTAAGTATGAACTTGGCTTAATGTTTCAGGTTACATTCTTTGCTGTTTTTTATGAGAGATTCATAGAAGATAAAATTCGACAGTTTGTTGATTTGTGCTGTATGAGCAATGTAAGTACTTTCTGATTTTGCCCTGTAACTGTTAGTTTCCCCTTTATAAAGGTCATGAATACATTGATTGGATTTTTAGCTTAATTGTCTATTGACTTAATTCTAGAGGCAGTTATAATTGGCTAGAAGTTAATACTTAATTACATTAGCTTTTTCCATCTGCAGTTTCTTAATTATGAGTTCCTTAAATCATCAAAGACTTCAACTCAAGATCCCTGGCAAATATTTCTATGTAAACTTAATTTATTCTTTTCTTAGACCATCTTTTCTATTTTACCTATATCAATGTTTTAAAAAGTTCTCTTATGAAAAATTCATTCCTCATGATTTAAGGAAAAAGAAAACAATTTCAAGAAAAACTTAATTTTTTTTTGCTTTTCAGGTTATCTGTTGATTGCCCTTTTCTTTTCTTTTCATAGATATCAGTGTTTCTTCTATCCCACAGATGTTTTGGGTATTATATTCATGGTAGATCAGTACATGGGCATGCAGATACTAATATGGAAGAAATGAATATGAATCTTAAAAGAGAAGCGGTATGGATTTTTTTTTAAATTTATTTTGTCTTTATGTTGGGAGATAGGTTTCTTTCTTAAGTTAGAATTTGTACTAATACTTAAAAAATAATTTTCTTTAGTCATTTTTTAATTGATCACTTTTGAAAGTTGTTTGGCTGTCAGCTTATTACACTGAATATTAATGAAGGGAAAAATGGAATTTTGTCTCACTGTTCCTATAGAACTATTTTAGAGAAAGCAAATAATTCTTGTGGAAAAATTCTTATACAGCAAAGTAGAAAGAACTTCAAGGTAGAAAAATCACCATTTTGTAACACGTAACAGATTAATGAACATAAACTGCAATCATAGATGTATGCTAAAACAATTCAGTGAATGTTGACAGGCAGCATTATAATGAAGGATTAGATTGGCTTAATCTAGATATACTGGATCAATCTTACTATAAGTAAAGAGGAGAAAATCGGACTTCCTAATATGAGGTAGTAGGAAATACAAACATCATAGCCTTGCTTAAGAAAATTGATCCTGAGTAGATCAAACATCTAAATTTAATCCATTATTATAGAAACTATGGGGATTAAAACTCATTACCAAAATTACTCACAGCAACCCTGAAGCGCTGGGTAGAATTATGACACAGGGTTTCCAATGCTGTAAATCTTTATGAAAGCACACTGCCCCGTTTTTCTCCCACAGAGTAACTGGTAGGTTCCAACTATTGACCTTCAGCTTAGAAACCAAATGTCTTAACCACAGTGCCACCAGACCGCCTTACAGTGAATTGTTGTTATTAATTTGTGTACTATTAAGTTTAAACCAGCCCATAGTTGACCCACCAGTGAGTTTTCAGAGGCAATTAATTGCATGGGGTGGGGAGGATTGTACATCTTTCTCCTATGGAACAGCTGGTGGATTTGAACCATGTGCCTTTGGGATTGCAACGTAGCTTCTTACCCCTCGACTATCAATTCTCTACAGTAGGTAAGAAGACAAATACTTTAGGGAAGTAATCGGTCAGAGTTAGAATGTAGGATTTCACAAATTTCTATTGTTTGACAAATGGACAAATACTTGTTTGCAACAGACCAATGGGATAGGGAAAAAAGGGATGGTGGTAATGGAGGAGAGCTGTTAGATAATGAGATGTAAAAAACAACACACTTCTATACACTGTGTGAACTTTGTATGTATCTTGATGCAGATAACAATTTTTAAAAGTTAGGAAATTGATTGGGTTAAATTTTCTATTTAAAAGAATGAATAGTTTTGTTATGTGTGATATTAACCTCAACTCAAGTCATTGCCATAGAGTTAGAACCAACTCATAGCTGACCCTCCAGTGGGTTTGCAGAGTCTGTAAATTGTACAGCAGGAGATTACCCTTCTTTCTCCAGCAGAATTTAGTGGCTTTGAACCGGCTACTTTTGGTTGGCATTGCAACCCTTTATTCAGTTGGCTGCCAGAGCTCTCCACCCAGATAGCAAGTTATTATTGTAAGGTGCTGTTGAATTGACTACAACTCACACTGACCCTATGATCTTAACCTTGTTTTGTGCAAAAAGAACCTTGCCATATCTTGCACCATCCTCATAATCTGTGATATGCTTGAGCCCATTGCTCCAGTCACCGTGTCAGTCCAACTTGTTGAGCATCTTCCCTTTTGTTAACCATCTACTTCCAAGTGATGTGTTGTGTTGTTGTATACTAGTCAGAACCAACTCAGCTAAGTCTCCAAAGGCTTTTTAGATGTAGTAATCACAAGGGAGGAGATTATTTAATCTTTCTACTGTGGAGAAGCTGGTGAATTTAAACCATGTGCCTTTCGGTTAGCATCACAACTCCTTACCACTAAGCCACCAGAGATCCCTCTCCAGATGACATGTTGTTGTTGTTTTTAGATGCGGTCACGTTGAGTATGGCTCATAGTGACCCTCCGAACAACAGATCTGACCCCTGTCCTGTCCTGTGCCAGCCTCATGATTTCCGACACACCCAAGCCCATTGCTGTAGTCATGTTCAGTCCATCTCATGGACAGTCTTCCTCTTTTTTGCTGATCTACTTCTTTTGCAAGGAATAGCCTCTCCTGGCAACATGACCAAAATATGTGAGACCAAGTTTCACCATCCTTGCCTCTAGGGAACACTCTGGTTGCACCTTCTCCAAGATTTATCTTTTTGTTCATTTGGCAGGAATATTCAGTATTCTTCTCCAAAACCACAACTCAAAAGCACCAATTCTTTTACAGTCATCCTTATTCACTGTCCACCTCTCAGATGCATGATAAGTGATTGAAAAGACCATATCCTGAATTGTGGAACTCTATAAGAAGCTGTGCTGAAATTCCATAGTCATGTAGTTCGAAGTTATCAGCTGCTTCACAGGAGAATAATGGGCAATCTCCTTCTGTGCAATTTCCTAACTGAAAACTCTCTGGAGGGTCAGCTGTGGGTTGGTTTCCACTTGAGAACACATAACAGCAGCAGCTTGGTCTGAATCAGATGCACCTTAGTCTTCAAACTGAACATTATTGCTCCTCAGTAATTTGGAGAGATCCCTGACAGCACATTTGCCCAATATACTATATCTGTTAGTCTCCTGACTGCTGGTTACAAGGGTTTTGATTGTAGATTCAAGTAAGATGACGTAATTAACAGTTAAAACCATTTCTCCATCTGTCATGATGTTGTCTGTTGGTCCATTAGTGATGATTTTTGTCTTATTGATGTTGAGATGTAATCCATATAGAAGGCTGTAATCCTTGATTCTCTGTAGTATTTCTAGGCCCCCTTACTTTTAACAAGCAAGGTTGTGTCATCTGCATAATGCAGGTTGATGAGTCTTCCTCCAATTCTGATACCATGTTCTTCATAGGGTCCAGCTTCTCAAATTATTATTTTTTAACTTGGTATTTCTTTTTATTATTATTAATTTTAATGAAAATTTACAGAGACTTTGGATTTCCATTCATTCATTGTTGCACTTTTCTTCCTAGCCCCCCACCCCCCAGTATACTTTTTTCTTTGAAAAGTAAAAGAAAAATTCTGTCATTGTTGACAGTTCTTATAACTGGTCTGCTACTACTAATCTTAGCAGAATAAATTATGAACATCCTATTACAGCATTGTACTTCAGGATTTTGTGGTTAGGTCAAATTATTTTCTAAGCATGCAGATTGAATAGATAGAGAGAAAGAATACCACTCTAAAGCAAACCTTTCCTGATTTTAAACCATGCTGTGTTCCCTTGCATTTGCACAACAGCTTTTTGATCTAAGTATAGGTTTCACATTCTTCTCAATACTAACCATAGTTTGTTATGATCCACACAATAACATGCCTTTGCATAGTCAATAAAACACAAATAGACAAGGGAGCTCTGGTAGCCTAATGGCAAGAAGCTGTGCTGCAATCCTGAAGGCACATAGTTCAAATTCACCAGATGCTATGCTGGAGAAGGAGGGGTGTTCTCCTCCTGTACCATTTGGATCTGGTTCAATGGTATACAGACACAGACAAATAATAAAATAAAAATTAAATAAAACACAAATAGACATACTTCTATGTCATTTATCCAAATGACATAGTGGTTATTTATGTTTAAAGTCCTTGTTAGCCACATCAAAACCCTCTTAACATCAAATCTGTCCCACTTCACTTCGTGGCAACCTTCCTTGTGGGTTGGAGGCTGTCAATCTTATGGGAGGGGTCTGCCTCATTTTTTCCCCTAAAAAAGAGCTTGTGATTGGACTGCCTGTGTTTTAACTTTAAAAACTTGAATTTTGAAATCATCTTAAGCCAGAGATATAAGACCAGATGAGTTTTGAGATGACATCAAGGATATAATCCATGAAGAGAACTAAAGGTCATTGCAGAGACAGAGGAGAAAGAAAAAACCCCAAAATGGATGTCAAAAGGTACTCTGAAAATTGCACCAGAACATTAAGAATCTAAAACAACAACAACAACAACAAAAGAGATCCTGAACAGAAGATTGCAAAGGGCAGCTTGAGAAGACAAAGCAAAGTGTTTATAATGAGATGTTCAGAGAGCTGGAATTGAAGAATAAAAAGGGAAGAAAACACGTAGGATTTTTATCAAGCTATAAGAACTGAAAAAAATCAAGTCTCTAGTTGCAATAGTAAGAGATGTTATGGCAAAATATTGAATGATCCAGAAACCATTAAAAGAAGGTAGAGGAATAAATTATTACTGAGCCAAAAAGAATTGACTGGCACTGAAATATTTTAGAAAGAAACATATGATCAAGAGCCAATAGTAATGAAAGAAGAAGTTCAAGCTCTGATGATGGCAAAAAATAAGGCTCCAGGAATTGATGAGATAAAACTGACATATTTCCACTAACCAATCCATGCCAGAAAATCTGGGGTACAGCTTTCTGGCCAACTCACTAGAAAAGATCCATATTTCTTCTCATTCCCAAGAAAGGTGATCCAACACAATGTGTAAATTATCAAACAATATCATTAATTTCACATGCAAGCAAAATATTATTGAAGGTAATTAAAAAATGGCTAGAACAGTACATTGACAGAACTGCCAGAAGTTCAGGCTGGATTTAGAAGAGGCCATGGCACCAAGGTTATCATTGCTGATGTCAGATACTGGCTGAATACAGAGAATACCAGAATAATGTCTATTTGTACTTTATTGACTTATGTGAAGGCATATGTGTGGATCATAACAAATTATGTCTAACATTGAGAACAGGCCTCCCAGAACACTCAATTGTGTTCATGCAAAAGCAGTATCTAGACAAAGAGGCAGTTGTGTAATAGAGCAAAGGAATACTGTATAGTTTAAAATTAAGAAAGGTGTGCATCAAGGTTGTATCCTTTCTCCATACTCATTCAGTTTGTAAGCTAAACAATCATTTGCGAAGCTGGACTCTATGAAGAAGAATGGCTCTTTAAGGTGCATAATGGCAGAAAAGTATGTAAAAACAGAAGGATGTGAAAAACATTGACTTAACTATGCATTAAAATCTTAGGTAAACTTTAACAGTTATAGAATTTGTTAGAATATAGTTTTATTTATTTGAACACATGATTTCTCAAGATATTTTCCTATTTGGTAGCTTATGCTTTTAGTTTGGGTTTTTCCTCAGAATATAATTTTAAATAAAAATTCAGAAAGCAATTTGATTGCAGTTTTGGACTGGAAATGAAAGTCTTAAATTACTTTTATCTGAGTATTGATTTCCCCCCCCCCTTTTTCCTCCTGTATCTCCATGTTTTATGAATTTTCTGCAATAGCATAGGTTTTTTAAAAATTTGAGGTGTAAAGAAATTGAGTACTTGTACACTTTATATGTAAATATATGGAAAACCAAAGTTTGTGTTTGTAGGTTAGAGTTTGACAAAGGAAGTTTTAAGCTAAGTCTTAAGACGATAGTTATAGAAAGGCTTCAGGTTTTTTGTTCATAGGGTCTCTATAGTTGTGCTTGACTCGACGGCAATCAACAACAGCTACAGAGTACATGAATAGGCTCAATGGAAGTAACAGAGGAAAACTAAAGAAAAGCTCTTGAGTTTGTTTGAGATTAGCAAAGTTTTCTTAATCTTGTTTTTAATTACAGTCTTTTGATTTTTCAGGAAAATTTGTGTAGCCAGAGAGGCTTGGTACCCAACACAGATGGTCAAACTTTTCAGATTGCAATTTCTAGCCAGATGAGACAACATTATGACAGAATTCATGAGACACTAACAACGGTTTGTATAAAGTACAATCAAGTATATTTTGTCAGTATTTCATGCTCTTTAAATACCAAGAATAAAAGCCATTCTGTTTATTCTTATTTCTTTCTTACATTAGAAAAATGGCCCTGCTAGATTGTTGAGCTCATCAGCAAGTACTTTTGAGCAGAGTATAAAAGCTTATCATGCTATGAATAAATTTCTTGGCTCCTTCATCGATCATGTATGTACCTCAACATCTGAAGCTAGGATCAGAATGCTATTTTTAAAAAGTTAAATGATAATGCTAATTATTTCTTTAATACATTAACTCAGTAGACTTAAAACTCTTTCTTAATACTTAGCAATGATAATATGGGGAAAGATTCATATTACATAATGATAGTAAGAAAGATTTTTGACCATTATTTATGATTACTAATAAGCATTGTTTATAATTATTATATAAGTAACATATA
>NW_006399786.1:17409673-17416569 GCF_000299155.1 Elephantulus edwardii | reverse complement strand
TGACGGTACACACACACACTAAAACAATAAAAAATTTTTTAAAATATACCTCTACTAGAATTTTATTAGCTAGTTACCAAGTACCTGAAAAGCTTTCAATTGATTTTCAGTATATCAATTGATATCAATATATCAAATTATAGATATTGCTCATGAGCATGTGAAATTTAAAAATCTATTGAAGAAATTTAAAAATCTACTGTTATACAGTTCAATGCAGTACGTTCTATCTTTTTGAAAAATAGGTTTTCTTTATAAACTAAATTGTTAAATTTCTTTCCTTCTGTTTTCATAGTAATAAGGACATTTGTTTCATTTCTGTTTTTTAAATGATTATTTAGGTTCATAAAGAAATGGACTACTTTATAAAAGACAAATTGCTTTTTGAAAGAATTCTTGGAATGGAATTCATGGAGCCACTGGATAAAAGCATTTTCTACAATGGTATCCTTCAAATTCCTATTTTCAGTTTGGAGGGGGAAAGTGGACTCTTGAACACTTTTTCATTTTTGCTTTTCTTTCAATACTTTTTAAAAGGTGAATGAGGTTTAAGTGTATTTCTAGTTAAATGAAAAAAGCCGATCTAGAGACAAGTTGAAAAACAGAAAGGATAGTGTTTGATTGAATAAAGACTCAGAGGAGAGTAATGTAAAAAGAAGTGACATACTGCCTTGGTAGATGATGATTCTGGTGACCTGAATGTCCAGGATGCTGCTTGCTGTGACTGTTGTCAAGGAGTGAGACTCTTCAAGTCTGTCTTCTGGTTTGAAGGTCATTCACTGAGGGTAGGGAGATGTGAGGTGATAGATGCACATATAATTCTGTGATATGTGGAAAAGAGAGGGAGCTTACCAGAGAAACGTGCAAATATGTGATCCAAAGCCTGCATTATTCTTTAATGCTTTATTTTAACCTTATTTCCTTTTGCATACGTAATAACTACAATTACATGCTGTTAAATGCAAATCTGATGTGTGATGAGAAGTCTTACTTGTTTTCCTTGGCTACCCAGTTCTTTTCCCCTCAGCAGTCAATGTTCATCAGGCTTCTTTTATAATTTCTATAGGAATCTCATACATAAACAAGCAAATATTTACACATAAATACACATATGTATATAGGGTGTATGTATGAGACAAATTGTAATACATACTGTTCTTTGCCTTTTTTCTTTATCTTTCTGAGATTTAATTAGCCTTTTGTTATATTAAAAAAACAAAGAATATTCACTACCTTATTTTCTAAAGATATGGACTGTTAATTTAGAATACTAGCAATTACTAATCTTTGGTGCTAATGTTTAAGCTTTTTATGAGTAGAGTTCTTTGGAATAGCAAATTTATACTCTATATTTTTTTAAGTATATATGCAGTAGCTAGGTTCTAATATGCTGGTTTAGAATCCAAATTCTACCACCAGTAATTTATTACATACTTGTTAAAGTAAAATAATTTATAATTTGTTATCAATTTCTTTTATGTACTTTTGCCCATTAAATTTCTATTTTGTCTCCTATATTGCTTTTTTAAAAAAAAATAGATGAAGCTTATTCTTTCACCAGCATTCTGTATTATGGAAATGAAGCCACCCTTCTTATCTTTGATCTACTCTTCTTCTGTATTGTGGATTTGGCTTGCCAAAATTTTATTTTAGCAGCCTTCCTTACGTACTTACAACAAGAGGTAAATTTTTCAAATGTTTCCTACTTTAAAAAAAAACTTATTGGAAATCAATATTTATTTTTATAGCAGAAGGTAACAACCTTTTCTTTTTACTAGTAATGTGTAAAAGCTTCGCATACCAGGAGAAGGAATAACATTTTCACGAGCCATTTTTTGTACACTTGTGCTTGTTGTTGTTGATTGCCTTGAGTCAAGCATGACTCATAGCGACCCTATGAACAAAAGGCCTGAAGTCCCTCTCCAGCCATCGACATTTATCAAAGTTCATGGAGTTTCTGGAAGCATGCTGTTTAGGAAGTGGATGCCACTCCTGCTTCCTTAAGGGGCATCAAAATCCAAGAGGCTTAGTGGAGAGCATAGGTCTCATTTACCCTCTTCCTCAGATGCGAACAAGCCAAAAAGCAGGCACGGGAATTCAGCTCAAAAGTTTAGCCCCTGAAACATTTCTTTATTTTCTAACTCCTACATATTTTCTACTAGTGCAGGTTAAAAATAATTGTGCAGATTATAGTAGAGTCTGAAGTAGTGACTTCAAGAAATGGAAGATCTGCTTTTGACATACTGTTATTGATATCATCTGAATATATCACACAATGTAAAGGCAGTATACAAGCCAGTAAGATATAATTTATTGTCCTCAATAGACATATTGAACACTATTAATGGATTCTTTCCCTAAAAAATAGATTCTGTTAAGGTTTCTAGAGTGGCCTAATGGCAAAAAGCTGCACTACAATCCCAGAGGTGCACGGTTCAAATCCACCAGATGCTCTGCTGGAGAAGGGGGCGCAATCTCTTCCTGTACCAGTCAGATCTGATTTGACAGTACACACACAAAAAAAAATTAAAATAATAAAATAAAAAAAGAGCTAAGTAGCCTTGACAAATAATTAAATATGGATTCCTGTGTAAGATGATTGATAATTATGAATCTATAAAAATGTATTCTAAGTAATACTGCTACTTTGCTATTAAGAAAGATGATACTAGTTCAGATAGTCTTAAAATTTTGTGTATCATGAAATTAATATATCTGTAGATGAGAATAAATTGTTATATGAAGTAACCAATTTAATTTCAGTATTTTAATTGACAATAATATTTTATTTCCTTTACTTATTTTCATTCTGAATTGTTTTGCTTTTTTTAGATTTTTCGATTTATTCGTGACACAGTAGGACAGAGGAATTTGGCATCCAAAACATTGGTGGATCAAAGATTTCTTATCTAATTTATAGGATAACATCAGGTTATTTGCCATATTTTTAAGAACTTATAATATAAATTAGTATTTTTATATGTAAAATGATTTATTTGTATAACTTGTGAATACATAAGTTGTTTGGTATAATGTAAGATAATTAAAAAATATTGTTTTTTCACTATGCATGGCATTATGTATTTAGTTCACCCAAAAGTAAATTAGGTAACAGTGACCAAAAAAAAATATGTCTCAATCTTGCTGTCATCACTGCGCTTCTTTGTGAGAGCCAAATAAATCCCTGTTGTCTCCAGAGATAATTTATAAATAGGAATTTGCCTAAAGGTTCTCCCTGATAAAATTATTTCATTCCTACTTCAAGACTAATTTTCATAGTGTGCTTATGTTTTGTATATTCTGTGTGGAAATGTTAAAAAAGTGCCATTCATATTTTTAAATTTTATTATACTGAGTTTGCAGCATTGCAGCTGCATTTTATTTTATGCATTATTATTACATTGCATTTTATACATTTTTAGTAGTATTTTAAGAGCACTCTCAGCGAGCTCTGGTGGCATAATGGCAAGAAGCTGCACTGCAATCCCAGAGGTGAGCAGGTCGAATCCACCAGATGTTTTGCTGGAGAAGGAGGGATAATCTCCTTCTGTGCCAGTCAGATCTGATTTGATGGCACACACAAAAAATTGTAACAATGAAATTTTTTTAAAAAAGAGCACTCTCAATGTTTTGCTCCTTCATTATATTCAAAGGTTGTGGGTAAACCAATTAACTACATTTATCGTCTATGAAATTTGATAAATGACAATAGTTATAGAAAGGTTTCAGGCCTTTTGTTCATAGGGTCGCTATGAGTCCTGCTCGACTATGGCAATCAACAACAACAACATTGACAAAGTGATTTCTTGAAAGCAAATATGTCATATATCAATAGATGTACTTTTTTTCTAACTAAGGAAAAAACAGTAGGATCCAAAACATAATGAATCTGAGTTCAGAGCCTTGCGTCAATAACTTTCTATACTGTAATTTCTTTCTTTAACATTCTCTTTAAGAATAATTTTTTTAAAAAGAATCATTTCATTTTATACCTTTACTTAAAAGATACTTTATATTTTAAATGTAATTGTCAATAACTCTAATACCAATATTTGTTTTTTATCCTAATAATTGTAAAAAATAATTAAGTGTAACATGATATAAAAATTGTTTGTATTTCTGAATTGAAAATACATAATAAACATTTGGTGTTTCTACGTATTTCTTGAGATGGCCATTTGGTAATATGGCACTCAGTATTTTGTGTCCTCCCTGGAGTCCATGTTGTTTTTTGTGTGTTGTTGTTGAGCTGATTCTAACTCACTACAGTCAGTGACAGAGTGGCATAGATCTGGCCACACGGCTACATGTTTTTCCCCTATGAATCCCCTGGATGTGTTCAAATTTTTGACCTTTTAGTAACTGATTATTTTGCCACAAGGCCACCAGGGCTCCTAGAAGTGTATAATATTTAGTCATTGAACTCAAAAGTAGCTCTATCAGCCAGAGCAGAGCTGCCTCACAGGGTTTCCAAAATGGTTAAATCCTTATGAAGCTGACTGCTACGTCTTTCTTCTGTGAGCAGCTCATAGGTTCAAACTGCTGATTTGTCTTTCAGTAATGGCTCTTAACCAGATCACCCCTAGGACTCCTAGAAGTGTGTACCAAAAAAACCCCCCACTGTCATCAAGTCGTTCCAATTCATAGCAACCAAATAGGACTGAGTAGACTTGCCCATAGGAGTCTCAAGACTTTAAATCTCTGTGGAAGCAGATTGCCACATCTTTCTCTCACAAAGCAGCTGGTGGGCATACAGGCAAAACCACTGTACCACCAGGGTTCCTAGAATTGTGTCATTCATTCACCTGCCTTCAAGTCAGTACTGGCTTATAAATGACCCTCCATCAGGTTCCAAGACTAAATCTTCACAGGAAGACACAGACCATTTTTCTTCCGAGAAGAAGCTGTTGGATTTGAACCATCAATGATTTGGCCTTTGGTTAACAGCGTAACACTCTCCACATGACACCATCAGAATGCCTTTGTAATTTCGAACCTTTATAAAGGTCTCTCAAATAATTATGCAGAACAGTTTCTTGATTATAGATCTTGATCATTTATTTCTCTGCCACTGCTTCCTAACAAATTCCTTTTTGAGGAGACTCCTTTGGGTACTCAGATAAAAGGACCACCCACAGTACTTGCAAGCTTGATGTACTAGAAATGTGTAGTCTTCCCTGCTATCTGTAAATATTGACAAGTAAAAGCGCAGAGGCTATAAATGCAATTCAAGGACCAGGGTTGTTTAATGGAAAATGTTCCAGATTTAGTAACAGAAGCTCTGGATTTGTGTGAGAATTTTTACTCTTTTACCTATTAGCTTTGGGACCGTGAAAGAAATTAGTTGGCATCTTTGACTGATTTGAGGCAGATCACTAAATTGCCTTGTCATTTAATGGGATTAATAGTTACTAATCTCACAGCGTTATTTATAAAGATTAAATGAAGTACTTAATGAAAAGTGCTTAGAAGAACAGTGTGTAGTACACAGTTCATTGCCAGTTAGTTGGAGCTGACTTATTGCTGAC
The DNA here is from genome assembly GCF_000299155.1 of Elephantulus edwardii. Lineage (NCBI taxonomy): Eukaryota > Metazoa > Chordata > Mammalia > Macroscelidea > Macroscelididae > Elephantulus > Elephantulus edwardii. Next base: position 17,411,041 of record NW_006399786.1, on the reverse strand, counting down.
CTTCCCATGAGTTTTGCAAGCCTGTTAATGGCATAGGAGGAGTTTGCCCATCTTTCTCCCTCAGATCTGCGGTGCATTGTAGAGAGAGGCTCCACCTTTGGGTTAGGAGCGCAATTCCCTATGACCTATGCCATGAGTGCTCTCTTAGTGTGTATAATGTTGCCTGTTTATTATTAGTATTGTTGTTGTTAAGTGCCATCAAGTCATAGACAACTCATAGCGACCCTATGAATGAAAGACCTGAACACTTGCATAGCTTTTTAAAAAATTAGTATTACTAGTGGTAATAGTCCCATTAATTTATTAAAAGTCATGGAGGAGAAATAGAACAAAAATTTGCTGGTTTATGCACACCCATGTTTATTGTGGCTTTGTTTACAATAGCAAAGAGTTAGAAACAATGCAAGTTCCCATCAAACAAATGGATAGAGAAGCTGTGGTATATTCACACAATGGAATACTACGCTGCATTGAAAAACAAGGAACTCATCCAGTATTATTCAAAATGGGTGACCGTGGAGGACATTATGCTGAGTGAAATATCTCTGTCACAAAAGGACAAATACTGCATAGTGCCACTATTGTAGAATGGGACTGACATCGGGGTTGAGGGAAGACTGAGAAAGAGGGGATAAATAATGTATACTGCATTGAAACACGATGGAGAGAACTGTTTAAAAGGGATATATGATTAGGTATTATTGTCAAGACAGGAGTCCAGAATGAATGCTGCATAGACTTGAGGGGAGAGATTGTATAACAATGAAAGAATTTTACTTTTCAAAGAGAAGAGCGAATTGAGGTGGGAGGGGTGGGTAGGGAGGAAAGTGCAACAATGAATGAATTGAAATCCAAAGTCTCTCTAAATTTTGATTAAAATTATTTAAAACAAGGGAAAAATTAAGCTGGGATAATGTAGAATAAAAATAGAATCACTCTAAAAATATTTTTTTCTATAATCGTCGGTGACTTCATCCATAGCCACTGGTGAGAGTCAGCGCCCAGAGCCATCAGGGGCTTTAAGCTTGTTGCCCACTGCTGTGGTGTGGACAGCTGAAACCCAGGCCCCGACAGGCACCTGGGGGGGAAAAAACCCAGACTCTACTTCATGCTCTGCTGGAGAAGGAGGGGCAGTCTCCTGTACCGGTCAGATCCAATTTGACGGTACACTCACACACACACACACACACACACACACACAAACTTTTTCTTCTTCTTTTTTAAAAAAAGACTACTTCAGCTGTCGCGGCCCTCTGCCCGGGGCCGGCTGCCCTCGGCCCCCGGCCCAGGGCAAGCCGTCACGGCCCTCTGCCCGGGGTGGGCTGCCCTCGGCCCTCTGTCTGGGGTGAGCCGTCGCGGCCCCCTGCC
>NW_006399786.1:17400565-17403099 GCF_000299155.1 Elephantulus edwardii | reverse complement strand
GGAGTTTAGGGCTGTTGTACATAGGGTCGCTATGAGTCGCAGGCGACTCGACGGCACATAACAACAACAACAACAACAACAATTTTAATGAAAATTTACAGAAATTTCAGATTTCCATTCATTCATTGTTGCACTTTTCTCCCTGCCCACCCCTCCCCTCCAGTTCCTTCTCTTTGAAAAGTAAAAGAAAAATTCTTTCATTGTTATACAATCCCTCCTCCCAAGTCCACTCCACTATGTAGACTTCATCCTGGACTCCTGTCATGACAATAATACCTAATTATATATCCCTTTTAAACAGTTCTCTCTCTCATCTGTTTCAATGCAATATACATAATTTATCCCATCTCTCTGTCTTCCCCCAACCCCAGTGTCAGTCCCGTTTTATAACAGTGATACCATGCAGTATTTGTCCTTTTGTGACTGAGATATTTCACTGACCATAATGTCCTCTAGGTTCATCCATTTTGAATAATATTGCACGAGTTCCTTGTTTTTCAATGCAGTATAGTATTCCATTGTGTGAATATACCACAGCTTCCCTATCCATTCATTTGTTGATGGGCACTTAGGTTGTTTCCAACCCTTTGCTATTGTGAACAAAGCCATGATAAACATGGTTGTGCATATATCTGCTTGGGTAGTGGTTATGGTTTCTTTGGGGTATATTCTAAGTAATGGAATTGCTGGATGAAAGGATATTTCTATTTGCAACTTTTTGAGAAAGCTCCATCCTGCCTTCCATAATGGTTGCACCATTTTACACTCCCACCAACGGTGAATAAAGTTTTCAGTTTCTCCACAACCTCGCCAGCGTTTGTTGCTTGCTGTTCTGTTAAATTTTGCTGTTCTTACTGGAGTGAGATGATATCTCATAGTTGTTTTGATTTGCATCTCTCTTAGAGCTAGAGATTTTGAACATTTCTTCATGTGCTTGATGGTCATCTGAATGTCTTCTTTGGTGAAGTTTCTGTTCATATCCTGTGCCCATTTTTCAATTGTGTTGTTTACCTCTATCTTGTTGTGGTGCTCGAGTATTTTATAAATTCTAAATACAAGCCCTTTATCTGACATGTCATTACCAAATACTTTTTCCCAATCTGTGGTTTCCATTTTTACCCTGTTGGGGAAGTTTTTGGAAAGCTGGTGTTCTTAAATGATGTATTTTAATATTTAAAATACAACACACGCCAATATATTTCTACAACTCTGAATTAGATTGTGTTCTCTTAGTGAAGAGGAGGAAGAGAGAGACAGATTGGGGGAAAATTCCTCGAATACTAAGGCATGATAACTGGCTTACTGAGGTTTCTGCCGTGTGTTAAGAGCTTCAAATTCTGAGGCACTTGGCTTATGGAAGACTGAGGTCTATAATGGGAATCTTTACTTTGGGAAGGTTTTGAAAAACCTTCACACACCATGTCAGTTCTTCCTAACTTTTAAACCTGCGTTAGGACTATGCTTAGACTGGGGAACTGGCTTGGGCATGTCCTTAATAATTTAAACAAAAGTCACCACACATTATTAATTTTGGTAAACAGTTCCATGGTGTTCAGGTGCCTATGACTCAGGGCCACGTGGTAATGAGTCATACTCTGATTATCAGGTAGAAACCCCTGAGCCAATTCTTAGCCATCTTTAACCCACAGTAGTTATATACGTGCTTCAGTTCCTACTTACCCTGCTTCTGTAGTCTTGTCTGTGACTGTGGTAGGTTGATTTTCCATAGTTATGATCTGGCAATGAATTTTGTGTGTGTGTGTGTGCTGATGGTAAGGAACTGTGATGCCAACCCACAGGCAGGCAGTTCAAATCCACCAGCTTCTCCACTGGAGAAAAATGGGCAGTCTTCTGCCTCTCAAAACCTCTTAGAGGGTCAGCTGTGAGTCAGTTTTGACACATAACGACATATATGTTGTGTTCAACTCCTTAATGCTAAGCCACCAGAACTCCTCTCTATAGCTGTACCAGTAAAATCCATTAACACCATGTTGTCTGCTTCTCTCGTTCTGGGGTGACTCTCTTTGTTTTATTTAAGGCTAAATAGGAAGGTCTCCGTAGTATGTTTAAATTGAGGACCTTTCACAAGAGTGATACTGTCATCAAGTGCCATAACGAATAGTAAATTCAGTGATTCTTGGTTCAGCAGTGAAAGAAGTTAGAAGAGAATGAAAAGTGCTGCGGAGAAAAGAAATCTTCGTGTCCAATGAATCTGAGTTCGAGTATGAAGTTTGGGAATACTTAGGCTAGGCATTCCTCCTCATTGTACCAAATACTTCTTAAGGAATTCAGTCTTCCTTCTAGATACGGCAAAAATAAAAGCTATATCTTTAAGAGAAACTGCAGTTTGGTTGGATTTTCCTCTTTGCATGATGGGCTGAATAAAAATATTTTCCTTAAGTGCAAATCCAGAAAGCCCCCATTCCACCACTATAGGGATTTATCTTTCACTGCTCCACAAATTGCTTGTCTGTCAGATACTCCTATAAGTCTAAACATTCAGATTAAGACAGACTAGGAAGAAGGATTGGCCA
>NW_006399786.1:17397749-17400465 GCF_000299155.1 Elephantulus edwardii | reverse complement strand
AAACTGTGCAGCTCTGCAACTGCATCCTGGCCCATCCTCACCCTTCTGCCCCCAACCCTCACCTCCTTGTACCCCCAATATGTTTTTCCCAATAAAAAATTATAAACAAAATAAAATAAAAATACCCTCCCTATTTAAAAAAAATTGGTCTTTTAATTATGTGTAACTGTTACTTGCCATTTTAACTATTTGTCACTCTTAGTGACAATTATATTTACTATTTTGTGGCCATCATTATCTAATTCTACAACGAGTGGTTTTGTTTTTTTATCACCCCAAACAGAAACTCATTGGCCCCTCAGCAGTAATTTTCATTTCTTCCTCTTTCTAGCTCTTGCTCATTAGTTTTTAATTATAAAAAAAAAAAGGGACTGAGATGAATACCACTGGTAGTTGTTAAGTACCATCAAGTTGAGCATGACACATAGTGACCCTATGAGTAACAGATCTGAACCCTGTGCCATCCCCATCATTTCTAATCCTTAAGCCCACTGCTGCAGTCACTGTGTCTATCTCTTTGAGTGTCTTCCTCTCCTTAGTTGACCCTCGACCTTACCAAGCATGATGCCCCTTTTCCAGGAATAGTTCGCCTAACAACATGCCCAAAGTATGTGAAACAAAGTTTTACCATCTTTGCCTCCAAGGAGCACTCTGGCTGCACTTTTTCTAAGACATCTCTTTGTTCCTTTGGGAATCCTTGGGATGTTTAGAACTCTGCTTCAACACCACAGTGACTCAAATGCATCAGTTCTTCTGTCATCCTTATTGTCAAGCGCACAGATTCCTTCCATCTTCATTTGATGCTTCCTGGATCATTCAAGATTTTGCCCACAGCATCTCTCAGCATTGCAACTCGAGGCTTGAATTTAATTTTCAATTCTTTCACCTTTAGAAATACTGAGTGAGTTCTTTCCCTTTTATTCTTTAGCCCTTTGCACATTCCATTATAATACTTTGAGTTATCTTCTTGAGCTACTCCTTGAAATCGTCTGTTCATCTCTTTTCCTTTGGCATTTCTTCCCTTTGTTTTGACTTCTCAATGATCTAGTGTAATTTTTAGAGTCTCTTCTGACATCCACTTTGGTCTTTTTTCCTCTTACTGGAACCTTTATCGAAGTCAGTGTCACATTAGTGGTAGTCCTAAAATTAGCAGTAGGCAAACTACCTGACATAGCAATTTGTGTAGCCTTTTAAAAAGAATTTTGTAACTTCAGTAAATGGAGCTGGGGAAATTGGACTACTCCTTATAGAAAAAATTAAAACAGGACCCACGCTATACCTTATACACAAAATCAAAAGGGATTAAGGACCTAAATGTGGAAACAAAAATTATAAAATTCTTAGAAGAATGAATAGGAGCAACACTTGTCTGGCCTGCCTTTCAGCAATGAAATATCTGATACAAGCTCATCTCTGACTTACCTTCGGGGTTATGTTCCCAGATCCAGGTAATTAGATGAAAATTGGCATTATGTGAAAATGATGATCCGGCCACATCATAACCTAGACGACATCACTGCAGAACTGCCACATTTCATCATAACTGCCAAATTACCAAGAATCATGACCCAATAAAGGTTGAGTTGACAGAACCTTTGTCGTTACACCTTTTACAATCTTTCCTTGTACCTTGGTGTTCATTACTACCAAAGGTGCATCACTAATGTGGAAAATAGAAAGTAATTTTTTTCTATTGTCATGAGTTAGTGGATAAGTGAAGAGTAGTTGTAATAACAAAACTAGTTATAATAAAAAGGTTGTATCTTTTCTCGATACCTATTTAATCTGTATGAACAGCACAAGGCAAATTAATGCGACCTCATGAAGGTAAGTTGTTCATCCACAGTACTAAAAAAAGAAAATGAAAGACAAATTACTGACTGAAAGAGTATCTTCAGAAACCATATCTGATGGGACAAAGATCAGATTTATAAGGATAGTGATAGTAGAAGGTGATACTAGGAGGACAGACACCAAGACACTGGGCGAGTGTGGCTTCACCAGCAAGATGGCGAGTCCCCAAGTCCCAGCCACAGTGGGAATGGCCTTGTGGGTATATGGCATGTTTGAGGAACTCCTCCTCGAACCCTACTCCACCCCAGAGGAGCTGCTGGAGGTGATGGAGGTAGAGGATTCAGGAAGAAGCAAAGTTGAGCAAGCTGGGCCATGAGGGATGTCCCCCACCCTACCCCTTCCAATAAAGAGATTTCTCCTTTTTTTTTTTTTTAAAGAAGAAGGTGATACTAATAAAAGTTTAAAATAGAGATCTGAGTTACATCAGAACCAGCTTAAATGATGGAGTTGTCTTAAGTGTTTGTAAGTTAGAGACTACCAGGTACAAGACATTAAAAGGGAATGTGATTGATTCTTCATCTCGTCCAAAAATAATTTACTCTTCATGGTCTGGGATATTTATTATTGGATATTTTCTGTGCATGGACCAAAGCATTCACCTGAGTGACCTTTCCGAACAAAGGCTAATTAATTCTCAGGTACTTAAGGTCCTATTTGTTAAATTGTAGACTTGTTGCCTAATTTGAAGAATGGTACACAAAATGGGTTTTTAAAAAATTTTTATTAGTAATTTTAATCTATCTATTCCTGGAGCCTTATTTTTGGCCATGTTCTTCAAAGCAGCCTGAACTTCTTCTTTCATCACCATAGGCTCTTGCTCATATGTTGTTTCATGAAATTCTTCTGTGTCTTCCAATTCCTT
>NW_006399786.1:17387675-17389624 GCF_000299155.1 Elephantulus edwardii | reverse complement strand
ATTGACTCGGTGACTGGGGTAATCGGGATGGGTGTGTCAGAGGCAGTGTGGTTGGCACAGGATAGAGTAGTGTTTAGGGCTGTTGTGCATAGGGTGGCTATGAATCGCAAGCAACTCGACGGCACATAACAAGACCTAGGAGCACGCCCTACATGAATAGGCGGGGCCAACCCACCCTCACGTGTTCTCTCTGAAGACGTTTTAATTTCGCCAAGATTTTTCAGGTGTCGTGCAAGTGATCTTCGTATGACCTTCTAGAGGGCAGCCATCGTGAAAGGCCATGTTCCGTGATGACCAAGCCCCTAACCAAAAAGATCCTGTCTTGAAAAAGGAAAATCTACAACACATGCCCTGTGATGATTAAGCAGCCAAGCTGAGAGACCATCTTGGGGACCAGCTATGTGTACCTACTGGCTTGTATAATCTCTTTTAACCCCAGTCGTTTCCTCCTAAAAGTGCTGAATAGAAATGAGCTTTCCTGCATACTCTCAGCCTTAACCTACACATATTTCCTCCAAACCTTCTCTTACTCAGAGACACATTTGGGAAGCTTCATACTTCATCTTCTATTTGCTACTATATGTAGCTTTTCTGCTCCAACCTGTCTCCAAGATTGTTTTTTTCCAGTGACAGGCTGCAAAACTGTTTTTCGAGTAACATTACTATCTTTGGTGGGTTTGTGTACTTACTGGGTTCAGCTGAGCAATTCTTGCAGCTTCTCATCAGATTATCGTAATCAGATGTGAGCTAGGAATGTAGTTATCTAAAGACACTAGTCGTCCAGAGGTCCAAGGTGGCTCACTCGTCTGGTGTGGAATTGGTACCAGTCTTCTGGAATCTCTGGAACCTTCTGTAATCAAGCGGGACCTGTTGCCTAGAACATCCACATGTGACTTTTGCTTTTGACCGCTGATGGCTGGGTTCTGAGAAGAAGCATCTAAGAGTGAGTTTCCCAAAAATACCAAGTGAGTCAAAGAGCTTCTAATATCCTAACCTAGTAGTCCCACAGTGTAAATTCAGACAATGTTAATGATCCAGCAAGGAAGGGGGGAGGGTTCCCAGAAATAAGTTTGGAGTTCTGAATTGGGAGTGACCCGGTTACATTACAGAAGGGCATTTAGGATAAGACACTGTTATGGTCATCTTTTGGAAACATGATATGCTTCACCAGCCTTCTGTGGTCTTATTTGCAAGTGTGTGTGTAAGTTTACAAAGAACGTTGAATTTCTAGTAAAATATTTATGCACATTTTGTGTTATGATACTGATTATAAAACCCACAATATAACTGCACTTTTTTCAGTTTCTCCATGTGATTCTAGTAATCTCTCTCTCTTTCTTTAAATTGTTTTTTACACCTTCCTGCTTCTGAGCTTTGTCCCTAGGTCAAAGCTACCCTTATGATCTTGTGTGATTGATTTTCTGAGGAATGAGTCCCTCCCTGGTGTTATGTTTCACTTTATAGGCCTGTCTGTTGAGTAACAGATGAGCCTCAAGGGTGAATTTTATTATAGATTAGAGGGTGACAAGAGCTATACTCTTGGAGTTCCACCAGTCCCTGCAAGACATGGAAACCTGTCCATTTGTATGCTTTTGAGTTTTGTTTCACTTTCTACTGTGACCCGTTTTGGAGCAGTTAGCAATGATAACCAGGTATAGTCCTGGTTTTAGGATTATAGGGGTTGAGATTTATTTGGACTGTTTCTATGCATTTGCTTTTCTTCCCTCCTCTTTTGTTCTGGGCAGGGAGAGAGACCACTAGTTTCTCATTAGATGACTGTTCACCGCTTTTAAGACCCTAGTCACTACTCACCATAAAAGACGTAGAACACTGTCTATGTGGATTATGCTACGCCTCTTGACCTAGATATATTCTGACACTATGGTCCTGAGGCTCTAGTGCCAGCAAGTAATTCTCTCAGGTCATTGGTTATGGTCTAAATATATATA
>NW_006399786.1:17379642-17386695 GCF_000299155.1 Elephantulus edwardii | reverse complement strand
ATATAAACATTTTATTTATATATAAATTTTGTTCCTGTTGGCTCTACTACATACATAGATCTAGGGAGCTCTCGTGGCCTAGTGGCAAAAAGCTGAGCTGCAGTCCCAAAGGCATGCAGTTCAAATCTACCAGCTGATCCGAGGGAGAAGAATGGGCAATCTCCTCCTGTGCAATTCACTGCCTCTGAAAACCTTCCAGAGGGTCAGCTATGGGTCAGCTCTGACTGAATGGTACGCAACAACAACAGCATTGACGTGGATAAATTTACAGTTAACATGAATGTAGAAATGTCTTCTGGCAAAGCTCTGGGTAGGGAGCTCTGCCGGTATAGTTGATAAGGAGTTGTGCTATTAACCCAAAGGTCACACACAGTTTGAATCCTCCATTGGGCAATCTCCTCCTGTGTGATTTATAGCCTTGGAAACTCACTGGAGGGTTGGCAGTAAGTCAGTTCTGATGCCGCAGTAGTAATTCAACCGGTCACATCTATGTGTGCTGATGGGTGAGCCCCTTTTAGCTGCCCATATTCATTTGTTTGTCTTGTCTTCCCTTATTCCATCTGTAGAGCAGTGGTTTTATATTTCTTTGATGTTCAAGCAAGTATCAAGGTGAGTAATGTAAAAACTTCCCACAGGAAAGTAGAAAACTAAGGGTTGAATCATGAGAGGACATTATCTGAGCTTTCCAGAATGGTTTCCTCATCTGTAAAATGATGATAATGACTCCATCCCCAAAATAAAGCAATTCGCTGATGTCAAGTCAATTCTGACTCACAGCAACAAGAAAAGAGCTGCCCCATAGAGTTTCCAAGGTTGTACATCTTTATAGAAGCAGACTGCAACATCTTTTTTTCACAGTGTGCTCAGTGGGTTCAAACCTCCAACCTCTTAATTATCAGCTGAGTACTTAACAGCTGTGCCACTCAATACTAGGATATACTCATTCTTACATAGTAAGTTCCCAAAACCAAGTTGTTATGCTGAAATTGACACATTATATGAAAAGGATGGAACACATCAGATGGCAGGATGGAGGGTGATGACATCATTACACAGCTGCCAAACTATGGAGAATCATGGCCCAGCCAAGATGACGTGCAGTCTTAACCATCAGAGCCAGTTTTACTCCTACCTTGCACCTTGGCATTTGATGTCACCAGTCCTGTGTTGTTAAAGAGCAAAATACTCACATACAAGCATACATTCAAACCTGAGAGATAGTACAGATTCAGTCCTAGGCCACTACAATAAAACAAATTCTTACAATAACAGGAGTCACATCAGTTTGTTTTTAATTCCTGGTGCATAAAAACTGTTTACAAGAGGGACTTAATCACTGGGTTGTACCATTTGATGGGGGTGTGAGGGAAATGGAAAGAATTTGTTCAAATTTGTATTTGAATTTTGTAAATAAACTAGTAGAAACCCCCCCATGTTTACTTGATATTATGTTTATAGTAAATTATAGTCAATTGGATGTGGCCTAGTGGCAAGAAGCTATGCTGTAATTCCAAAGGCACAATGTTCAAGTCCCACCAGCTGCTCTGTGGGAGAAGGATGGACAATCTCCTCCAGTGGGGTTAACTGCCTCTGAAAACCCACCAGAGGGTCAGCTATGGTTGGGCTGCGACTCAATGGTACACAACAACAACATTGCCAATGGGGAGCTCTGATGGCCTAGGAGTAGGTAAGAAGCTGTGCTCCAACCCCAGTAAGCAAGCTGTTTAAATTTACCAGTTGCTCGGTGGGAGAAGAATGGGCAAGCTCCTCCTGAGTGATGTTATTGCCTCTGAAAACCCACTGAAGGGTGAGCTATGGGTCGGTTGTGACTTGATGGCACAACAACATTAATATAGTAAAATTATTAAGTGTGCAATAGCATTATGAAAAAGCTTGGAATATTGTTGTTATTGCTGTTGTTACTTGCCATCAAGTTGCCTGCGACTCACAGAGACCCTATTCACAACCACTCTGAACCCTGCTCTATCCAGAGCCAACCTTACTGTCTCCAACACACCAGCCCCCATTACCCCAGTCATGCCATCTCACCGAGGGTCCTCTCCTGAGCTGTCACTCCACCCTTCCAAGCATAATGTCCCTCTCCAAGGACTGGTCCCTTATATGCTCTAAGTATGTCAGACAAAGCAAAAGAATTTTAAAAATGTGACACTGCATGAAGTGAATCCATGCTATTGAAAAATGATAGATCTGTTTTAGGTGGCCACAAATTTTGAATTTGTTTAAAAAACCCTGAACCAAACAACTAATATCTACAAAGTGCAATAAAATGGTGCACTCAGCTGTGGTTGATTTTTTACTATTGTTGTAGATGTAATATATTGGATTAATAAACACAGTCATCTAGAAAAATGGCTGGCCCTGTTACGTGAGAGGCTCTGTAACCTTAAATCCCATACTTCCAGAAGGAATCATAATGGTATAATGTGTTACCTGCTGGCCTGCTAACTGGAAAGGTGGTGATTCAAATCCGGCAGGGCCTCTTCTGGCAAAGGTTGCTCTCCAGACCCCAGGGGAGGGTGGCTTTGAACTGGAATGCACTTGATGGCAATGAGGTGTGTGGTGTGTTTTTTTTTTAATTATTTTATATTGGTTTGCATTCAGAATGTGTGTACACTGTGTTTCCCACTATCCTTCACTCACATTGTATTTCATACATCTTCATTCATTATGTTTTATAAAATGAGTTACTGTTGAACTATGCAAGGAGGGTGTGTTGTTTTTAAAAAAAATTTATTTCATTACTTTGTGTGTGTACCGTCAAATCAGATCTGACAGGTACAGGAGGAGATTGTTCCTCCTTCTCCAGCAGAGCATCTGGTGGAGCAAGGAAGGGTTTTTATGACGCTTCTTGAAGACTTGTGGGTGCCAGCAGATGGCAGTAGAGCACGGGTTAAGCTTTCAGGACTGGCTGCGAGCAGTTGATCCTTGTCTTGCAGGACTGCAGGGCGCGAGGAATGCCACCATTTCCCCTGCATTTCTCTACCTAGTCACCACCCCTAACTTCGACTGTTGTTGTGTCCCATTGACTTGGAACTGACCTATAGTTGACCCTCCAGCAGGTTTTTAGAGGTACAGGAGGAGATTTCCCACCCTTCTCCTGTGTAGCAGCTGGTGGACTAGAACCATATGCCTTTGAGGATAGCAGTAAAGCTCCTTACCACTAGGCTACCAGGGTTCTCTAAATGCTACTATAGCTCCCCATTTTACTTCATTAACATGTGACTTGTTATGTGCTATTGAGTTATGAGACTATAACCATAGCGACCCTATGCATGTACTCTGCCCTATCCTGAGCCAATCTCCCTGTCTCTGACACACCTACTCTCATTATCTCAGTTGCTGTATCAATCCATCTCATCTGAAAACTTCCTCTCCTGTGCTTTACCTCCACCCTTCCAAGCAGGAAATTCAAAGACTGGTGTCTCCTGGCTACATTTCCAAAGTATGTGAGATGGAGCCACAAAATCCTTGCCTCCAAGGAGCAGCTTGGTTTCTTGCTCTCCAGGACAGACCTGTTAGTTTTCTTGGCAGTCCATGGTATGTCCAATACTCTTCTTCAGCATCACAACTTAAAGGCATCATTTTTTCTTCTATCATCCTTGGTCATTGTCTAGCTCTTTGATGTATAGCAAGTAATTGCAAAGACCATAGCCTGGACTAGGTACACCTTGGTCTCTAGAATGACATCCTTGCTCTCCAGTCCTCTGGAGAGGTCCTTGACAACAGATTTTCCTAATGCAACTCATCTTTTTGTTTCCTGACTGCTCGTGCCAAGAGTGTTTATTGTTGAGCTGTTAGACGGTGCTGTAAGTTGAACATCTAAATTAAGGCAAACTAGGGAAAAAGATTGGTCATCCACTTCTGAAACAACAGGCCTTTGAAAACCCTACACACAATAGGACACACATGTAACTTAGATGGTGAAAATTTACCCTGCACCAAGTGTGGAGTTTTTCTAACTTAGTTTAGGGAAGTAAGGGGTAAAAGGACATACATACTTCCTTCCACCCAGCTCCCAGATGGATAAAAAGAACAGGAGCAAAGACCCTGAGGCCTGAGCGTACCTCAGCTCCAGAGGCTCAGAATCAGCAGTTGCACAAAACTGATCAGCAGCAGGGAGAACAAGGACTTGCTTTCAAGTCCCCTAACTACTCTCAAAGCAAAAATAATTTAGTGCCTCATTCCATCTAGTTCCTGTCTTTGCCCTTTGTCACTGCAGCTTCCAGCTAGCAGTGCACGGCCTAGGCTCCTGAGCATTTCTCTTTTTCTGGAACTCCTCATCAAGCCATCTTTACACGCACCTTCGAAGGACCATTATCTAGAAATTGGACAGAGCAAGCTCAGAATGCAAAGCCAGGGCCAGCAACCTAATGTTGTTCTGGCAAGTTCTGCTCCTTACTGCACGTTAGCTAGGATTCAGATTGCTTCCACATTGGTGCTTCTCACTTGCAACCACTCTCCCCTGTGAGGAGCTGAGCGGCAGAAGTGACGCAGCAGGAAAAAACCAGATGTTAGCAGACCAGGGCATTAAAAACAAAATTAGTTTAAATATGAAACTACCTCCTCCCTGCCCAGTTTGGTTACTATGGAGCATTACCATTCAAGCTAGCTTTTACAGGAAATATTGGTAGCAAGTATTTGCATGGCATGCTGATTATCAATATTTAAAAAAAATATTTACTTGCCATCCCATTCATCCTTTTTAATTGCCCAGTATTACATTCATTAATTACATCAATCCCATCTTCCCCAAAGGTCCTTGTTTAAGTTACCAGATGACTTTAGCTCTAACCCCCAGAGAGTAAAGAGTTACAAGATTTTCTGCATGAGAGCATCTGTCTGAGACACAATACAAAATAGAAACCCAAGGCGATTCCTCTTATTCTGCCTGTTCTCTCTGGTTATTATTAAGCTATTACCTTCTCCATCCTTCCCACCCCCACCCTGTATGCTTGGGAAAAAGAGGCTGAGTAGATTGCGACTATGAACAAAAGCTTCGAATTCTGATACTTCCCTGTATGTGTTTGAGCAAACTCTCTAACCTCGATGAGCCTGTTTTTCCAACTGCAAAATTGGATAATATGTTTTTTTAAAAGGTGGTTATAAGGATTAAGGGCAATACTAAAACATAAGATGCTATCGCTGTACCTGGGGAAAGTAAGGCTACAAAGAATGTAATCTATTGCTTGATGATTATGTTTATAATAACAAAATAACAGAACAGTTACTTGTTAAAATATTTCTGTGGTATACCTGAAAATCTGGCCATCCAAACCCACAGCCTGTCTTCAGAAAAGAAAAAAGAAAAATCATTTCAACTGACTTACAGGCTCAATGTGGAAAGATATTAGGATAAGCGTGTTAATGCAACTTCAGGCCACATTAATAGAATGTTCACAATAAAAAAAGAAAATGATCCTTTAAAGTGCTGTGCACAGTATTGTGTCTAGTTCTGATATGTTTGGCTCTGTGAGGCCTTGATAAATTAGATTTTATTCAAAGGATAATGATTAGCTTTAGCTATCAGAAAGATGCAAATTAAAATAACAATAAGGTAGAATTTCAGCCCAGCAAAACCAGCAATTTCTATAAGACATAAAATCACAAATGCTGGTGAGGGTGTAGTGAGATTGAAACTCTCATTCAATGTTGATGATGTAACCACTGTGAGAAGCAGTTTGATGATTGCTTAGAAACTTGGGAATAGAAGTACCTTTGATCCAGCAAACTCATTCCTAGGTATAGATCCCAAAGGAACAAGCTGTTAGGCATGCTGAAATATGTCCACCAATGTTTTATTTAGGGAGCTCTGGTGGCCTAGTGGTAAGAAACTGAACTGCAGTACCAAAGTCGTGTCCACCAGAGAAGGATAGGCAATCTCCTCTTGTGCAATCTACTGCCTCTGAAGACCTGCTAGAGGGTCAACTATGGGTTGTTCTGACTCAAGGGCACACAAATAAAAATCTAAAATAACATGTTTTATGTACAAGACAAAGCCTTGAAAACAACCCAGATGTCCAACAATGGATGAACAGCTAACAAAACTATGCTACATTCACACAATGCAGTACACTACATCATTGAAAGATGACCAAAATTCATGAAATACTGCATAACATGGAAGAATCTAGAACAAATTATTCTGAGTGACACAAGTCAGTCACAAAAGGACAATTACGGTATAAAACCACTTTAAAGCTAAGGAAAGGTTTACATACAGAATCAATCTTGGATAATTCACAAGAATGAAAAGGCAGGGAGAGGGGAGCAAAAATGAATAGTTATGTTGGGTGAAGGGAAAGGCAATAGGCAAGAAAAAGTGTATTAGACTTTATAATGAATTACATTAATCGTAATGCTATGAAACAAAATCTGTGATTGATTGGAAATGCAATCTTGTCGTGTGCTGTGGAGTCAGAACTGATTCATAGCTGACCCTCCAGTGGGTTTTCAAGAGACAGTAAATCACAAGGGAGGAGATTGCCCAGCCTTCTGCCTTAGATGGGCTGGGGAACTTGACCACATGCCTTTGGCAGCATAGTTTCATACCGCTAGGCCACCAGAGCTCCCTATGAATGGAAATGCAATAGAATTTGTAAACATGCACTCAAATGAAACGGAAAAATATTTTCTAAAACAAAGTATGGTGATCAGGATGGTGCGGGATCTGCAGATGTTGACTTGAAGAATGACAGAAGACATTTGGGGAAAGTTAACCAGCAACATGGGGTAGTTAACATCAGAAAGATGTCCATTTGTATTTCATTGACTATACAAAGGCATTTGGCTGTGTGGATCATACCAAATTATGGCTAACGATGAGAAGAATGTGCATCCCAGAACACTTAATTATGCTTATATGAAACATAGATTTAGACCAAGAAGCTGTTGTTTGAACAGAGCAAGGAACAAGGCATGGTTTAAAATCAAGAAAGATTAAGAACAGGAACTAGGCAAGGATGCCCACTATCACCTCTTTTATTCAATATTGTTTTGGAAGTCTTAGCAATAGCAATAAGACAAGAGAAGGGA
>NW_006399786.1:17373287-17377182 GCF_000299155.1 Elephantulus edwardii | reverse complement strand
CAAAATCTCTGTAAATGTTTATGAAAAGTAATAAAATATAATTATAGAAAAAAAAAGAAAAAAAAATAAAATCAAGAAAGATGTGTGGTAGAGCTATATTCTTTCTCCACACTTATTCAGTCTGTATGCTGAGCAAATAATTCAAGAGGCTGGACTTTATGAAGAAGAATGTAGCTTCAGGATCGGAGGAAGATTCAACAACCTGTGTTATACAGATGATGTAACCTTGCTTGTTTGCTTGATAAGGACTTGAAATACTTGCTACACCAGAAGACTATATACAGCCTTCAATATGGATTGCATCTCAACATCAAGAAGATAAAAATCTTTATCACTGTTTGAATAGCCAACTTCATTATAGGTAGAGAAAAGACTGACATTTTCAATAGTTTCATCTTGCTTGGGTCCACAAGCAACACCCTTGGCACAAGCAGTCAAGAAATAAAACGACATATTGCATTGGATAAATCTACTCTCAAGGACCTCGTTAAGGTGTTAAGGAACAATGATGTCAGTTTCAAAGACTTAGGTTGCATCTGCTTCAAGCCATAGTTTTTTTCAGTTACTTGTTGTGCATTTGAAAATTGAACAGTGACAGGAGAATTGATGCCTCTGAGTTGTGTTGGAGAAGAGTACTGAATATTACATTGACTGCCAAAAGAACAAACAAATGAATACGTGAAGGTGCAGTCAGGATCTTCTTTGGAGATGATGTTAGTAAAGTTTTGTCTCACAAACTTTGGGCGTGTTAGGAGGATCCAATCCTTAGAAAAGGACATCATAGTCTGAAACGTAGAAAGGTGAGTGAAAGAGAAAATATTCTCAGTGAGATGGATTAGCACAGTGAATATAACAATAAACTCCAGTATATCAGGGATGATGAAAGGATGGCACAGGCTAGGACATGGTTCAGATCCATTGTCTGTAGGGTTGCGATGAGTCACAGTGCACTTGACCCTACCTAACATCAATAACAATGCCATACTCAGTCCAAGTACTTGTACTAGATCCAAGTACAGAACTCAGAACAACAATGAAAATGATGAGAGTGTGGATCTTTGCCCTAGAGAAGGAAGGACTTTCAGACAATATGTGAGCTGCGAAGGAGGTGACCCAGAGTTGCAATGACATGTGTGGCAGAGTAGACCTACCTTCCATAACGTCTTCAGTGGTTGATTTTTAGAACTTGATCTTGAGGTCTTTTTTCTAAGGCATCTCTGAGTCTGGGTGGACTTGAGCCTTTTAGCTAGTAACTTGACTGTACCCATGAATTTCTAGATATATCTTTCCGAATGCTCAGAGTATCTTGACTTCTTAAAAGCACATGCAACCACTGGCAGGTAAGCCAATATCAAATGGCACAGAAGAATACTCCTCTTGTACCTTCTTTCTGCTTCTTTCTTTCTACGCCTCTGAGTGTCTTCACAGAGTGTCTTACCATCATCATTATCAAGAGTAACAAGCAAAGCCTGAGCATCTGCTGTGTGCTTTGGGGAACTCTTGATTAAATAACTGACTTTAAGCAGTGAGAATTAATACAGGAATGTTGATCAAGAGGAAAAAACAACACATTAGAAAACAAACTTTCTGGACTAGTCTTCCTAATGGGTAACTCCATAACATATTTATAGGCTAAGAAAGGCAAACATAATTATTACTAATTAAATGTTTAATTAATGTGTTATAACTGTCACGTTGCGTTTATTATACACGAGCTGTTTTCACTGCTATTATAGTGTTCAGGATGTCTTGTCTGTTCCTATTTTATAGTTAATGCCTATTTTATAGAATTTGAAGCATAATTTTGTGATTTCAAACAATTACAGAAATTCATACAGGTAATGTTGGTTTTAGGACATGGAGTTGGTTGTGTTGAGACTTTATTTGATGCGGAGTCAGAAGGCTGCCATATTTTCCTAGAGGGAAAATAAGTTCTGTTTTGTAGCAAGCACATGTATGATGTCGTTTTCAGCATCCCTGCACTCCACTGAAAAACAGACAAGTGACACACATTTCTTTTCCCTCTAAATGTGCCTGCTAGGCAGGACAGGCATTTTTCTTGAAACTCTTACACTTAAGTGTTCCTTCAAAATGGTGAGATTTTGCTTGCTTGCTCTTTGTAAGTTTCTGTGTTTTCCAATAGCAAATTCATTTCACAATGATAGAAAGCATGCTTGCCACAGTGCCTCATTTGTTCATGAGATTTTTCTCTGTGGAGCTTTATCCTGTGATCCCACACCTGCTGATTTCTTGGATCTTTTGTGGGCTGCCCTAAGAAAGTTAATCACACCAAGAATTGTAGATACTTTTTCTTCTTGCAGATCTGAGGGTCCCCGGTGACGACACAGTACTTAATATCTTACTTTCACCCTCTCCTTTATCCTAGTCTCCTAGTGCTTTGTCCTAGTCACCTAGTGCTGCTGTAACAGAAGTGTCACAGTGGAAATGTCTTTTTCACCATTCTGAAGGATAAATGTTCAAAGCAGAACCTTGTCTTTATCAATTCCTTCCTTGTTGGCAGCCCCATGCATTTCTGGGGTCCTTGGTAATCTTCACATGGCATTTGTCGCCCCTTCTGTGTGGGTAATTTGCTCTTTTTCAAACTCAGAACTATTAATTTTTAGGACCCACCTTACATTGTGATGACTTTGACTCATTGACTGATTGTTTGTATCTCATTAGATTGCATTATGGAACATAATTATATTACAGAAGGCAGCATACTGATTTAATGACATACTTTAAAGAGAACAACATATGGCCTGGATATTAACACTCAGTTTCAGGGGGGAAAAAATCCAACCTCTAATATCTTTCTTTTTTCTTCTCTCACCCTCCCAGATTTGTTCAGGATTTTATTTCAGCTACAACAAGTCAACTCCCCAGCCTCTGTCAACTCAGCTTTTACCTTCAGTATGAGTAATATCTTTATAGTAAAAGCACACTTTCCCCAAGGAGAAATTCTTGTGCCAACTGCTAATGGAATATTTGTTTCCAGTATATGACACTTAAAATCATCATACACAGAGCACAGTCACTCACATGGTTTCTGGAATAGGCAAAGAAGGTCTTAACTTCCTCAAATCATTTCATGGTCTCATACTCAGAACTTTGTTTTCAGAAGTGACAATGCAGTGAGTACAAACAGTGGGTTAGCTTGTGGGGGTCAGCCAGGGCATCCTCAACCTCAGCTACATCTGTATTCATTTCTGTCATAGTCACAAATTGTTTTCTTGGGTTTTATACACTTCAGATGGGGAAGTACATGAAATATTCAATGTTAGAACACAGTCACATTTAAGTGAAAACATTCGGATGACAAGTAAGAGAAAATGACTTATGTGGGTTGAACAGGCACTTATTGTGAAATTTAGGACCTCAGAAAGAATTCGGGAGACCTATTTCTAGACCAAGAAGCTGTTATCTGAACATAACAAGGAAATACGGCATGGTTTAAAAGCCAAAACGATTTGTGTCTGGGTTATATTCTTTCTCCATGTCCATCTGATTTAACAGGGCCCAACAACAACAATGTCCACAACAATTCCTTTTGCATGCTGAGCAAACCATTCAAGAAACCACATTATATGAAGGAGAATGTGGCATCAGGATTTGAGGAAGATTCATCAACAATCTCCAATATGTAGATGGCAAAAACTTACTTGCAGAAAGTGAAGAGGAGTTAAAATACTTGGGGTAGAAGATCAAAGATAGATTTTAATATGGATTACATCTCAACACCAAGAAAACAATCCTTATCACTGTACCAGCAGACAACATCATGATAGATGGAGAGAAGGTTGCAATTATCAATTTTGTCTGGCTTGAATCCACAAACAGCACCCTTGGTGCAAGCAGTCACAAAGTCAAAAGACATGCTGCATCGGGGAAATGT
>NW_006399786.1:17325093-17373165 GCF_000299155.1 Elephantulus edwardii | reverse complement strand
CCCCCCGGCAAGGTGCTAAAGAGCAAGGATCCCCTGTTAAAAACTAGGGTGTGCCTCATCCAAGCCATCATCTTTTCAATTACTTGCTATGAATCTGAAAGTTGGACAATAAATAAGATGGCAGAAGAAGAATTGATGCCTTGAAACTGTGGTATTACTGAAGAGTTTTAAATATACTCTGTATTGCTAAAAGATCAAATAAATTAGTCTTGAAGGAGGTGCAGCCAGAGTGCTACTTAGAGGCAAGGATGGTGAGACTTCATCTCACTTACTTAAGGCACATTTTCAGGAGGAATTAGCCCTTTGAGAGAGAAAGCATGCTGGGAAAGGTAGAGGGCCAGGAAAAGAGGATGACCCTCACTGAGATGGATGACACAGTGACTGCCACAATGGGCTTGAACATGACAGACATCACGAGGACAGGATATGACAGGGCAAAGTTCAGAGCTGTTGTTCCTAGAGTCGCTATGACTTGTAGTGTCCAAAGGCACTTAGCAATGACAGGCCTTGGAAGTGGAGGAATGGCCAAATTAAGGGCACATGTGATCCAAGCTGTGTATTGAGGTTAACTGACTTGAGCAAAAGGTTGACACAGAAGATGAATTTATTGGTATGTTGTCAACAATTGGATGTTAGTTCTATTGTGGTGAAAATTACTATCTTAAAGAAAAATAATTCAGCCAACTCAGTGAGGTTCAATATTACTAATTATCAGCTAGGATAAAAGCCATTCACCAGACTATCAATCTTCTGAGAATAACTTCTCATTTAATATTCAAGAGCTCTGGTGACTTAAGGGAGCTCTAATGGCCTAACGGTTAAGAAGCTGTGCTGAAATCCCAAAGGCATGCAGTTCCAGTCCAGTAGCTGCTTCACAGGAGCATGGGCAGTCTCTTCCCATGTGATTTGTTGTTGTTGTTGATTGTCACTGAGTTGATCATGACTCAGTGACCCTATGAACAAGAAGCCTGAAGTCTTTCTGTAACTATTGTCATTTATCAAAGTTCATAGAGTTTTCAGAGGCATGTTGATTAGGAAGTGGATGCCACTCCTGCTTGTAACCTGTCTTAAACTGGGAGCTCCACCAAACACTGACCACCATGGGTAACCGTTATGGCATTTGACACCCAGTAGTACAAGGTTCAGCATCACAGCAAACCCAGCTTACCTCAGTACAGCATATTGATAGAAGAGTACTATACCGCTTAGAAGAATGTTCCTCCAAAATATAATAACAACCAACTTTAAATACAAAGGCCATCCCTGAGGTCTTGTTGACTCTAAACAATCGGCTTAAATAAAAAAGAACCAATACAGAGCTCTTTTCTTGCTCCCGGTTGTTGCTTTTCGGTCTCTGCGAGGGTGACAGCCTTTGACAACAGCTGCTGTAATATCAACAGCCTCAAGATGGGTGATGATGGCAACAGCCAGAATGAGGCACAGTCCAAGAGCCCCCCAGAGTCAGTGCGCCTGATCATCCAGCAGTGCCTGGACTCCCTGGTGCACATCAGCCAGTGCCACGGCACCCATTGCTTACTGCCATCCTGCCAGAAGATGAAGCGGGTGGTGCAGCACTTCAGGGTCTGCAGACGCAGGATCAATGGTGGCTGCCTTGTCTGCAAACAATTCATCGCCCTCTGCTGCTATCACGCTAAACACTGTCGTGAGAGCAAATGCCCTATATCCTTCTGCCTTAAGATCAAGCACCGGCTGCGCCAGCGGCAGATCCAGCACCGCCTTCAGCAGGCCCAGCTCATGCACCGGAGAATGGCAGGATGAGCGCCCCAGCAGGCCTTGACAGAGCCTGCCTTCTCCTGTCTCAGCACCTCCTGGCACCGTGACACAGCAGCCCAGCACCCCTAGAAGCCACATCCCCCCCCCTGCCCAGCCCCAGCCTTCCCCCAAGAGCATGAACAAGTTTCCCTAGTGTGATCCAGACTGAACCCCCCCCTGCCCAGCCCCAGCCTTCCCCCAAGAGCATGAACAAGTTTCCCTAGTGTGATCCAGACTGAACCCCTCAACGACGAGTCTAGAGGCAGGCAGGCAGGCAATCCCGAAAAATTGGGAAAGATAAGTAAATAGTTCTCCTGAAGCCTGCATAAGAAACATCTGACACTTTGGTTTTAGCCCCTTAAAACTTACCTCAGACTTCTGAATCCAAATGTGTGAGACAATAAATGTGTGCTGTCTTAAAAAAAAAAAAAGAACCAATACAGTATGTTGTTATGTACCATCGAGTCATCTGCAATGTATAGCAACTCTATGTCCATAGCAGCTCTGAGCCCTTCCTGTCCTGAGCCAGTCTCACTAATTCTGACACACCAACCCCCAAAGCCCCAGATATTGTATCAATCCATCTCATTCAACGTCTTCCTCTCCTGCTCTGTCCGTCCACCCTTCTGAGCATGATGTCCTTCTCCAAGGACGGGTCCCTCCTGGCCATGTGCCTAAAGCATGTGAGACAGAGCTTCAAAATCCTAGCCTCAGGAGCTCTGGTGGCCTAGTGGCAAGAAGCAGTACTGCAATCCCAGAGGTCCGCAGTTCAAATCCACCAGATGCTTTGCTGGAGAAAGAGGGGGCAATCTCCTATACCAGTCAGATCTAATTTGACGGTACATGTAAAAATAATACAATAAAAAAAAAATCCTAGCCTCCAATGCGAGACTTGGTTTTACCCTTTCCAGGATAGACCTGTTTGTTCTAGCACAGGAGTCCACAATTTCTCTCTCTTACCACAGAACAGTTTTGTTCTCTCTAAAACCATGTCTTTCCAGAAGTAGGCCTTTAAGAGCTTACATTTTGAAACCAAAGCCCCCTCAGATGTTTTCTCAAACAAACAAAAGAAAGTGCATCAGACTTTCTTTTTTAAAATAGGAATTTTCCATAAAATTTAGAGGATGAAAATGATTGCTATTCCAGAAGCGTTCCATCTTCCTTATGATTTTAGGATCTTGTCAAATTTTCCATGAGGAGGTTGTAGTTATTGGGTGTTGTTGAGTCAGAGCCAACCCGTAGCTGACACTACAGCTGGCTTTTAGAGGCAGTAAGTCACAAGAGTGGAGTGGAGATTTCTTATCTTTCTCTTATGGAGCAGCTGGTGAATTTGAACTGTGTACATTTGCTTTGGCAGCACAATTCCTTACCACTAAGCAACCAGAGCTCCCTTACCATAGAGAGGAGTGTCCTCAAGTGATAGAATATAATGGATCTTCACAATAGTAACTCAATTCCTCTATTGTGGTTTAGAAAACAGAGGGAGAAGCAGTCCCTACGAGTCTCTATGTCTCCAGCCAACCCCTCAGCGGAGAGCTGAGGCCAGAGTAGCTACTTCAGGATAACTGCTGTTGGTCCAACAGTAGTTTAATGGAGAGAAGATAGAATGACTTGGTGTTTAGATGATATGCAAATGTATCTTTAGATATGCAGAAAATGTGCATATATATTAGTTATACAGGTGAAAGGTATCTGACAATAGGGAAATTGATGTTGTATTGTCAAAGAAGCAGACAGAACTTCCTTAAGTGCTGTTCAGATTACAATTCAAATTGGTATGGAAAAATGAGAATAAATTCTTGTGGGTTCTTATCCTATCCAAATGTCATTGTTGAGCCTGCACTTGCCCCAGTGGATAGCTGTCTGCACTTCTTTGCCATCATTAAGATGCTCAGTGACTTCTAACCCCTGAGGCTGTGCTGTCTCTGAAGCACTCTTGATATGCATTTAAATATTTTCCTTTTCTGATTGTAAAACGCATCTGTATTCTTTGTAGAAAGTTTGGGAAACATAGAAGTACATAAAGAAGAGAAAATGACAACAAATTTGAATTCTGCCTTTTCCAAGAAGCATCAGTTATACTTGATATTAATATAATTCCCTAGGACATTCTTTTGTTTGCATTGTCAACAAAGTATGCAGTATTTATACTTCCCCCCATAACAGGATTATATGCTATATATACCATTGTCTTATAAACTGTCTTTTTTTAACACCATGGAGCATTTTCCCAAGGGATAAAATATTTTTCATAAATGGATTTTAGAGATGTTATCACTAATGTTGTTCTTGACATTGTTGCAATGATTTCTTTCTAATGAGGTGTATCCTGTCACTGGCCCCATTTGCTGAACATAAGTGATATGAACTTTGAGAGGTCACGCAGCCTCAAGTCCAGATTGATTAGCAACACGGTTCTGTGAAATGCACTTGTTTATTCCCCAAACGTTTCTCTGTCCATTTTTTCCCCATTGTCAAACTCTGAATATGGCGGAAGCCAGCTAGGTTTGGAGTGAATCAGTTGATCCTTAAGCCTGCCTGTCTGCTCTCTTATGTCCCACCCTTCCTATGGTCTTCAAAACTGCGATGGCAAGTTTGGCACACTCTCTCTGATTTCAGCTACCCAACCAACCCTAAGGCGGGGATTTGAAATCCACCATCTTCTCCTATGTGATTTACAGCCTCTCAAAACCTATTGGTGAGCTATGAGTTGGTTCTGACTGAAGACAATGAGTTTAGTAGCTTAATGAATTCTTTTCAACTGTCAGCTTAGACTTCCCTCCTCAGGAAGCATTTCCTGACCCCCTGAGAGCAGGTTAGGTGTCCCTTTTGTGTGTACTGGATACCCCATGACTACCAAACAAACAAAAAATAAAAAAAGGATAAGTCTTGGAGAAAGCACAGCCAGAGTGCTTCTGGGAGGCAAAGATGACAAAGCTTCACCTCACATATTTTGGACATGTTTCAAAGAGAGGCTATTTATTCCTTGATGAGGAACATCGTACTTGGAAAGGTGGAGGGTCAGTGGAGGAGAGGAAGACCTCGACCAGATGGACTGACATATGGCTGCAGCAATGGGCTCTAGTGTGTCAGAGGATGAGGATGGCACAGGATAGGACAGAATTCAGGTCTGCTGTTCATAGGGTCGCTATGAGTCATACTCGATTTGACGGCACCAAAAAACAACAACAGCAACAACAGCCTCTTCATTTCCTTTCAGTTACCATAGTGTTGGCTTGAGCTGTATTCTAGGTTGCTTCCACGGAAGAACTGAGGTTCGGTCAAGACAGGGATCATATTTATTTATCTTGCTCACAACTTGTATTTCCAACACTGAAAGAACATTATGTGGCATGTTTGTTGTTGTTGTGTACCGTCAAGGCCAAGTCCGGCGGGTTTTCAGAGGCAGAGGCAGTTAATCACATAGGAGGAGATTGCCCATCCTTCTCCCGCAAAGCAGCTGGTGACCTCGAACACACTCATGCCTTTGCAATTCTTGCCACTAGGCCACCGTAGTTTATATTTATCAACTTTCCCACTAAAATGAAAGTGCCTGGGGAGGGACTTTGAGTTCCCAGTGCCTAAAATTCTGTTCATACCTTGAAGTGCATCATTTAATATTTTTTCCTGAATTGTGTATGTGTGTACACACACACACACACACACACACACGTAGAAATCAGTTTTAGTTTTTACAGAAATGACTGCACTCATATTTGTAACCTGGTTTTTTTTTTGTTCCTCACAATATATTATGAAGATTGTTTTATTGTGGTTAGTAATGGTCTCTAAAAGTTTTCTCAGTCTATCTTTTATTGCTGGGCCTTCTCTTTTCACCGAGAACTCTGAACTACATTCCAATCGTTTGGAAAATTCAGTTTAAGAAATCGCTCTGTTTGGCGCACATACACAGATAGGTCAAAAGGTGGCACCAGAGAGCACTTTCCCTCCTCGGGCTTTTTTTTTTTTGTCCTGGCGGGGCAACCCCTTAGAGGGCGTCTGACTGTGGTTCCACCCTGGCCTTCTGCTATTTGTTTTTCCTTCCGCCTAGGTTTTTACTCATCTGCTCCATACTCTCTTCTTCCTTCCTTCTGTCCCTGCTTCCCCATCCTCCCTCAAACCAATCCAAATTCTTCTGCCTTTGACTCTGAAGACAGTTGCTTCTTTATCTAGTTTGTACCAAAAAGGAACTTTGAAGGGGATCAATGAAAGGGGTTCTTTCTGGTAACCCCCACCCTAGTGGTTCAGCCCAAAGACCTGACTCCTCAAGGCAGTGTGAATTGGCTTTTCTGTCCTGTAGCCAGGACAGAAATTTTTACTAAAGCAGCAGCAACCGAAATGCTTGTTGCTTGTTTGGGAACTCATCCGTCATTCAATCCACACACACTTAATGAGTCTATTCTCTTTCTTAGCCTAATTGCAGAAAAGAACTGCCATTTAGCTTAAACACTGGCTAGATCCCCAATTATTTCTTGAGGAGAACATTCTAGAAGAGCAATTTCTAGAATTACTCTTTGTTGTTCAAAGCTTGTATGCCTGCTTAAATGATGTATATTTAAGTCTGGTGAATCATTTTGTTGAATGTCCTAGTAAAGTTTCTACCAAATTACATTTCCATCAGCAGTGTCCAATAACACCTCTCCAGCAGAAAGTCCTCCTATTTCGTAAGTGATTTGTGGCATTTCATTGTTGGAGTCATTTGCATTTGTCTAAAGCATATGTTTTAAATTTTTAATAATTTTAGTGTGTTTTCCTTCTTAGCGAGACAATGAAATGTTATAATTTTTCCTATTGGATCAGAGCCCATTTGAGACAAGGAAACAATAGAGTTTTTAATCTCATTCTAGACGATATATTATAGGCAGCTGGAGTTGAAAGCATCAGTGATCACGGGGGCAATCTGATTGTTTTATAATTTTTTTTTTA
The DNA here is from genome assembly GCF_000299155.1 of Elephantulus edwardii. Taxonomy (NCBI): domain Eukaryota; kingdom Metazoa; phylum Chordata; class Mammalia; order Macroscelidea; family Macroscelididae; genus Elephantulus; species Elephantulus edwardii. Next base: position 17,366,466 of record NW_006399786.1, on the reverse strand, counting down.
AAAAAAGACCCAGCATTTTAAGGAAAATGTATCTTGTGGAAGCCTTGATAATGGAATCAAACACGCTGAGATGATTTTGCAGCTGCAGTCACTTTAAAGAGTGCTATATATTTCAATTTAAGCAATATTTTGAAGCATGCACTTTGCATTAAGATTACATAAGATGCCTTTAAAAACACAAGGATGAAGAAATTATTCTCACACCAGAAGAGATTCTTCAACTAGCCAGGGAAGAGAGATGTCCTCCCAACCCATTCGGGCTGGCTGAACAGAAGAATTGGATGTGAGATGGGACTTTGGGGTGGAGGAAACCAACATTGGCAAGACTGAGGACTTTGTTGGACAATTACAGGGGGAGTTGATATTGGCAGGATTGAGACCACAGGAACACTTAGAGCCATGAGGTTGAGGTGCCTACTTGAGAATTTCGGGAGCTGTCTTGACTGTATTTTGTTGTTAATCTGAATTATAACCATTTAACTTCCCCTTTGTGCCCCCCAAAACCCCCAAACAAAACCCACACAAGGATGATACTCCCATCAAAGAATTTACATTCAAACGTGAAGGATTAAGGGACTCCTGATAGCCCAGTGATTAACTACTTGGCTGCTAACTGAAGAGTGAGTTGTTCAAACTCATCCCATGGGAATAAGACATGACAGTCTGTTTCCATAAATATTACAGCCTCAGACACGCTGTAGGGCCGTTACTCTGTTCTACAGTGTTGCTATGACACAGAATTGACCCAGTGGCAATGAGTAACAGGTTCTGTGAGGGGCAGTATAACCTAAGTCCTTGGTAAAAAGTAAATGATTAAGCTAAAAGATGCATTAGGTAACAAAGAATTAGAAACAACCTAAGTGCCCATCAACAAAGGAATGAATAGAGAAGATGTGGCATATTCACACAATGGAATACTACGCTGCATTGAAAAACAAGGAACTCATGCAATATTATTCAAAATGGGTGAGCCTGGAGGACATTATGCTGAGTGAAATATCTCAGACACAAAAGGACAAATACTGCATAGTGCCACTGTTGTAAAATAGGACTGACGTCGGGGTTGGGAGAGACTGAGAAAAATGGGCTAAGTTATGTATACTGCATTGAAACAGATGAGGGCAAGAACTGTTTAAAAAGTATTAGGTATTATTATTTTGACAGGAGTCCAGATCGAAGGCTGCATAGTGGAGTGGACTTGGGGGCAGGATTGTATAACATGAAAGAATATTTTTCTTTTACTTTTCAAAGAGAAGAACAATCTGGAGGGGAGAGGTGGGCAGGGAGAAAAGTGCAACAATGAATGAATGGAAAATCTCTGTAAATTTTCATTAAAATTAATAATAATAAAAAAATTTTTAAAACCCATTAAGATGACGGAAAATAAAGACGACTGATGACATGCCCAAATTTACGAAAACCTACCAGCATATAACGGGAAAAGAAGGAAAACTATTTTATAGCTGTAATGCTTTAATTGTTATTATGTCATAGCTGACTCTCCAGCAGGTCCTCAGAAACTGTAACTTACACAGGAGGAGATTGACTTTCTCCCACAGTGAAGCTGATGGATTCGAACTGCTGGCTGTACTGTTGGCAATACAACCCCTTACCTGCTAGGCCACCAGAGCCTCCTGTATTGCTTTACTATTTGGATGAAAAACGTCTGCTCATAATTACACTCCTGTTGATCTGAATCTAGTCCTCTAGTAGGAGTTTCAGAAGACTGAGTGTGCTCTCAGACGCCTCTGGTGGCCTGAAGAGTTTACAGAGCAGAAACCCCTGATACTCTCAACCAATTGTTTGGGAAAGGATAGTTGATTCAGCCAACAAGTGTTTATTTAGGACTTACTCTAAACCAAGTTATAAATATTTTGCTGAGATCAAAGACAAGGTCTCTCCCTCTTTGATGAGTTCAATCCGAAGGATGGGAAGACAAATTACATCAAAGAGTGAGACAAGAGCTAGAGTCATTCTTAGCTGATCAGTCCCTGGAGTTGTCAGCTTCAAAGAAATTAAAAACAAAGGGGCAGACTAGGTCAGATGCCAGAGGGAGCGAGGACAGGGTGCCAGAGCCTCGAGTATAAAAAGAGCTCAGTGCTGGCATGGAGCAGAGTTCAGACAGCTGTCAAATTTCTCGAGCTGGACAGTAGGGCTAGTAAGCTGGATCAAGGACAAGCTTGAGGGACAAATCTGACATGAGAAACAGCAGAGGTTAGGGAGGAGTGGGGCAAAAATTAAAAGCCAAATCCACTGTCATTGAATCTAAGGCAACTTACAATGGCACAGTAAGTTAGGTGAGAATTGGCCTGTGGTGTCCTCAAGGCTGTAATGTTTATGAAAGGAGGTGCTGGTGGCAAAGCGGTAAGGAGCTGTGTTGCCAACCTGAAGGCACATGGTTCTAATTCATCAGCTCCTCTATGGAAGAAAGACAAACAATCTCCTCCCGTACAATCTTCCGTCTCTGAAACCCCAATGGAGTATGAGCTGTGAGTCTGTTTTGGCTCAATGATACATAACAACAACAACAACCTTTCTGAGAGGAGCCTGCCACATCTTCCTCCTGAGGAACAGCCCATGGGTTCATACAGTCAATCTTTCTGTTAACACTGGAATGCTTTAATCACTGCACTGGCAAGGCTCTTGTTGAGTATGATGTGAAGAGAGGAAAGCTTAGCATAGACTTTGGCAAGTTTATGAGAAAGATATTCTACTATGGTGGGGTTCTTGAAGACTCATTGACTCACTCGGGGGCCACTCCAATATTAATCTCAAGGACTGCATGATCCAAACACATTATTTAATTTTGAAAGTGGGTCCAGTGATGGGTGAGTCACCAGCTGGGAATGTTGGGCCTTGAAGAGTCAGCAATGGAGAGGAAATGGTGCACGATAGGCCACCAACAGCCAACATTCATCACACACTTTGTGCGGGACGGTGTACGTGCTGTATGATTCATATGCATAATCTTATTTAAGCTCCATATTGACCGTGTTGGATAAACTCTATTATTAGCTTCACTGCAGGTTAAGAAATAGCTTTAGGGAGGTAATGGAATTTATTTGGGGCTAGAATTTGGGTTATCACTCTAGAGCTGCATTTCTAACCACATACAAACACACCCATGGGTACTATTGCAAAGACCATCTTTTGAAAGGTTTATATTTTTCTCTTGGAGGAAATGGTAAGCAGGGAAAAGATTTAGCCAGGGATACATGTATGTTTCAATCTACATGCAGAACAGATCATTTGGGAGGCTGCACTTTAAGATGAGGAATATGGCATCAGGATTGGAGGAAAACTTGTCAGCAACCTGTGATTTGCAGATGACATAACTTTGTTTGCTGAAACTGAGGAGGACCTGAAGCACTTGCTGCAGCAAGTCAAGGACTGTAGTCTTTAATATGAATTGAAGCTCAACATCAAGAAGACAAAGATTCTCAACATTGGGCCAGTTGACAGCAATATGAAATATGGAGAAGAGATTGAGATTGTTAACAATTTTGGCTTGCTCGGATCCACAATCAATATTCTTGGCACCTGCAGTCAGGAAATCAAAAGAAGAATTGCAACAGGAAAATCTGTGGTCAGGTACCTCTCTAGAGTACTGAGAAACAATGATGTCGGTCTGGAGACTAAGATGCACCTGATCCAGGACTTCCTAATTACTTGCTATGCATCCGAAAGCTGGACCATGACTAAGGATGACAGAAGAGGAATAATTGCCTTTGAGTGGTGGTGCTGGAGAAGTCTTAAACATGGACCACCAGGAAAGCAAACAGGTCAGTCTTGGAGAGGGTGAAACCAAGTTTCTCCTTGGAGGCAAGAATTTTGAAGCTCCATCTTACATACTCTGGGAATATGGCCAGGAGGGACTGGTCCTTGGAGAAGGATATCATGCTCAGAAGGGTGGAGGGACAGCACAGGAGAGGAAGACCCTGGGTGAGATGGATTTATACAGTAACTGGGATAATGGGGGTAGGTGTGTCGGAGTCAGTGAGACTGGCTTAGGACAGGGCAGGCTTTAGAGCTGCTGTACATAGGGTCTCTGTGAGTCACAGGTCACTCAATGGTACATAACAACAGCATGTATGTGTTTGGCATGGTAACTTAATGTTATCATCACCATGCTTTTACATTTCACGTATTCTTACCCTGAGCCCTATCTGGGCTCTGTTCCTGCAGAAGGTAGCAGGGAGCTCGGTAGTAAGTTTTGCAACTAATACAAAGGCAGCACCTCTCTGCCAGTTTGAACCCACCAGGGGCTCTGCAGGAGAAAGATGGGCAGTCCCCTCCTGTGCAAGCCAGCCTTCAGAACCTGCTGGAAGCTCAGCTATGAGTCGAATTGCAAGGAGTGAAAACATAAGGCAGGAGTTTCTGGGTGATGCAAATTGTTAACTTATGAGACTGCCAACCATCAGATTTGAGATTTTAGTCCACCCACAGATGCCTCAGAAGAAAGGCCTGGTGAACAATTCTGCCCTCAGCTATTCTGCTGTGACACACATGGGCTGGCCATTGGTTAGAATGGACTAAATGGCAACTGATGTGCTGCTATGTAACACAACAAAGGGGGCTATCATTGAGTCAGAACTCACCCGTAGCTGACCTTCCAACAAGTTTTCAGAGGCTGTAAATCACACAGGAGGAGACTGGCTACCTTTCTCCCAGATGGAAGTTGATGGATTTGAACTGCCTGCCCTTGGGTTGACAGTGCAACTCCTTACCCACTAAACTATTTCAAACTCACTTTCATTTTTCCCTTAGGGTAAAATAGTAAAGACAGATTTATTAGAAAGTTGCATCCCCAAAGGAACTGGCATCCTTTCTTGAAAGGAAATATAGAGGAGGCAAGATTCACGTTCCTGCTGTAAATGAAGAAGATGACACCTTCTTGCTAACTGTTGTAAGAATTTAACTCATAATGTACAAGAAAATGATTTGCTAAAACTAAACATTCACTTAACAACAACAACAAGTATTCATAGTTGGGATGTTTTTTGCGTTTTAGAAAGATCCACAGACAGCCAGGGGTCGGCAGGTGATGACACTTGGGGATAACTTCAACAGTGCAGGTCCGGCATGCTCACAAAGATCTCGCGGAAGCAATGGCGGTGAAGATGGCGAGGAGGGACGCCGAAGGCCCAACAGAGAACATTTCCTTTTTCTATTTTGTCTTTTCTCATTGCTGACTCACAGCTGATCTTCTGTTGGGTAACCTAGGTTGTAAATTGCATGGTTATAGAATGGCCATCTTTCTCACAGCGGCTGGCAGATTTGAACCATCAGAGAGGCATGAACTATGGGTAAGAAGCACAACACCTGACAGACTGAGCCACCAGAGAGCTCCCTGGGACAGTTTACAGGTGGGAAGAGAGAAAGTTGGGCGAGGATGATTCAGATTTTATGCTGGGCACTCACGGGGATGGTGATGTCGTTAATGGAGGAGGAAGAGTAGGTAGGATCATATGTCTATTTCAGGCATTTTGCAGTGAGGTGACTGAGACATCCGGCAGCAGAAGATGATCAGATCCGAGTGGGATTGCGAGTGGGAGACCTGGGGAAGAATCGTGCTTCAGTTTCTGATGTGAACACTATCGGGTATCTGTGTAATTAAAACTGTGGTGAGGTGAAGTGTATGAAGCAACTTATTGTAACTAAAGTATCTTCCCTTACACACGTGGAGAATAAATACTTATGCAAGAAACCTACCCTGCCCAACGATGCTTTTCTGGTCTAACCTGCAGTGAGGTGCTTGAAATGAATTTGAGACTGCCCCTGTCTGGGGATCACCGAACCCAGCTTGGGACCCATTAATGTGGTGGAAGAAAAGAAGAAAGAGTAGGTTTCGTTGTCATTTTGTGTTTGGAAGAAAGCCACTAACACACAATTGTTAAATTTGCTTTTAGATTTTTTTTTGTTCTAAAAGCTGTTTTGAAGCGAATTCTTTTCATAAGCCTCAGCCAGTCATATGCAGCACTGATACTTTTCCCTGGCCTGATTCTGTGTTACAATGTCCTTGCCTACCTGCTGGAAGCCACAGCACCATTCAAATAAAAATAATTGACTAAGTGCTTAGTGTAATATCTGCTTTCCGGTTCATGCACATTCATCTTCCTCCTTATCAGAAACCGGTTGCCATGTACACATCTGCTGGGTCATTAGTGCTGAGTTAACCACATTTGTGACAATGTCTGTGAAACTTGCATGTGATTCTTTAACAGAGATAAATGCTGCCCATCTATGCAGGCAGTTGTTTAGTGCAAATTACCCTATGCTTTCAACTTGTAAACTGTTTTAAAAGTTAAATTGGCTGCACTTTTTCCACCTAATTAAATTGAGTCTGCCTGTCATGTCAACACTGTTAAGACAAACACAAATGTAATAAAGGCAGGTTGGTTTTGGAGGAAAAGAGAACCCAGAGATGCAGGGAAGAGAAAAAAAAAGGACAGTGGATAATTAGTTTGTTGTTGTTAAAGACAGTCGAGTTGGCTCCAGTCCATGATAATGCTCACAGGACAGAAGAAAACACTGCTCCGTCCATTGCTGCCACCACTGCGTCAACCTGTTTTCTCGAGTCTTCCTCTCTTACGCCAATCTTCCACTTTACCAAACACGATGTCTTTCTCCAGAGAAAAGTTCCTTCTAATTATGTGCCCACAGCATGTGAGATGAACTCTCATCACCCTAGCTTCTGAAGAACATTCTATATTAGTAGCTATAATTTAAAACCAAATAAACAGAACTCCAAAGTCTCTGTGATTGAAAGGATGGGAATTGATTTTTTGCTTATTCGAAGTTGAATGTTATGCATGGTTGTGATTGGAGTGTGGGCGCTCTTCTTGTCACTGTTGGGTGCCACGCAGTGGGCTCTGACTTACAATGACCTTGTGAACAAGACAGTGAAACCCAGTCCCACCCTGCACCATCCTCCAATCTTGTCACTCACTCATAGCTGATGGCTTGGAATCCATTGATAGCTGACCCCTCACTGGGTTTCTGAAGCTTTAAATGGTGTGGAAGGAGATTGCCTAGCTCTCTCCTGAGAAGGCACTGGTGGATTTGAACCACCAGTTAGTTATGCTCCATTAAGTTAACGGTGTGTATCCCTCTGGACAATACCAACAGAGCTCTAGCCTGAGTGCGATCTAATGAATCCTTTGAGACTCCGTTCACTCTGGAACCCAGAAGATGAGAGAGAGGACTGTATCTGAGAGGTTTTATGGGCCAGGTCCCGAAGGGGAGGGTATGACTTCTGTCTACATTCCATTGGTCAGAACCAGTCACATGAATAACTGACCTGCAGGTAGGCCTGAGACATGTATAGGGGGCTCTGTGAAGGTGAAGGTTGAAACACCAATAGTGAGAAGCAGTCTTTGTTACAAATTAGAAAGTACCTATATGCAGGATTTATAAAAACATGTTGTTAAGTGATGTTGAGTCAACTAGGATTCATAGTAATGGATCTGAACCCTGCCATATCCTGTGCCATCCATGTCAACTCTGCTATAGTTTAGCCCATTGTCACAGTGTCAGCCCATCTCATTGAAGGCCTTCCCCTCCTTCACTGACCCTCCACCTTTCCAAGCGTGATGTCTCTCTCCAAGGCCTGGCTTCTCCTAACAACATGCCCACAGTGTAAGAGACAAAGTTTCACCATCCTTGTTTCTAAGGAGCACCCTGGCTGCACCTTCTCCAAGACATACTTCATATTTATCCTTTTTTGCAGTCCATAGGGCATTTAGTACTCTTCTCTAACACCACAACTCTAAGGCATTGATCCTGTCATCCTTAGTCATTGTCCAACTTTCAGATGCAAAGCAAGTAATTAAAAAGACTACGGGTTGGATCAAGTGCACCTTACTTTTTAAAATTACTTCATTGCTCTTCAGTATTTTGGAGAGATCCTTAACAGCAGATTTTCTCTGTGCAATACATTTTTAGATTTTCTAATTACTACTACTAAGGGTGCTGATTGTGGATCAAGTAAAATGAATCATTGGCAATTTCTGTCCTCCATCTATCATGATGTTGCTTATGTGAGAATTTTTGTTTTCTTGTTTAGAAAGCATGTGTTCCCTGTAAATAACAAATTATCATCCTGATTCCTTTTCTTATATGGAAATCTTAATCCAAAGGCCTAAGAGAGGTAAACACTGAATACCCAGTATCCTGCCTTACACATCACTTAATTCCTGACCACAAATGATGGATTGATGTGTTTCCAATATACCAAAGAAAATATTTATCACTTTTATAATTAAGGCCTAATTCTTGAAATATTTCTTTAAAGATATTTTCTTTAAAAAATAAAAATATCTTTGTATTTCAACATTATTATAAAGCTTTTCCTCTACAAACTTCTCATACAATTTTTTTCATATTCTTGCCTCCCACCCCTTACCTCCCAAAAATGTTTTAGAAAAGCCAGAGACAAACCCACTGAGTCCTACAGTAATTGGGATTCTGACAAGAAGAGAACCGCTAAGCAGTTCTTTTAAAAGAAAACCACTTTTGCTTTGTTTCCAATGCTACAAAATAGGTAAACGTTTTATGGGTCATGGATTGTCTAATACAAGGTATTATGCAATCTACAGGTGGCCTTTGAATGGCTTTCTCCTTTGTTCTTCTTACACATCATGCACATGTCATTTGGTGACATCCTGAGGTCTGGGAGGCTATTGGATTAGACCTTCCAAAAAAGAAAAGGTTATTCTACACCTTGTATAAGGAAAAAAAGCTTTGATGACTCATAAAATTAAAGCCTTTTAGTTCCTAGCAGGGGAGATTTCCTAGTTTATGTGTTGAAAGGAAAATGGCTACATTATAACTTTCTCCCTGAGGGACCGAAGATCCCAGCTGCCTTATCTGCAGGAAGGAATGAGCATTATTAGGGCAATGTTGATTAGACATCTTTGATGCAATATAAGCAAAGACATTTTTTCAAAAAAAGCAGAAACTAAATGGGTGCCAAGAAGTCTGCATTTTATGGAAAGTATAAAGTATGCCCCACCAAATGTTCTCTTTTTGTGGAATGCAGTTTAAGGTAGCATACATCAGGCCTTAGTGTTCGCTGAGCCATTGCGATTTGAGGGATGTCTGATAAGAAAAGTTTTGCTTTAGGAAATACAAATATGCTCGAAGAAATGTAATATGACTTAGCTGAGAGCACAAAAATGTCTTTATACCCTTCTTAGCTCCTATGTTCATTCTATCCCATGTGTTCGCTTTTTCTGTCTATAGAGAACACATAGTCAATTAATAGTGATTTGCAAGCAACAAAAGAATTCGCTTACTCAATAATTTGAAAAAAAAGAGTTCAAAGCTTTAAAAAGATAAATTCTGAGTGAACTAACTCAGTCTTATAAGGACAAATACTGCATGGAATCATTATTATATAGAAAGATAACAGTACAATGTGGATAAAAGTCCAAAGGGAGGACAGGAAAAGAGGGCAGCAGGTCTGAGGATAGGAAGGGGGGGGGGTGAAATCACAGAATCACAGAGTTTGGAGGGTGGAAGAAGGGGGTGAAGGAATTAGGATAGATCTAGTGAGGGTTGATGGTGAACATAGATCAATGGTGATTTAATTATATAAAAGACAGTATATGGGAATGATCACATGAAACATAATGTGAATGAAGGAATGTGTGAAACACCATGTCTACAAATAAAACACAATGTATGTGAATTTTGTACACAAAACAACTTTAAAAGAGAAGTTCTTTGTTGTCAGATGTTTCTGAGTCAGTTCTCACTCACCGAGGAGACCCTAAATACAACAGAAGGAAATGCTAGCAGGTCCCCAATCCTCTCACCATCATTGTTCACTGTTACAGCCACTGAATCAACCCATCTCCTCCTGGGTCTTTCTCTCTTCGCTTTACCATGTAGGATGTCCTTCCTAGAGACGAGCCCTTCCTGATATTCTTGGCCAAATGTCTTCCTTGTTGTGATATATCAAAAGAATGTTATATTTCCCCCTTATAACATACCGATCTCTTCATGCATTTTACCTTTAGTGTGTTTCGATGCTTAAATTGTTCTGATGAGATATCTTTTACGAGGACATCAGGGAGAGAACCCTGCCTCTAGCTGGTTTTGTGTGCAGGGAGGCGCTTTTCAGAGACCGTGAGATGTGGCTCTCTGTGGCATTTGAGGTACTGATTATAGATGTTGTGTAGACACAGAATTTGGGGAATGAATAGAAGCACTCATTAATTTTTCAGAATGGATTCTTTTACTCATACGGTGAAAAAGTCCCTTGTGTTAAGAGAAAGCCTCAGTTTAATGTTATCTCTTTTCTCTTCTCTACTACTTGCTATTCTTTTAAACTATAGAAGAAGTTTGAAAGTGCTCAGCAGACAATTTTATCCAGCTTATTTTCCTTAGTTTTACATTTCCTTCACATGTATGTCTATGTTCTAAGCTGTTGAGTTGACTCTAATAGTGACCAAGCGAACACCAGATGGGAATTTTGTCCTATCCTGCACTACTACCCTCACGGTCTCCATTACGTTCGAGCCCATTGGTAAGTCGTTGCCATTAATACAAATTTTCCAGTTACCAAATGATTCATGTTTCCTCTTAAAAAGAATATGTTAATTATTTTTAAAAAGGCCTTGAAGGAAAATACTAAGTCATGGAATAAGTGGTTTGGGAAGGAGTCAAGGTTGAGATATCCAAGTACAATGAAAAGAATTCATTCTTAGAGTAGAACACCTGGGTTTCTGTCCTTTGCCACTCACTGTGTGATGCAGGGTAGGTCCCTCAACCTCTCTGAACCTCTATTTATTTATTGATGAAATGTAAACAGTGCAATATAAGAGTGTTTCTCAACCTTAACTGCACTTGATCTGATGAGCTTGTAGCATCCAAATCTCTGGGGATCAGCCCTCAGCCTCAGTGTTCCCCATAGCTCCCAGACGATTCGACTGTGTATCTAAAGTTGAAAACCTCTGTGCCAGATGGCCTATAAGACCTTTCAAACTTTGACATGATATGATGCTAAGATAAAATAAGAGGTGATATGAAAGATTTTTAACATAATTAAGAAATGTAGCCGAGCATTCCAAGTAACCAGTTGAATGAACTAATTTATCATATTACCATCATTCATGCATTTATGTATTCATCTGTGTATTGCATGCATCTTACATCTTGACAGTATACTCTACTCATAGTGACCCTATGAACATCAGCTCTCATCCTTGTCCTATGCTGCACCGTCCTCATCATCTTTGGTCACTCAAGCTCACCGCCACATTCTCTGTATCAATGATCACCCTGACCCACCACCTTTCCAAGCACAATATCCCTTTCCAAGGAATAGCTTCTCCTAATAACATGTCCAAGTATGTGAGACCAAGCTTTGCCATCCTTGCCTCTAGAAGCACTCTGGCTAAACTTACTCCAAAATATAACTGTTTGTTTTTTTAGCAGTCCATGAGATATTCTTCTCCACTACCACAATTTAGAGACATTGATTATCCTTCTGCCATCCTTATTCATTGTCAATCCTTCAGATATATAGCAGATGATTGGAAAGACCATGGCTTGAATCAAGCGCATCTTAGTCTACAAACTGACATTATTGCTTTTTAGGGCTTGGGAGAGATCCCTGACAGCTGACTTTCCTAATGATACTGTTTGTCTCCTGATCTCCTGACTGCTGCTGATTGTAGATCCAAGTAAGATGAGATCATAGACAATTTCAATCTTATCTCCAAGTATCATGATATTGTCTCAGTGTAAGGATTTCTGGTTTTTTGATGTTGAGGTGTAATCCATATTGAAGGCTGTATTCCTCGATCTTCTGCAGCAAGTGCTTCAAGTCCTCCTCACTTAAACAACAGTTCTAAACTTTGCTTGATCCTATCAAACCTTCATAATGTCACACATCCTTAAGCTCATCATTGTAGTCTACGTGTCAACCCCTCTCGTTGAAGATCTTCCTCTTCTTGAAAGTCTTCAAAGGATTTTTCCAACCTGATGCCCTTCTGCAGGAAGCTGGCCTCCTATTAACACGGCCAAAGTATGTGAGAAGAAACTTCACTGTTCTTGCTTCTGAGGAACTTCCTGGCTATACTTTGTCCAAGACAGGTTTATTTGTCCTTTTGATAGTCCAGTGTGTGCTAGATGCTTTTTGCAAATAGCACAATTCAAAGGCATTAATTCTTCTCCTGCCTTTCTTATTCACTGTCCAGTTTTACATGTGTTTGAAGCAATACCTTCACCTTTAAATGGATATCCTTGTTCTTTAGCAATTTAAAGAGACCATTGACAAGAGTTTTGCCCAATGCAATGTGTCCTTTGATATCTTGATGGCTACTTCCTTGGGTGTTGATTAAGCATTCAAGGAAAAGTAATTTCTTGAGAACTTCAATATTTTCTCCCACTTACTATGACATTGCCTACTGGTGAAATAAGAGCACGTGGGGGGAGGGGAAAGGAGCTCTTTGGAGTGATATCACTGGTAAGCCTTTAATTTTATTATTTAAATAGTAGAAATAAAAGGGAACTCTGGTGGCCTAGAGGTACAAAGCTCTGCTGCAATTCTGAAGGCACACAGTTCAAATCCACCAGCAGCTCAGTGGGAGAAGGATGGCTCCTTCCATGTGATCGTCTCTGAAAACCTGATGGAGGGTCAGCTATGGGTCGATTCTGACGTGAAGGCACATAACAGCAATAGAAATAAAACATTTCTCCACATGCTAGCCCAATTTTTACCTGAGTTGTCCCCTCAAACCAAAAAAGGATGTGCCAATAACAGAGAAGCTAGTAATATGATATCTTTAGGTTTGATATTTGCTATCTGCAAATATATAGGGAGATTTGGTAGCCTAGTTTATAGGAAGTTGGACTAGCAATCCAAAGGTCATGCCTCCATACTGGTTTAAATTCATCAAAAGCTTCCTAGGAGAAAGATGAATAATCTCCTTCCATGTAATTTATAGCCTCAGAAACTCAATGGAGTGTCAAATTTGAGTCGTTTCCAACTTAATGGCAATGAGTTCTGAGTGTCTGGAAATATAAAGTGTCAAGTTGTCATTATGTAGCCTAGTATCTTAGTTTCCTACTGCTGCCATAACAAGAAATGTCACATATGGGCAACTTTGGAGAATAGGCATTTATTGTTTTATAGCTTTAGAGGCTACACATAGGAATTCAGGTGTGATTCCAGGGAGAGTTATTTCCTTGCTGGTGACACAGTGAGGCCCATGTGGCATTTCTTGTCATCTGTCGTCTTCTGCCTGAGTGCTTCTGTTTATTTTTCCATTTTATAATTCAGAAATGATGAAGTTTAGCATTTGTCTTAGCTATTTAACCCTGCTATAACAGAAATAGGGTAGTAGGATAGACATTCTCCTTTTGTGTGACTTTCTGAAAACCCACTGGAGGGTCAGCTATGGGTTGATTCCAACTCAGCAGTTCACAATTTAGGAAGCTAGAAGCCTGAATTTAGAGCATTAAAGCTATGGGAAGCCTTTCTCTCCCTGTTGGACATAGAGAAAGGCAATTGCCAAATTTTAACATTTGTGGGCTCAGCATTTCTGTATGTCTTGATATCAATCTTTCCTGGGTCTAGGAGACTCTCAGTGCAGGGACTTCAGATCAAAAGGATGTGCTCTACTCCCATCTGTTCCTGTCTGGTGGTTATAGGTCCTTCTCTCTCCACTTGCTTGTAATCTTTTATACCTCAAGAGAGAGATGACTCTAATACTGTAGATTGCATTCTGTCTCATTAATATCATAAGATGCTGATTACAAGTCACAGGATGAGTACATAGTCCTAAGACTTATAGCTAAAATTGACATATATTTCTTGGGAACACAATTCAATCCATAAGAGGAGTCACCATATTCTGGCAATGACCACATTAACATAACAAAAGAGAAACTCTACTTCTGTACAAATCACATCCAAAGGTGTAGGAATCATGATTACAATATTTATTTTTCAGAGACATAATTGGAGCCATTACACTCAGCAACAAAGGCTAATATAAAAGTGCATTTCCCATTTCCCTTCCTACTGGGAAGATACTTTCTAAACATTGCATTGCATGTGTAAAATGTAAAGACTTTCATTTAATATCTGCTTGATCTCAGAATAGCAACAAGATAGAACCCACATCAAGGCCTCTACTAAATGATGCGTGCCATTTAATTCAAATAATAAATGCACCTACATTCTGATGCCTGAGTTCCTTGGAGAAATGATCAGCTCTGTAATTTACATAGAAATAATCAGATATGCTTGAAAATCAAAGGAACACTTCACCCTGAGAACAGCTCTGACATAAGCTAATTCTTGCTGAAATAAGATTTCCCCCTCCTCTTAAAAGCTAAGGACAAAACATTGTGACCACTGTTAAGTAAATTCCATTTTAATTTTTTAAAATAGTGATTACAGTTAAAGTAGTGTGGAATCAGTGTGGTTCTGAATAGTATCCTAGCAACCTAGAAGTGTTAATGGAAATTTCCAGGAGAATAGAATACACATTGGATGTCAGCATTTTAGCATTAGGATATTGTGTGTGTAGGTGTGTATGTGTTTATATAGGAAAGATATGGAGGCTAATGTTTGAAACCTCTCAAAGGTATTTTTTTAAAATTATTAAATTTTATTAATGTCAATGAACATTTACAGAGATTTTCTGTTTTCATTCATTCATTGTTGCACTCTCTCAAAGGTATTAAATCCATGTTTTATTACCAGGCACATGAGGTCTGTATAGAGGAAGGTTCAGAATTATGATGTTGCAGGTTGTTCAAGTTGTGAGAAGTTCTGTTTTCTTTAGGTTGTGACATAATTTATAATGAAAGCTATGTTGGTTTTGTTGTTGTTATGTGCAATCAAACCAGAATCGACTGATGGTGGACCTTCCAGTGGGTTTTCAGAAACCCAAGCTGTAAGTCACGTGAAAAGATATTTTCCTCTCTTTCTCCTGTTGAGCAGCTGGTGGATGTAAACTGTTTGCCTTTTGGTTGGCAGTGTAACTCCTTAACCACTTTGTGACCAGAGCTCAGCAGTAAGTGCTTCAGGTTTTCCATAAGCAAATTTGTGTTACTTATCTATTGCTGATTGTTGATGAGTCTTCTTCCAATCCTGATGCTATATTGTTCATATAGTACTGCTTCTTATATTACTTACTCAGCATACAGGTTAGGTATGTTGAAAGATACAGCCTTCATTTTTACTTTTCCTATTTTTAAACCATGTAGTATCTCTTTGTTCTGTTCAGAAGACTCTTTATTGATCTATTTACAGATTCTCCATGGGCACAATGAAATGTTCTGGAAATCCCATCCTTTTCAATATTGTGCATAACTTCTTATGATCCATGCAGTTGAAAGCCTTTGCATAGTCAATTAGACTTAAGTGAGCATCTTTCTGTACTCTCTGCTTTTATTTAAGACCCATCTGATGTCAGCTATGACGTTCCTCATCTCAAACCTCTTCTTATTCAGCTGCCAGTTCCCTGTCGATGGATTACTCCAGTCATTTTTTTCACGTTATCTTCAGCATACTATATGAGTATGATGCTAATGATATTGTTTACTAATTTCTGCATTCTGTTGAATCACTTTTTTTTTTTTTAAAAAAAAAAGGGAACAAATGAGAATCCCTCCCAGTTGGTTGGCCAGGTAAGTGTCTGGCAAATTCCACCTTCGTTAGAAGATAGAAAGGCTCCACAAATAGCCAGTTAACTGTTACCGAATCACTGCTTCTAGGCAAAATAAGGGTTACTGCTTTGGAACTGACTTATACCTCACCCCCAGTAGGTCTCTGGAGGCTTGTAAACCACATAGGGGAATATTGTACTCTAAGCATAATATTTTTTTTTTGTCAACTGATCAATAAATTACTTTGTTTTATATGTGTTTCTGGCAGAAATGCATGTCCAAGTTCATGAGATACCCTGCTGTTTTTTGTTTTTTTTTTTTTAAAATCTGGCTTGAATTATCAGGTTTTCTCTGATGAGTGAGGAAGCTTCTGATCTATGTTTATTTCTTACTATTCTCCAATAGGTACCTCTACTTAATTAGGAAAGCTCATTGCATGCTGCCCACACAATCTGTCCTCATTTTCTCTTCTCAGCATCTACCTAATGTAGTCTCCACCCCAGAAATGCCCACCCTTCTGACTTGTAATCATCGACATATTATTTCTTCTTTAAAACCCAAGTTCCGTTGTCCACAGCCTGGTCTCAAACCAGTGCAGCCCACGCCGGTATTTCCCATTTTTGAGATTCGGTTTCTTGTCCGTGCGCTCCAGTGTACTTTTTTCATGGTTCTGTCTCTCCAGTTAGATGTTGAACTGGGACAGAATGAAAAAGGTTGTGAAAGTGCTTAGCAGACAAGCAGATCCATGTTTGGATTCTATTTTCTAGCTGCACTACTTCTCTAGAACTCTGCTTCTTCGTCTGGAAAAGAAAATAAGAATTCTCATTCAGAACAATTTGTTACACAAATGGAATTAGTTTTTTTTTAAAACAAGAAACCACTTTTTCTTGGCACTCAGCAGTCTCTAAATACTTGTGTTTCCTTCCTCTCCAAGGGTAGGACTGTGACTCATACTTACGAAACTATCATAAAGGATCAACAGTAGTTCATGTGTTTTTAGCTGTAGACCAGGACCCTGAGTTAGAGGTTTTGACTAAGTACCCAGAGCAAATTTCAGGACTTTAAATATCCCCTTTCTGCAAAATAAGAGAGTACAAAGTAAGAGTGGATTGTGAAGTGAGGTGTCGATAAGGATTTCTGTGAAGAAAATCTGGTCTGAGTTCTAGGCCTAACTATGGTCCAACATGCACTCCTTGAAGTGTTTTGAATGATGCTTCTGCCTGAGAGAACCAAAGATGTATATGGTGACTAAGCAGAGGGCTGAGTCTCCTCTGAGACAAATGGCAAGCAGTTGTAAGGCCTGGAATTAGGGAAGACTTGTTAGTTCTCACCGAGAAAATCAGCCTGAAGATAACATTGGAAGAAATAAATTGGAACCAGAAGATACACAGAGCGCCAGAGACAGAACCACGATGATAAAGGAGCCCTTCCTTATGTGGATGGTTCCCCAGTCAGCATCTACATCATCTGTCAACTGGTAGAAATTCAGGTTCTCATGTCTCACCCCAGGACCCAATGAATCACCTTCCATGGAGGTGGTGCCCAGCAATGTGCGTTTCAGAAACCCTTTGTATCTTCAGTTAGACCTGGAATCTGAGAAGGAAATGTCAGCAAGCAGTCTTTTTAAAGGGAATTCATATCAACAGGGAATCCTCAATGATAAAAATAGGAAGACGTACCCACAGGCCGAAGTGGAATGGAATCAGAAGAAACTTTGTTTACTTGAAGGAGTGTCAAGAGAGGTTCCAAGGCAGGAAATCTTTGGTGAATCTACAAAATATCCCCAGTACAGGAGATCTGTAGGAAAAGTCAATGAGATGAGAGGAGGGGCCGCAGAGGTGTGGCCTGCTCCAAATAAATACCAGCATTTCATCTGTGTGGGTCTCCTCTGACATTCAGCTCTGAGGATCAGAGCCAGCTTCTGGTCGCCGGCTGACTACTGCTCTTTGGCCGCTAGTCTTCTCCGTCCTCTGCTGCATCAGCCTTCCAGCCTACTCTCTGCTTCTGACGTGGGGGATTTAGAGGAGACTCCAGCTGACGCCATATTGAAAGGTTTGGAACCTGATAAGACTTCTCCAAAGTGCTCTGTTGGTCGCTCTGCTGATCCTGAGATTCCTCTCCCTCTGGAGCTTGAGAACTTGCACTCAGCCTTTTGACCAGGCTGATGCTGACAAGACTGTGAGCTGACACGACATCCAAGAATCTGGGACTTGGACTCTCTACACCATTGGAAAATGGAAAAGGAGAGCGGCATGGACAGACAGAACCCGCCCAGCCTCGTGGACCTGGCCGCCCAGAGCCTGTTAGAGGATGAAGCCGCTGCCATGGCCGCCCTGCAGTCGCTTCCCAGGGAAAGCTTTCTGCCCCTGTTGGTGTTGGCTGTTGTGGGGAGATGCTGCAAGATGGTCCAGGCGATGGTGGAGGCCTGGCCGTTCCCCTACCTCCCCCTGGGGGCTCTGATGGAAGCTCTGCAGTGTGATCAGGACATCTTGAAGGCTACCCTCAGTGGCATCGATATGCTGCTTGCCCGTGACTTTAGACCTACACGTTGGAAACTCCAAGTGCTGGACCTCAGAAGGGACGCTGAGACCAACTTCTGGCACGTGTGGGCTGGGCTTGGGGACGGGGTCTCAGCGATCCCCTCACGGGAGAGTGGGGCTGCGCAGCCCAGTCCAGAGAGGCGCAGAGTGGGGCCCTGCAGCACAGGGGAGAAGCAGCAGTTCACCTCCACGGAAGTGCTAGTGCTGCTCTCGGACCTGTGCTTCATGGAACCCCCTGCAGATGCCCTGCTTTCCTGCCTGGTAAGGAGGGTCAAGCAGAACAAACTTATCCCCCGACTGTCCTGTAGGAAACTGGAAATTCTTGATGAACCTCTGGAAAATTCTATTATGCATATGATCTTGGAAAAGGTCGAGCTGGCTCATGTGGAGCAGGTAGAAGTGAACTGTGAGTGGGATTTGGTTGACCTGGCCTTGTTTGTTCCTTTTCTGAGTCAGATGATTCATCTGAATAGACTGTTTCTCAGTGGTGCCCAGGTTCACGCCTCGATCTCCTCAAGAAAGGTAAAAAGGCTTTGGGCCAAATTCACCACCAGTTCTCTAAATTGCAACAACTTCAGCATCTCCACCTCGACTTCATGCGCTTTCCAGCAGGTCGCCTAGACCAGATGTTCAAGTACCTACTACCTCCCTTGGAGAGCCTCTCTATGACTAACGGTGGCCTGATGGAGTGTGACTTGAAATATCTGCACATGCCCAAGCACTAGCCAGCTCCGTTGCCTGAATCTCAGTGACCAACAGCTGGCACATTTTAACCTTCACTATCTTCACACTCTGCTAGAGAGAACCTCTGCCACCCTGGAACACTTGAACTTAGGTGGGTGTAGAATGACAGATTTCCAGTTCAACACCATCTTGCCTGCCCTGGGCCAATGCTCCCAGCTCCGCTGCTTCAGGTTCCCTGGAAACACCCTCCCTATGGCTGTCCTGGAGAACGTTCTGAGGCATGTGCCTCCGTCAGTGCAAGATCCGATTCCTAGAGATGTCCCTTCCTGTGGAGTGTGATATGGACCCCCAAGCGACTATAAATTTGAGGGCTATTGAGGACTGGCAGGACACACTCAGTGTGATAGAGATGGACCTAGGGGTACGGCTAAAGTGGTTAGGGTCTGACCTGGACCCCTGGAGAAAAAGCTGTTCAATTAGGTTCCAAGTACAGATGTGATGTTATTTCCCACTTTCCGATGTGTTGTCCGTCTCAACCTCTTTCTGTTCTTTTGATCTCTTCTGAGATGACTGAAAGATGTGCTTGCTGTGAGATGTGCCTTGATCACCCTAAAATCATAGCCTTAAAAAAATAAATTTGTTATTGGCAAAAAAAAAAAATCCCCAGTACATCATCATACAACAGTGCCTGTTAAGGAAACATTTGTTAATCTCTCTCTCTCTCTCTTTCCTCTTCTCTGCTCTATTCTAGAGTGGGAGAATATTAATGGTGTTTGTTATTATTTGCCATCAAGTTGACCAAGACTCATAACTATCCTAAGAATAACAGATCTGAACTTTGCCCAATCCTGTGTCATTCTCACCATCTCCAAAATACTTGAATCCATTGTTATAGTCTCTGTGTCCATCTATCTTGTTGAAGGTTTTTCTCTCTTATGTTGATCTTCTACCCTTCCAAGGGTGATGTCCTTCAAGGACTGGCCCCTTCTAAGAACATGCTCAACATATGTGAGATAAAATGAGATAAAGGAATAGTGGAGGAGACGTTGCCCATTCCCTCTTTTTACTCCACTGTAGGTTGCTGAGGTGCTGAGGGCCTGGCTGAGAGAGGTGGTGGAAATCAGGCTTCTTGAAAGTCTTGTCTTCCAATAGAGATTGCGTTCTTAGTATCTTAGAATGTGCTTTCTCATTCTTGAATCAAGACTGTGTTTTGTATTAAAGTACCCAGACATTTCATTTTAATTGATGGGATGGAGAAATTATGAAACATGCCCACATTTTCACCCAGCGGCAGGACTGCTCACTCTGAGTTTACAGGGACAGAGAGAGACACAAGTGAAGTTCTGTTTGCCCTTTTGCTTTTAATCTCACTTGTCCAAAGTACAGATTACACAAGTTGCAGGAAACCTAACTCAAATAGACTTAAAACAAAAAAAGATAACTGTTTGATAAGCACTCTGGGTCCATGGTTCTCAGAATTTAATGAGCATCAAAAACCACACGTATAGATCTTGTTAAAACACAAATTGCTGGACTCTGGTTCCACAATTTCTGATTCAATGAATCTGGGTCAGTGGGAATGGAACGAGCCATGAGAATTTACATTTCTAACCCGTTGACGTGGTGGTGTGGTTGTTATGTGCTGTCGAGTCACGACTCATAGCGACCCTATGTACAACAGCCCTAAACTCTGCTCTGTCCTGTGCCAATTGCATTGTCTCTGACACTCTCATCCCGATTACCCCAGTCACTGAATCAATCCACCTCATAGAGGGCCTTCCTTTCCTGCGCTGTCCCTCCACCCTCCCAAGCATTGATGTCCCTCTCCAAGGACCGGTCCCTCCTTACAACATGTCCAAAGTATGTCAGACAAAGCCTCAGAATCCTTGCCTCCAAGGAGCCACCCGGTTTAACCCTTTCCAGGATGAATCTGCTGTCAAGGATCTCTTCAAAGTGCTAAATAGCAAGGATATCCGTTTAAAGACTAAGGCACAACAGATGCAAGCCATGGCCTCTCCAGTTACTTCTTATACATTGGAAGTTGGACAATGAATAAAGAAGACTAAAGAAGAATCCACATCTTTGAATTATGGCTGGAGAAGAACACTGAATTTCCCATGGATTGTCGAAAGTACAGACAAGTCTATCTTCAAGGAATTTCAACCAGAGTGCTCCTTAGAAGCAAAAATGGTGAAATTTAATCTCACATACGTTGGACATGTTGTCAGGAAAGGCCAGTCCTTGGAAAAAGATATCATGTTGAGAAAGGTGGAGGGTTAAAGAAAGAGAGGAAGACTCTCAGCAAAATGGCTTGACCCAGTGAATGTGAACAATGGGCTTGAGAGTGTCAGAGATGATGAGGATGGCGCAGAAGAGGGCAGGATTCGGATCCATTGCTCCGAGGGTCATTATGAGTCAAAGTCAACTCAACGACAACTCATAACAACTACCAGTTGACTGGTGGTTCTGAGGCTGACTTGAGATTCATTCATGTGAGGGACTCATATATGAACAACCACTTTGGTTCTGATTTCTTCTTTGAATTTGTCTCTAGGCTGATTTCCCCTCAGACATGGTTTCCATATCTCACATCTGCACATAATAAGGCTCAGAGCAGGAGAAATGGCCTTTGTCCTAGCATCCCAGTGACAAGCTGGTTGGATGTTTAGATCTGATATCCCCCACAGCCAATTGTCAGTAATCAGTTGTTCAACCACCGAATGGGTTTAAAGGGACAAAGAAAGACACGATGAAGCTCATTTTGTGTTTAAACCACATAAATTTTACTTGTTCAAAGTACAAGTTACACAGATAACAAGAAATCCAAGTCAAACTGACTTCAACTATAAAGGGAATTTATGAGGTTTGGCAACTGTTTGGGTGGAATATGTGGATATTGATTTTCACCTGAAGCTAGGCTGACTCCAGTTTCCTCAAGAGGAAACATGAAAGCGAAAATACACAGTGGAGAAGCAATCAACCTGCATCCACAGCTTTAGGCATAGATTTTGGTCACCACCCCTCATGCTGTGCTGAGGAGGTTAGAACAGACCCCGAAACCGGGGGATGAGCACTCAATGATGTCAATCAGAAAGGCAACTTGGTCAACTTCAGGATAATAATTATTATGGATTGAATTCTATGCCCCCCCCCAAATTTGAGTTATAAATACTCATCTGTCTATGGTTAAAATCCCATTTGGGAGTGATTGCCTGTGTTATAAACTGTTAGAACTGACTCGTAGTTGGACCTCCAGCAGGTTTTGAGAGAAGTAAATTGCTGAGGAGGAAATTGCCCATCTTCTCCAAAGGAGCAGCTGGTGGATTCAAACTGTGCACCTTTGGATTGGTAGCACATCTCCTTACCACTTAGACAACAGAGCTTAGTGAAGGTATATATTGAGTCAATCTCTTTGGAGATATAGAAGAGATTAAGCAAGTGAAACAAAGATGAGGAAGGGAAAATACCAAGCCTCATCAAGATTACCTGGGATTAGAGACTCAAGACAAAGATTCTCCCAGAGTGGACACAGAGAGAAACCCTTCTCTTAGAACTGGACGACTCAGGTCGGTCACTCAAACCCCTGAACTGCATGCTGTCCTTTGGAAGAAGTATTAAAATATCCTTGACATTCCCCTAGTCCCTCATTTTTGTTTTTTTTTTTACTTCCCCCTGTTATATTTCTTGCCTTCTAGCTTGCTGTATAAATGATTGACTTATATTCTATCAAGAATTCAGACTTCCAGCCTTTTAAACTGTGGGAAAACCCATGCAATCAACCAAATGAACAAGCAAACAAAAAGCCCAACTTATCTAATTTTTGCTTATTAACATGTATAGAGTATGTTTTAATATGAAGGGGAAAAGACACATCAGATTCAAATATATTATACAGTCGTATCATTAGGTGCTCTGGAGTTAAGCACAACTCATAGCAGCCCTAGGAACAACAGATCTGAGCTCTGTCCTATCCTGTGCCATCCTCATCATCTCTGACACACTTGAGCAGTTACAGTGTTTGATCTCTCACTGAGTATCTTCATTTCTTTCCCTGACCCTCCACCTTTCCAAGCATGATAACCCTTTTCAAAGAATAATCCTTCCTAACAACATGCCCAAAGTATATGAGAGGAAGTTTAGCAATTCTTGCCTCCAAGGAGCATTCCGGTTGCACTTTCTCATAGGTATATTTGTTTGTTCTTTTGCCAATCTGTGGGATAGTCTGTACTCTTCTCCAAAACCACAGTTCAAAGGCATAAATTTTTCTCCAATCTATGTTGTCATTTGCTATCTAGTGGAAACGGACCCATCGTTAACCCGCCCATTCCAGCAGGTCTTCAGAGGCAGTAAATTGTAAAAAAGATCTTCCATATTTCCCCCACAGTCTAGTCTAGAGATCCTTTTATTAAATAGCAGATTGTTGTTATGTACCATTGTCTCACCTACAATTCATAGAGACCCTATACGTACAATAGTTCTGAACTTTGCCCTGTCCTGAGCCAGTCTCACTGACTTGACATACTTAACCCCATTGTCCCAGTTACTGTGTCAATTCTTCTCATTTGAGGTCTTCCTCTCCTGAGCTGTCCCTCTACTCTTCCAAGCATGATGTCCTTCTCCAAGGACTGGTCCCTCCTGACCACGTGCCCAAAGTATGTGAGATGGAGCTTCAAAATCCTCCAAGGAGAAACTTAGTTTCACCTTCTCAAAAACAGAGCTGTTTGTTCTTGTGGTGGTCCATGATATGTTCACTATTCTTCTCCAGCACCACAACTCAACGGCATCGATTCTTCTTCTGTCATCCTTGGTCATTGTCCAGCTCTCTGATGCATAGCAAGTAATTGCAAAGACCATGGCCTGGATCAGCAGGACAAAGACAAAATCTGGAGTGAGGGAAACCATCATCATGGGGTCAAGGGAGTTCCACTGAGTCACAACCACGGTTTTCA
This sequence comes from Elephantulus edwardii, assembly GCF_000299155.1. NCBI lineage: Eukaryota > Metazoa > Chordata > Mammalia > Macroscelidea > Macroscelididae > Elephantulus > Elephantulus edwardii. Next base: position 17,342,663 of record NW_006399786.1, on the reverse strand, counting down.
ATGATACAATTTGGAGACAAAAGACAATCATTATTAGATTATAATTGATGGCAGTTAAAATTCATCATTGTTGCAGGCAGAACTACCAAAGTAAGTGGGGTACACAATTATGTATTAAAAGTTTACAACTAGTTCTGGAGCCTTGGCCACCTGAATACACAAAGATTGGATTATGACTCATATAGCCATGCAGTTATTTTTGGATAAAACATTAAGGACACACCCGGGTGAATTCTTGGGTTCTCTATGCAAGCCCCAGGATGATTTTTTTTTCTCCCTGGAAGTTGCAATCCACTTTCAATAGTATTTTTCCTGGAGGCAAAGTCACTTGGCTGGCTTGTTGCTGTTAGGCGTCCTTGAGTTGACTGACTCAGAACAACCCTGAGTCAAACAAGAGATTGGAGCCTTTCCTCACCCATGACTTCTCTGTTAAACTCAAGGCCATTGTTATGGTCACTGAGAGTCTTCCTCTAGTTTACTGATCCGAAAAGAAACTCCAATGGTGTCTGAACTTCCGTCAAGAAATCAAGCTGACATTAGAGCTCTGGTATAGACTTCAGCCTATCACAAAACAAGTGTGTCACCATTTAAGTCCTAATACAAAAGCTACTTCTTTGTGGAATTTCTATTATAGCAGCAGCACTAGATAAATATGACAATCATTAAGACAGAATTTTGGATAATGGGCTTCTCCTTGGAGGCAAGGATTCCGAACCTCTGTGTGACAAACCTTGGGCACGTAGCTAGGAGGGACCAGTCTCTGGAGAAGGACATCATGCTTGGAAGGGTGAAGGGACAGCGCAGGAGAGGAAGACCCCAGATGAGATGAATTTTCACAGTAACTAGAATAATGGGGTAGGTGTGTCAGAGAGAGTGCAACTGGCTCAGATTATAGCGTTCAGAGCTTTTGTACATAGGGTTGCTATGAGTCACAGGCCACCTCATGGTACATAAGAACAACAACAGCAACAACAATATAACCTTTTCATCTATAGCATGCTATGTAATTGACTGATTTACTATTTCTTTTTTTTTAATTTTATTACTTTTTTTGTGTGTACCATCAAATCAGATTTGACTGGTACAGGAGGAGATTGCCCCTCCTTCTCCAGCAGAGCATCTGGTGGATTTGAACCGCATACCTCTGGGATTGCAGTGCAGCTTCTTGCCACTAGGCCAGCAGAGCTCCCCTTGACTTACTATTTCTTGTCAGTCTGCTCTGCCAGATGTCAGCTCTATGAAGATGGGGGTTCTTTGTTGTGTTCAGTGTCTTATCTCTAGTACCTGAACAGTATCTGGCATAGACACTGAATAAGTATTTGTTGAATGAATGTATTTCATACTAGACCTGACCATTTTTGCCTCAACAACTCTTTCTGCTGGAATTTTTGGTGAAGAGTACTGAATATATCCCATATTCCATGGACTACCTAGAGAACAAATCTGCCTCAGAAGAAGTGCGACCAGCATGAGTGCTCATTAGGCAAGGGTGGTGACACTTTGTCTCATATACTTTGGGCATGTTATTAGGAGAGGCCAGTCTTTAGAAAAGAAAGCATACTGGGAACGGTCAGTGAAAGGGAGGAAGACCCTCAGTGAGATACAGGTCAGTGAAAGGGAGGAAGACCCTCAGTGAGATACAGGTCAGTGAAAGGGAGGAAGACCCTCAGTGAGATACAGGTCAATGAAGGAAAGGAAGACCCTCAGTGAGAGACAGTGGCTATAATGGGCTTGAACCTGACAGAGATTGTGCTAATGGCGCAGATTACTGCATGGTTTCAATCTATTGTTCATAGGATTACAGTCGACTCTATGGCAAATAATTCTTTCCTGCAAACTGAAGGGCAGGGACAAGGTCCTGTTGGTCTCTGCATTACAAAACAGTGCTTGGAGTGTTAGGACACCAAACCAGAAAGTTCACTGAATCGTTGAATTGGTGAAAGCTACATAATTGGATAGGGAGTGCAGTGTCTTAGTGGCAAGGAATTGTGCCAATCCTAAGGTATACAGTCCAAATCCACCAGCTACTTTCCATGGGAGAAAGATGGATAATCTCCTCCTGAGCAAATTACTGCCTCTGAAAACCCACTGCAGGATCAGCTATGGGTTGGTTCAGACTCAATGGTAAATAAAAACAATAACAACATAATGAAATAGATCTTGCTTGATTTCCACTCCTCCAAAAAACAGCTGCCATCAAGTCTCGGTTCCAACTTTTGGAGACCCCAAGTGTTCAGAGTGCAGCTGCCCTCCACAGGGTTGTCGATGCTTGTAATATTTTGGAAGCAGATTGCCAGACCTTTCTTTCTATGCATCTTTGGGTGGATTTAAACCACCTACTTTTCAGTTAGTAGTAGAACATTAAGCCACTCTCACCACCTGGGGACTCCTGATACTCAATTTGTACTTTACAATAAAAAAACAAGAAGCAAAATGCCAATGTATCTGACAGCTGGCTTCCATATAGCCGTCTTTATTCCAAATAAATAATAGAGAGATGAAACAAGTCTCCTGAGTACCACTTGTCCTTTATTTGTTGAGCTCACAAGAACTTTAATGGCAAATGTGTCCCTCTAGAAGCTGTCAAGTTTCTGCCATAGGAGCTGAGCTCTTGTGCTTAGCAGCAGGGATTGTTAATGTGCTGTCGAGTCGCTTGTGACTCATAGCTACCCTATGCACAGCAGTTCTGAACCCTGCTCTATCCTGAGCCAACTTTATTTTCTCTGACACACCTGCCCCCTCTATTCCAGTCATTGAGTCAATCCATCTCATCAAGGGTCTTTGTCTCTTATGCTTGGAATAAAACTAATTCTCTTTGTGGCTGGAGCAGCTACAGAAGGGACAGGTGATGACTAGGCTCACGTCAGCAAGAACAAGGCTATTAACCCTCTCAGCAGGGTCAGCCATCCTAGAGGCACATATGCATGGTGGGGTCATCGATCCTCCGTCAGGGTCATAGGGCAGCTTGGGTTGTCGTGAAGCGCATGCGCAGAGAGCTTTACCATTGCCTCATGTGATCATAGTCTCCTAATCTACAATTTTAGACTTTGATAATTTCTTCAGTTAATGCTTTGGTAGAACATTTTATAAGGTCAAGTTCTCTTCTTTCTTGCTCTGAAAATAATCTTTTATCATAAAATTGAAAACTTCTAAAACGGAAATTTTTAACTCCATCCCTACCATATTCTGCCACATTTATAGATAAAAACAATAAATTCATGTCTTTATCATGGCGGCACACAGAGCCCAATTGTTGACAGTGCTGATGACAAAGCAGTTCTCTAATCTGTGGCCCAGGATTCCTCGAATTCTAGCGGCAAATGTTTTCCATGGATCACAAAGAGATGGCTGATGCCTGAGGTGGGGTGCCATTCTCACTAGTTCACAAAGTAGTTTTAGAAAAAACAAACTCAAACGAATTTGCTGTGGTGTCAGAACAGCCTCATAGCTGACCTTTCAGTAGATGTCTCAGGCTATAAGCCCATCTTTCCCCCACAGAGCTGCTAGCAGATTCAAACTGCCAGGGAAGTTAACCTTTGGGCTAACAGCGCTCACTGCTGTGGAGTCATTTCAGACATGCAAAGACAAGGTGGAACTTTATAAGACAGGGTAGAACTTCCTCTTAAGGTTTCGGAAGCTGTACATCTTTACAGAAACAGACACCTCCCATGTATCTACTTGTAGGTTGACCTTTCAGTTAGCAACAATTCACTAGAAATCCTTATTCCCTTCAAAGCCCTACTTAAAGTCAATCTCCTCCAAGACACTTTGTCAGATCTGTTCTGAAGAGATTTTCTCAACTCTGGAATTCTAGACTGTTCTGTTGGAGTATGCTGTCTGAGGTGTAGTGAATCTGTTGTTTAAAATGGCTTACTTGAAATTAATAAATATGCAGAGAAACACTGTGTACCCACCACGCAAAAAAAGAGCAGTATAGTTAATCAGTAAGTACACAAAAATATTCTTAGCGTTATTTATCATTCACCTTGATTCTCAACTCATTGTGCTTGAATCAGAACTGATTCATTGCTGACCCTCCAGTGGGCTTTCACAGGCTACAAACTTCATGAGGGGGGATTTTTCATCTTTCTCCTGTAGATCCACTGGTAGATTTGAACTTCCAAAGATGTGTTACCTTTGGGTTAGCAGTACAACTCCCTATGGACTATGCCACTACTGACTATGCCACTACGTCACATCTACTTCTTATTATGAGTTGACTACAACTCACAGGCAGCCTGGGAGCAGCAGGTCAGGACCTTGCCCTATTTTGCATCCTCCCTGAAATATCTGACATGCTTGAGCCAACTGTAACAATAACTGTGCTAGTCTATCTTTTGCAGAGTCGGCTTCTCTTTCATTGACCTTCTACCTTTCCCAGCATGATGACTTTTCCCATGGCTCCTCTTGGCAATACGTCCAAAGTATGTGAGACAAAGTTTCACCGTCTTTTTTGCTTCCAAGGATCACCCTGATTACACACCCTCCAAGACAGACTGATTTGTTCTTTTGGCAGTCTGTGAGATATTCAGTGCTCCCCTTCAACACCATAATTCTTTTTCAGCCATCCTTATTTCTTGCCCAACTCTCAGATGCATAGGAAGCAATTGAAAATATCACAGCTTGAATCAAATGCACCTTAGTCTTTAAGTGAACATCTTTGCTCTTTAGCATTTTTGAGAGGTCATTGACACCATATTTTCCCAATACTATATGTCTTTGGATTTCTTCACTGCTGGCACCATAGGTGTTGATTGCATAAAATTAAATAATTGATAACTTTAATCTTTTTCTCTGTCATGTTGTCTCCTGTTGGTCCTATTGGTGAAGACTTATTTTCTTGGTATTAAGATATAATCCATAGCAAAGGCACATAGCAACAACCACAATAACAATAACATGGGCAATGGTGGTGGATAACCCAAATCATAGAAATTAGGTCTAGAAGAATGTAAGCCCCATAAAACCAGGAGATTAATCTGATTTGTTCCATAATATACACCAAGTGCATTCAGTGCTTGCCTATTTCCTCCAAACACTATTTGATATAAACTGGAAGACTTCCAGTTATGACTATCTGTGTTTTTTGTGCCTGAGCGCCTTTTACAGCCCCTCTCAGGGCCTCCTTGGGCTCTGGCCAACTGGAAATGCCAAAGAATTAACACAGGGAGCAGCCCTCAAGCAATGGCTGTTGGAAGTTGCATTGTCTTTAACCACTGTTCTCTCATCCCTTAGGGGGTAATTTTTTAAGGGGGGGGGGATAATTTTGAGGCATGTTTTGCACATTGTTTTCTAGAGTTTTACACAAGATTAGAAGCAGCCAAACCCACTGATGTTTAGTTGAATCTGATGCTCAGTGACCCTCCATTGAACTAAAGGGCTTTTTTTCTTATTGTTTTTTTTTTTATTTTAATAATTTTTAAAAATAATTTTAATGAACATTTACAGAGATTTTAGATTTCCATTCATTCGTTGCTGCACTTCTCTCCCCGCCCAGCCCTCCCCTCCCACCCCCCAGTTTGCTCCTCTCTTTGAAAAGTAAGAGAAACACTCCCTCCCTGGTACACAATTCCCCACCGCCCCTCCCGCACCAGGGGAAACTACCTATTTCTTCTGAGGAGAGGCTGGTAGGTTAAACTGCCAACTTTTTTAACAGCCCACATATTGCACATTACACAACACACAGCTTGACTCCTTTCCCATTGGACTAACCTGTGGTTAATCCTGGACATTAAACTCTCTTCTTGCCTTGGTGGTAAGGTGGTGTGCTGCCAGCCCAAAAGTCTGCAGTTTGTATCTATCAGTTGCTTTACTGAACAAAGACAGGCAGTCTCCTTCCATGTGACTAATTGCCTCTGGAGGGGCAGCTCTGAGACAGTTCTGATTCAATGGTACACAGCAGCAAACACGTATTGAAAGGTAAAGTATTTAAGAGGAGAGGGAGAGTAAGAGTGTACCTGTGTTCACGTATGTGTTCAAGTGTGTGTACGTGCATATGAGAGAAAGATGGAGAAAGGGAAAAGTAAACTGATGAGTCCTATGAACCAAATGGATTTTTGGATTTGTCTTAGATTTAATATGTGGAAGAACATTCAAAATCTAAAATGGTGAGCAAGTCTTGAAGTCAGAAAGTCGAGATCATGTAGCAAAACCATTGGCCACTCAGAGTCTCGCAGGGTGAAATCATCCCAGTCAGTGTCTTCCCCTCAGGTTTTCAAGTCCAGAGCATCAGATTAGGACGAAACCAGAACTGCCACTCAAGCAGATATATGCTCACTCATGTTTATTGCAGCTTTGTTTACAATAACAAAGAGCTGGAAACAACCCAAGTGCCCATCAACAAATAAATGGATAGAGAAACTCTGGTATATTCACACAATGGAATACTATGCTGCATTAAAAAACAAGAAATTAGTGAATTATTATACAAAATGGGTGACCCTGGAGGATATTATGCTGAGTGAAATATCTCAGTCACAAAAGGACAAATACTGTATAGTGCCACTGTTGTAAAATGGGACTGACATGGGGGTTGGGACGAACTAAGAGGGGATAAATAATATATACTGCATTGAAATAGATGAGAGAGAGTACTGTTTAGGAGGAATGTATGATTAGGTATTTTTGTCATGACAAGAGTTCAGAATGAAGCCTGCATAATGGAGTGCCTTCCTGATAGATGGGGGTTGTGTGTCCTGACTTAGATTAAGCTCTGATGGGCTTGCTGTGTAAATTAAATGCCAAGTCATTCACTAGTCACTATTATCTTTTTTTTTTTTCTAGGTAGGCAAATCTTCAGGGAAGTTTCCTGAACTGACAGAGCAAGGTGATGTTATTGCCCGATTGAAATGTAAAAAGTGTGTGACCTAAGGCCCTCACTTTCATGATAGAGATCTCTTTGTCCTGGGAACAAAGTAGGTTCTGATCACTCCTGCTATCGCATTATCTTTGTTCTGGAGAAAATGACCTTTTCAAGTTGTTATGGATTTCCTTTTTCTAGCTACATGTATACCAATCTCACTTTACTTGCTCAACTATGTTGTTGTTGTGTGCTGTCGAGTCAACTGCGACTTATAACAATCTTTTGAACAAGAGATCTGAAATGTGCCCTATCTTGTGCCATCCCCACTATCTCTGACCCACTTGAGCCCATTGCTATAGTTACTGTGTCAATTAATTTTGTTGAGAATCTTTCTCTCTTATGTTGACCCTCTACCTTTACAAGCTTGATGTTCTATAAGGAACAGCCTCTGCTAACAACATGCCCAAACTATGTGAGACAGAGTTTCACTATCCCTGCCTCCAAGGAGCACCTTGGTTTAATGTTCTCCAAGAAAGAACATTTGTTCTCTTGGGAGTACATGGGATAATCAGTACTTTCCTTCAACACTATAACTCAAAGGCATTGATTCTTCTTCTGTCATCTGTAGTTGTTGCTCAACTTTCAGATGCAAAGCAAGCAGTTGAGAGGACCATAGTCTGGATTAAGTGCACCTTAGTCTTTAAACTGATGTCATTGCTCTTAGAGAGGTTCTCAACAGCAGATTTTCTCCAATATGATTTCTCTTTTGATTTTTTGACTGTTGATATCAAGATTATTGATAATGGATTCAAGTAAGATGAAATAATTAACAATTTCAATCTTTTCTCCATCATCATGATGTTGCCTATTGGCCTGGTGGGGAAGACTTTTGTTTTCTTGATATTGAGATGTAACACATTTTGAATGCTGTAGTCTTTGATCTTCTCCAGTTCAAGTCCTTGCTCCCCCTCAGGAGGTAACGTTGTGGCATCTGAAAATGCATGTTGTTGATAAGTCTTCCTTTGATCCTGAAGCTGTAACCTTCCTCAGAAAGGCCATTTACTTGAATGATTTGTTCAGTTATATACAGGTATACATTCTGTTGAAAGTCCATTGCAACTATCTAAATAAATAACGACAGAGTATGCTAAGAAATGGTGAGAAACCTTATCCTAAGGTTTCTCTGTCCCCCGGACAAGACAATCTAGTCCAATGGTTTCAAGTAAGTTAAAATAACATTCCTGAGTGCATTTTGGGAGTGTAAGTTTAAATTTAGTTTGAAATGACTTTAAAATAGAATGGACTATAAATGGTTTGAAACCTGCAGTATAGAAGCACAGGGCCTGGACTGTCTTCTTTCCATACTGAGGCTTGAGATGGAGGCAGCCCTACAGGTAATTTTGAGCAAAGAATGGGCCTCACTTTCTCTAGACATGTGCTGCTGCACACCTGGTTAGCCAGGTGTGGGTGGAGTTTTGGCTCTCTTTTGTCCCTTCACTTGTAGATTGTATTTGTGAAGTACATAAAGTATAAAACTGTGCCTACTGCCTGGCTTAAAAAAAAAAACCAACCCCAAAAACAAAACAAACCCAACAACAACCAAAAAAACTGTGCCTAAGGCATAGAAAAGAACAAAATAAACCCATTGCCATCAGGTCAACTCCAACTCCCAATTGACCATGTTAGACAGAGTTGATGGTAAATTTCAGGTTGAACTTAGGTTGTTTTCCAGGCTCGGGTGACTTTCCACTGAGCTGTCCTAGAGGGTTTCCAAGTCTGATGGTCTGATGTCATTAGGCAATTGTACTACTAAATAAAGGTCATACACCTCTCTGGCAGTTGGACTCTACCAGAAGCTATGTGAGAGAAAGATGGACAGTCTTTCCCATGTAATTTATAGCCTTGTAAACTCAATGGAGGAGGGTCATCTATGTGTTGGTTCTGACTCAACCTTGTAGAGTAGGGTTGAATCTTTAAGGCAGCCTGGTGGCATAGTCCACGTTGCTTTGATAACCAAAAGTCTGGGCACCCCCAGTGATTCAAATCCACCAGCAACTCCCTGGGGAAAAGGTGGGCAGTCTCTTCTAGTCATGATTTATAGCTTTGAAAACCAGAGGGAAGGTCACTATGAGTTGGAACTGATGAGGGCAGAGAGTTTTAACCTTCTAGGGAGTAGATGGTCATATTTTCCTTTCATGATACAGCTGGTGGTTTTGAACCACCAACCTTTTGGTTAACAGCCAAGCACTTAGTCACTGTACCACCAGGGCTCCTTGTCTAAGGTGAAAACCCCCAGAATTTGTAAAAAGACGCAAAGTTGTTTCACTGCAGCTGTGCACCCTGCTCTAAGCCAGAATCAGGGAAAGAAATAGGATCTCAAAGTAGGTCAGCTTTTACTTGAAGATTTTTCCACATTGTCCAGGTCTTGGGGTTAGGTTTGGTTTTTTGTGTTTGGGTTGTTTTTTCTTTTCTTCTTCCCCCCCCCCTTTTTTTTTTAAAAGCCAAACCACTCCTATATGCTCTGCAGGCTCTAAGGTTATTTAAAGAAACTCCTCAGAAAAGTTCCCTCCCACTTGTTCTAATATACTTTTGATTTGATCTTGACCCTCCTGATTCCCAGCTCTTGGTTCTGTGACTTTCTTACTTGTCCCCCCCACCTTTGGCCCCTCTAGGCTTGATGTGGGCCCTTGTGTTTCCAGAGTGGGGGCTGGGGTGTGAGGCCTTCTCCTGGTGTGAAGACTTGATATGTGACTTGAGACAGGAATGGACCAGTTCTGCCCAGCTCAGCCTCCACCTTTTCTTTTCTTTCTCTGAGGGAACTTGAGATGTGGTAGAAATCTTGGAAACTGCGCAGTATCTTGGCATGCTGGGAACATACCTACTTGGTAATGGTTTTCCAACCCTGAAAGTCAAGCAATGTGTGAAACACCCTTCTATTCGTAATGTTCTCCTTTTGCTAATGCTAATACAATTGCTGTTATAGTTTATGCTTTATTTTGTTTTTTACATCAAATAATTACTGCCCCAAAGGCTTCTAATAGCTATGTCATTCAAAAACACAAAGTTCTCTCCCAAATGCTTCTGGTTTCCCCCCACCACCACCACTTAATTCTCATACATCTCTATGAGAAGGCTGTGCTCTTACAGTTCAAGGATGAGATATTAATACTGGAAGGAAGGATTTACAACTCCATCCCAAGCTGAAGTTCTTAGTTGAGTCAATTAGGTACTACTTGAATTATTGAATTAAAGGACTTTTCTTAATTGTACTAATTTTAAAACATACTAAATTTCTAGAACATATCTCAGGGCATTTCACTTTAGTGGAAGATGGGTATCAAAGTTTTACCTTCTGAATTACAAAATTGACCTTTATAGAGGACATATTTCAAGTTAAGCAGGAAGTTATTACAGCATGCAAAACCAATTTTAGCTGTTCTTTTATAACTGGTATTATTTAAGTGTCAAGTTCATTCTAGAGGGCTAAAACACAAAGCACATTTCCTCAAAGATTTAGCTTGGTTTGTGTCTTCCTAATGTTCTAGTGACCTAGCTATCTAAATCATCAAAAGCTTCAAGCTCATTGTCTTCAAGTTAGAACTAAATGATAGCTGACCTTCCATAGGGTTTTCAGAGGCTATACGTCACACAGGAGGAGATCACCCATCTTTTTCCTGTGGAGTAGCTCATGAATTTGAACTACCTACTTTTAGCTTGGCAGTGGAACTCCCCTACCCGCTAGGCCACCAGAGGTGTAGGTAATAAGCAAACTAAATATAGCACAGCCTTGCTAATTACCTACCAAAAATCCATTTCCCTCTTCTTTCTTAGTAATAACTGTTAATTAATAACTCTCAGACTCTTGTGTATCAGATTAAAATAGTTCTCCTTGGAGTTTTCAGTGGCTGATTTTTTGAAAGCAGATTGCCACGACTTTGGTCTGAGATAGAGGAGAACTTCCAACATTTTAGTTTGCAGTTGAAGATGTTAATGGTTTCCACAACCCAAAGACTCCCTCCTTACTCATGGAACACTTACTATTCTGGCCACCTAGAATAAAGTCTGGTTGTCATTTCAGATGCTATGGCCATGTGACTGAGTATGGGTCATTGTATACAACTTCTGAAAAGTTTCAGAATGAATCAATACTGATCTCTTCCTTTAAGCTTTCCTTTTCTAACTTGTTGGAATATAGATCTGTTGGCCACGATAGTCAGCAAAGAAACAAGGTAACAAGAGCCTGGATCCCCAGTGATCATATTTTTGGCCATTATCACTACTTCTCACTCATCCTAGAGTCCTTTAAATGTTTGTGAAATAAATGAATATGAAATTGAAAACAATTAGGTTTTTAAATATGTTGTACCTATCATGGATTGGCAGCATCATGATGGATGGTGAAGAGATTGAGATTGTTCACAGTTTAGTTTGCTTGGATCCATAGTCAACACTCTTGACACAGCAGCCAGGAAATTAAAATATGTACTGTGGTGGGAAAGTCTGTGGTTAGAGACCCTTCTAAAGTGCTGAAATGTAAAGATGTCATTTTTGAGACTAAGGTGCACCGGTTACATGCCATGATCTTTGCTATCACTTGCTATGCAATAGAAGGAGAATTGATGCCTTTGAGCTGTGGTGTTGGAGAAGAGTATTGAGTATATCATGGATTGCTAGGAAGATGGATAGGCTTGTCCTGGACAGGGTGAAGCTGGGCCTGCTCCTTGGAGGCAAGGATTCTGAAGCTTCACTTGACATAATTTGGACATGTTGCAAGGAAGGATCAGTCCTTGGAGAGGGACATCATGCTTTGGAGGGTGGAGGGACAGCACAGGAGAGGAAGACCCTCAGTGAGATGGATTGATTCAGTGACTGCGGTAATAATGGGGGCAGGTGTGTCAGAGATGGTGAGATTGGCACAGGATAGGGCAGAGTTTAGGGCAGTTGTACATAGGGTTGCTATGAGTCATAGGCAACTGGATGGCACATAACAACAACAACAACAGCAACATCATGGATTGAGCTGTGTTTCCCACACTCACTCTTCACATATATGTGTCAATTTGGCTAGGCCAGTCATGATTCCAAGCATTGTGGGGCTGTTCTCATTTTTTTTTGTGTGTGTGATCTGATGTAATTATCTTCCATTTTATGTGATGTGTAGTAAATTCTAACCTTTGCTTGTGTCACTATCCTGGACTCAAGTCACATCTTTTATCTTAAACTAAAAAACCAAACTCACTGTCATTGAGTCAATACTGACATATGGTGACCCTCTCCTGGGTTTCCAAGGCTGTAAATCTTAACAAGAGGAGCCTGCCCATCTTTCTCAGAGTGGCTAACCATTGAACTATTAGTTAGCACCTTAGTATTTAATCTACTATGCCACTAGGATCCTTAACTTTTATCTTGTTGTTGTTGTTGTTATGTGCTGTCGAGTCGTTTGCGACTCATAGCGACCCTATGCACAACAGCCCTAAACCCTGCTCTATCCTGCACCAACCGCACTGCCTCTGACACACCCATCCCGATTACCCCAGTCACTGAATCAATCCACCTCATAGAGGGTCTTCCCCTCCTGCGCCGTCCCTCCACCCTCCCAAGCATGATGTCCCTCTCCAAGGACCCGTCCCTCCTGGTAACATGTCCAAATTATGTCAGACGAAGCCCCAGAATCCTTGCCTCCAAGGAGAAGCTTGGTTTAATCCTCTCCAAGATGAATATGTTTGTTTTCCTGGCAGTCCATGGTACATTCAGTACTCTTCTCCAGCACCACAGCTCAAAGGCGTTAATTCTTCTTCTATCCTCTTTGGTCATTGTCCAACTCTCTGATGCATAACAAGCGATTGCAAAGACCATGGCCTGTATCAGGCACACCTTAGTCTCCAGAGAGACACTGTTGCTCCTGAGTACTTTAGAGAGGTCCCTAACAGCAGACTTTCCCACCGCGATACGCTTTTTGATTTCCTGACTGCTGGTGCCAAGAGTGTTGACTGTGGAGCCGAGAAGAGAGAAGTGAACAGAAGAAGAATGCCATTGCTGCCAAGACAGAAAAGAGGTGAGAGTGGAACACATTCTTTGGAGTTGAGTTTCTTACACTGAGTGTCTTTTAGACTTAGAGGAAGATTGATGCCAAGAAATGTGGAAATCACCAAGGAATGCCAGACCTGTACATGTTGAAAGAGATAAACACGTTCTTCCATCGCAAAGGAAAGGTTCTCCCTAGGGCTTGCTCCCTGAGTAGTTTGTACTTCTAGCTTCCTACATGTCTAAATTCTCTCTCTGAGAGAATGCATTTCTGTTTGTAAAAACCATCTACTCTGGTATTTCTGTTATAGCAGCACTAGGTAACTGAGACAGTAACATACTGCACAATCTAAAAGCAATTTACATTAGCATAGGCCCTCTGGGAGATTACAGAAAACTTAAAAATATTTATGTTAACAATAATCACATAGTTAAAAATGGTTAAGCCTAGATTGTTGATATTGTTTAAACACAATTTTGTGTAAACACAATTGCTGTTGGCTTACTTTTCCCAGATGGCTTATATGCCATTCCAAGAAGGGCCAGGATTAAGTAAGTATGAGGCATGAGTGGCCTAAGATGAAACATTTAAGGAGTCATTCACTCTCAGAGGCACATGAGAGTAGGTTCAATACACATATGATCCTGAGAGTGAGTATGTCCTTAAATCTTAAACCCTATGTGCTTTACTTGCCTTGCCATAGTTTAGTACTCTCTCCAAATCTCCAACAAGAAAAGAATTTTGAAATTGTCTTAGTACCACAGAGCTGAACTTTAAGATAGAGATTTGAAACAAGTAGTTTATGTGGAAAACTCCTGAGATGACATAAAGCATTAGGTACTCAAATACTAGCCAAATAGTTGGAGATTTGAACCCATCTAAGAGGTAGAAGTGGCATCCACTTCCTAAACAATATGCCTCTGGAAACTCTATGACCTTTGAGAAACAACGATAGTTCTAGAAATGCTTCAGGTCTTTTGTTCATTCATGAGTCGTGCTTGACTCGCCGGCAATCAGCAACAACAACAACAACAGCAGCAACAATAAGAGATTCTTTAAGAGACATGCCTGGCAAGCTGCTTACAAAAAAATATCACAGCCTTGAAAACCCTATGGAGCAGTTCCAACCTGCACACGGAGCTTCAAGGGGTTGCCATGAGTGGGAATTGACTATGGCAACTAACAACGCTTTATTTGAGTGCTTCAGAAACTAATTCCCATAGAGGAGTTAATAATATAAGAGATCAGGGAAGTAATGTAGAACAGAAGGCAACCACTAATGCATGGCACGAGTTATTGAACCAGCCTCTGAAGATGTATGAAAATGATGCCACCTGAGAAATGAGAGTACTGAAGTATTTATGCATCAATTCTCATTGATTTCAATTGATTCTCTCAGAGCTGCAGTACTTCTGCACAAAGGTAGAATAAAAAGTATATAAAATTAAAGACATAGAAATGCAGAAACTGGAACTTTAGTGTTGCAGGATCCCAGGCATGGATTGGGTTGAAGACATTAACAATGTCACCGCCACATAACTTGGATATTATCTGAGCTTTTCTTGTGATGGTTAATTTTATATGTGGAGGTTATGATATTCAGTTGTTCATGTTATTAAAACACTTAGACTTAAGTAAATTGGATTAATTTTCATAATGTTAACTGGGCTTCATCCAATTGTTTTAAGGTTTTAATAACAAGAAGGACGTTTCCTCTAGGATATGTTTTGTCTTCACACTGTGCTTTTGTTAGTTGCTGTATAAAGTGACTCCAAATATACAGAATAGAACCTTTCTGTATAGTTTCTAAAGTGACTTTTTGGAAACAGATCCACAAGCCTACCTTTCAAGGAGCTTCTCCTGTTATTAGGTGAACCACTGAGTGTGTTCTGACTCACAATATCCTATCTACAATAGATCCTGTCCCGTCTTCACAATCTCAGGCATTGTGTCAATACATCTCATCTAAGATCTTCCTCTCTTCAAATGACCCTCCACATTTCCATGCATGATGTCCTTTTCCAAGGGCTGGCCCCTCCTGAAAATACGTTTGCTTCTCAATGGTTTCAAATGACCAGATTGTCAGTTAGTAAGTGAGTGTTTACCACTATAAGTGCTTCCATACTACTAGTAGGTCTTTTGCCAGAACTTCATCTTTGTTCTTCTTGTCACCTGACCTCTACAGATTTGGAGACAGAACATGACAGGAATATCCAGACCTTTAGATTTTTTACTTTTCAACTCCTCACAGTTATCTGAGCCTTTGTTTAAAAGAAATCCATTTATCTGTTGTTGCTTTGGTTTTTATAGAGAAAACTAAGACAACCTTTGACTTCTCCAAGCCTGGGCTCTTGGCCTAGTCTCAGCTTTGGGCATTGGGTTGGCTCCAAGAGCAAGACTTTGCTTGCCCTTAATTCTGTAGGGTATGAAACTGCGGTGATTGAGACAAAGGTACTGCATTGAGGAGAAGCTTGGTTAAAGTAAAAAAGAAAAAAAAATTGATGGAAACTGGATGTCTTGGATAAGAGAAAGTTTGAAGCAAAAGATGGAAAGTGAAGCCTGGAGCAAGTCCTGTATCAACAGAGGGGAAGTGGACCACTGTAGCTTTGTGCAGCATTCCACAGCCCTAGGCATAGGCGGAGATGGAGTTCAGTGAGGACAGGAAACAAGTAAGTGGCTGTGTGGGAAGAAGAGAACACAGAGGGTTCTTGGAACATGAAATGTTCAGGCCCCAAAGTTCTGAAAACACGTAAGCCTAAGCTTCTTAAATTATCCAAGTTCCCATTTCTTCTGGCTAGGCTCACTCATGGACAAAGGTTACCATGTCCCCCCCATAGTCTTCCTCAGGTCTCTCTCTTCCTAAGGGGAGACTTTAGAAGACCGATAAGGGAGAACAAACAGTGCCCAATCATCTGACCTGCTTCTTCTAAGTCTCATGCAGGCTAGAAGTGAGGAGAGAGATGACGTGGTGAATGTTTTTCAATATATGAGCCTTAGACTCTACTTGTTGAAATACATACAAGATTTGATTTTCAATTGTAGAGAGTTAGATAAAATGAAATATTTCACCAGCAAAGTCATATGCATTGCTGTTCCCACAATTATCATTCAAACTACTTTTTCAGTCGTCAATGTTACTTACCTCTATGTCTGAATAGAACAGACGGAATAACTAAACCAGTTGCTGTCAAAGTGACTCCTTCTCATAGCTACCCTTTGTCTATGTTAAAGAGTTTTCAATGGCTGAGTTTTCTGAAGTATATTACCAGGCTTTTCTTCTGAAGTGCCTCTAGATGTGCTCTAGACCTTTGGCTAGCAGCTGAGTGAACTACATATGTTCAATGCAGGCCTCACCCCATAGGCTTCCTTTTAATCAGATAAAGTTGACCTATTTTTATAGATCCATTTCTAATTCTGCCTCATTAACATCACAGAGGTTATAAATTACTGTATCCTCTGGTAGCTTAGGGGGTAGGGAGCTGAACTGCCAATCCAAGATGGTTGGTTTGAATCCATCAGCTGCTCTGCATAAGAAAGATAAGCAACCTACTCCTGTGCAACTTGCAACCCCTGTAAACCCACTGAGGGTCAGCTATGAGTTGTTTCTGATTCAGTAGCAATGATTTGAGAAGATTATTACATTAGATGGAGGATTGTGGTCTCATTGACATACAACATTAACCATGCCCTATACTCTTAACCACCACAGTAACCTTCAAGGTAAATTACAAAGCTGAGGATGACACTCATTTCTGTCTAACTCCATATCTATATACTCCTCATGGTGCCAAACTGAACAGAAACGATGTTCTTGAACTGGGCCTAAGATTCAGGGCCCAACTCTGACTTTTCTCTCACTTATGAGCTGTATTACTTACTTATCTGCCCTACCAGAGCCTCAGACAGTGAGGGCTTGGGCTACCTGCTCTTGAGGATGCGTTTATTTACTCCTGCCTACTCCAATCTCTCTGTATGTCCCAGACTTGATCTCTAGAACAGCTGCAAACATGAAAGAAACAGGCTAATTAGATGAATAAAAATTTTACTTGGTTTATTCAATTCACATATTAAGCCGTTTCTAAAGGGAAAGATCATCATTTAAAAAATATCATAAGGTGAAAACTTGAACTTAAAGTATGCAAATAATCTTCAAGGGCTGACTCATTTTGTCTGAGCTGCTATCTTGAGTCTTTTCCCTTGCGTAAAATCAGGAAGCCATCACAGAGTGAATGGGTCTACCACATACCCTCTGTTGGGGAAAGATGGGTAGTTTCCTCTCATAACCAACTCTGAAACAAACTCAACTGCAGTGGTTGTTGTTGATTTTGGGTTCCCCCTTTTCTTCAGCTAAGAAATGTGATTGTGTTTGTTGTTTGGCACTGTCAAGTTGGCTTATATAACAGAGCAGAACCAGGTTATAGATTTTTCAAACCATAATCTTTGTAAGTGCAAATCACAAGGGCTTCCTTTGGAGACACTGAGTATGTTTGCATCACCAACTTTTCCATTAGCAGACAACCACTTAACCAAGTGGTTAAGTGAAGTCTCTTCAACACACACACACACACACACACACAAACACAAAGAGAGAGACACACACACAGAGACAACACACACAACACACATACACACACCCCACACACATACACACACCACACACATACACACACAACACATGCACAACATACACATACCACACATACCCACACACCACACATATCCACACCACACATACCCACACAC
>NW_006399786.1:17316021-17321940 GCF_000299155.1 Elephantulus edwardii | reverse complement strand
TGTGGAAAGAACCGCTGGAGAAGCTCAATATCAGCTGTGAAAACTAGGCCAGGAGCTGATTGTGGAACAGACCACCAACTACTCATATACAAATTCAAGCTAAAGCTGAGGAAAATTAAACCAAATCCAAGGCAACCTTCATAGTACCCATCATTAAAACTTGTCATATGAAATATTGCATACCAAGCTTTTAATACAGAGCCCAGCAAATACAAAATATTCAGTAATAGTGAGCTACTTTTGTTACTCTCACAATGTAGTAAGATAACTTGGATCCTAAATACCCTGAGCTAGGTCAGACACCACAAACTATAAGACACAGTCCTCCAGGGAGCTCTGATGGCCTAGTGGCAAGAAGGTGCACTGCAATCCCAGAGGTATGCACTTTGAATCCACTGGATGCTCTGCTCAAGAAGGAGGGGCAATCTCCTCCTGTACCAGTCAGATCTGACTTGACGGTACACACACACAAAAAGAATAAAATAAAATTAAAAAAGGCACAGTCTCCCAGAAGGCTATGTCTACCCAAGACTTCAGACTCAAGCTTCAAGCTTGAGACTCCTCAAGACATCTTTACTTCTGGCTTACTGAGTGCAAATTCATGGGTTCTTTCTCTGTGATGCCAGCCATAAGTTCAGTGGTCCCCAAATCCCTTCACCTCTGATCAGCTGACTTCCACTACTGCCTCAGGTTCAAGAATTCATTAGAAAAACTCCTGAAATTCAGGAAAGTATTAAGCTTATGGTTATAGTTTTATTGTTGCTGTTGTTACATATCATCGAGTTGGAACTGACACAGCTGCCCCTCAGTGGGTTTTCAGAAGCAGTAATTGCATGGGAAGAGAGTACTTATTTTTTTCTATTGAACAGCTGGTAGATTTGAACTACATGCCTTTGGATTGGCAGTGCAATTTCTTAGCAGTAAACCAGCAGCAAAGAAGATGCAAATGGGGAGACACAAATGGTAAAGTCTGAGTGGGTTTCCAATATGAAGTGAAGCTTCTATCTCCCTCAAAATAATATACCTTCCCAAGTGCATAGACATCTCTCACCAACACCAGGAAGTACAAGGAGCTTCAACATACAAAGCCTTTATTGTGAGTTTTATTAGATAATTTGAACTTCCTCTTCTCTTAGAACAGTCAATATCACCAGGAGATCACTAGGTTGATCTCACCTCATGGATCTTTGTTACCTGGTAAATCCTTATTCAAAAGTCATATCCTTAGCATAACCTGTTAGATTAGGTATGGTTTGGAACTTTTATCAAAGATGCAGGCTTATTTTAAAAATTGTTTATTGTGATTTGAGTGAAAGTTTACAGAGAAAAATTGGTTTTCCATTCAATAATTAATACCCATTTTGTTCTGTGATACTGACTGCAATCCCCACAATGTAACAGCTCTCTTTCCGCTTCTCTCCTTACCTGTTGACTGTTTCCATTGCTCCTTCTTTTCTGTCCCTTCGTGCCTGCTGAGTTTTATCCTTCATATGATTGTGCTAGGGGTGCCTCCCCCCTTGGTGTTGGTGTCCACTGTCTATACTTGCCTATTATTTGGCTGAGAATGAAACAAAAGGAGTGAGTCAGATCTAGACTTGAAACATGACTAAGTAAGAGCCATAGTATTGAGGGTTCCACCAGTCTCTATCCCGACTAGGAAGCTTTGTGTTTTATATATTGATTTTGCTGTACAGTTTTCTCTCACTCAGTCAGGGACCTTTTACTGTGATTCTTTCAGAAGCATCAGCAGTGGTAGCTGGGCACTAACTAGTTCCCACGGTGATGGCACAGTCTGTAGGGAGTTGTGAAGGTTCACATCTCTCTGGCAGTTTGAGATCACCAATATTTCTATGTGAAAAAGATGAATAATCTCCTCCCATGAAATTTACTGTCTCAGAAACCAGCTCTAGGGTCAGTGATGAACCAGTGGATTTGAGTTGGCAAGCACAAAGCCTTACCCATAAGCCACTAGAGCTCCTGGGAATTCTTTGGGGTTCCTCACCATTCCTTTGTGTCTGATGTGTGCCTTGGTGTTTATTTTGCTCTTTTTATCACTGCAGAGGCATTAGGTTTAGGACTCATGTGTTCTGGCATATGAGAATTAATTATAAGTCATTATCTTAATGTATCATTAGCATAACAAATGAAAGGTCCCCAATTTCAAGCAGGGTCATATCTTATAGACACAGGGATTAGAATTTCCACACTTATTTTGGGGGAGGTATCTGATTTAATGCACAGTATTTAACTATGATTTTAATTTGTGCTTGGAGAAATTCCAGGGACTTATTCTGGTGCTTTGAAGAATTTTATTCACAGCATTGTTTAAAGTTAACATTTTAGAGAGGATAGAAGTCCTTTCTTCTTTGATCCTTTGAGTTACAATTAGAAACATACTCAAGGTTTTCACATTCAAGATCAATAGCTTGTAACAGTGTAAAAGGATTTGACATGAGCTTCTTAAAGAAAGTTGGCAGAATATGATGTAGAGATTAAAGAACAGGCAAATTTATTTTGGCAACTGATGATCCCTGGTCCAGTGAATTTCTCATCATAACCTCTATAAAACAAGAGGGGGAAAAATCCAGAATGTAAAATCTTTACATAAAATTAAAGAGCAGAAGCAGCAAAGATAAGCTCAATTATTTTTAAAATAGCAAAGTATTGAAAAATATTTTTTAAAAAATAAATCTTTGTTGTGCTTTGAGCAGAAGTTTACAAGGGAAATTGGTTTTCCAGTCAATCATTCATATACATTTTGTTTTATAACATTAATTACAACACTCACAATATAATCACACTTTCCACTTCTTTTCTATAATTCTCATTTCTGTTGGTCTTTCTATTCTGTTCCTTCTTGTTTTTTGGGCTGAACCTTTGTGCAACTTTTGCTCTTTGGATCTTACAAAATCATTCTAAGAAATAAGTTCCTCCATGTTATTGATCGCTATATGAACTTGGCTAGGGACTTCCGGTGGTGTAGTCTCTAAGAAGTTGTTCCTTTAACCTGAAGGTGGGACTTCTCTGGGGGCTTGGCTCCACCATGGGCCGCTCAGAGGAAAGATGAGCAATCTCCGTTTGTGTGATTGATAGCCTTGGGAACCTGTAAATCAGCTATGAATCAGTTCTGACTTGACAGGAGTGAATGTGCCTTTTTTTTTTGGTTTTGATTTTTTTTTAATTTAGGTTGTTTATTTTTCATTTCAATGAACATCTACAGAGATTTTGGGATTCCATTCATTCATTGTTGCACCCTTCTCCCCACACAAACCCCCCCCCATTTGCTCCTCTCCTTGAAAAGCAAAAGAAAAACTCCCTCATTGGTGCACAATTTGACTTTTTAAACAGACTTGCCTATTGTTTTGTTTAAAGTTGAATGACGTGGTGACTTTTGTCCCAGCTTTGAACAGTGACTAAGGAGTCCAGTCTCAGGGGTTGCAAAAAGTTTTAAAAATATTCTTATCACATAAAAATAGTTGGCATGAACGTGTGGCTCAAAGCCTGAATATTTCTCAAATGACTCATCTCGTGGCTAAATTCTAGAAACTTTAGTGATCATTGGAGGTGCTCACCTTCATTTCCAGTTAACTTCTTTCAATATAAAGTCTGACTGCCTCCAGGTGAGTTTTGTATGGCAGTTCAGTTCAAAGTTTATTTCCTAGGGTAAAAAGTCATTTCTCTTTTCCAAATTAAAAAAAAAATTACACACACACACACACACGCATACACACACACACACACACACACACACAATGCTGTATATAAGGAATAACAAACACAACACACTGCTTTTTACTTGTATGCTAGATTTTGATATAAGTATTTTATTTTATATCCTGACCATGGGCAAGTAATTAATCTTTCTCAGTTTTGCTTTCTTCGTCTATAAAAGAGAAATAATATCTGCCTCACTGATTTTTTTTGCAAGATTTGAATGAATGGGTGTATGTAAAATAACATATTATCTTGCACATATTGTTTTTATGTACTGTCCTGTTGGAACTGACTCATAGCTGGCCCTCCAGAGGGTTTGCAGAGGCTGTAAATTTCCCAGGAAGAGATTGCCCACCTTTCTTCTGCAGAACAGCTAGTGGATTCAAACCACTTGCTTTTGAGTTGGTAGGGCCACTCCTTACCATTAGGCCCCCAGAGTGCCCGGCCTGGCACAGAGTTGTTGTTTAATAAGCCCAGCCAGCTACTGCTGCTGCTGCAGCTGCTGTTGCTATTGTGGTTATTAATGATATACTCAGAAAAGCACTGGTCTGGAAGGTACAAAACTGAGTTTATAAAAAAGAACTATAGCAGAAGCGGGCCCTAAAAACCAGAGGTATTTTTGGGGTCAGGTCACCAGAAGATAGTTGATTCAGATTACTTTTTAGAAATCAAAGCAGGAGAAGAAAGAGATACTATATTAGGTTTGGTCCTGTAAATATGTAATATCCAGAAACCCTTTGATCAGACAGTGAATCAAGGAATACAATTCTAAATTTTACCAGGCTTACTGGTCAGTTAGAGACTGGTGGGCCTCTGAGGCTATAGCTTTAGTCACTCTTCAAGCTGGAACTAGAATCACCCTCAAATCTCAGCTCTTAGCCAATGATAGACAGGCTTATAAGAGGAACTCCAACTCTAGCTTTTAATGCATTTCATTATAATACTTTGCTTTGTCTTTTCAAGTTTCCCTTTGAAATCTTATATTCATGTCTAGGTTTCACATCAATTTGTTTTGGGCATCTTGACCCTCTAGTGTGATTTTCAGAGTCTCTTTTTTAAAATTTCTTTTAAATTACTATTTTGCATGTGTGTACTGTCAAATCAGATCTGACTGGTACAGGAGGAGATTGCCCATATCTCTCCAGCAAAGCATCTGGTGGATTTGAACTGTGTACCTCTGGGATTGCAGTGTAGCTTCTTGCCATTAGGCCACGAGAGTTCCCCATTTCCACAGTCTTTTCTGATATCTTTTTTGGTCTCTTCTTTCTCCTCCGCCTTTGTAATAACATTTTGTTCTCTTCATGGAGTATAGTTTTGTTGTCATTGCATAATTCTTCTGATTGTAGATCATTAATGTTCAATGCCTCAAACCTGTTCTTGAGATGAGTTTTAATTTCAAATGGAATAGGCTCAAGGCTGTATTTTGGCTCTTATGGACTTACTTTAATGTTATTCAACTTCAGTTTGAACTTGAGTAATTATAGTCTGTTACCCAGCCAGCACTTGGTCTGGTTTTAACTGATGATATTGAGCTTCTCCAATGATTCATTCCATAGATTTAGTCAGTCTTATTCCTGTGCAGTGAATCACACTGATTCCTATTCCATAAGGTGAAATCCATGTATATAGATGCTATATGTGTTTCTTTGAAAAAGGTGTTTGCTATGAATAAATCATTGAATGGATAAAATTCAATGATTTGATATCCAGCCTCATTTCTCTCCCCAAGTCCATAATTTTCCAACTACAAATTCTACTTTAGTTCCAACTTCTGCATTCCAGTCACCCATTATTATTAATGTATCTTGACTGCATTTTTTTACCAATTTCTGACTTCAAAAGTTGGTAGAATTAAAGGACAAATACTGCCTAGTCCCACTGTTGTAAAATGGGACTGACATCGTGGTTGGGGGGAGACTGAGAAAGATGAGATAAATTATTTATAATGCACTGAAACAGATGAGGGAGAGAACTGTTTAAAAGGGATATGTGGTTAGGTATTATTGTCATGACAGGAGTCCAGAACAAAGGCTGCATAGTGGAGTGAACTTGGGGGGAGGGATTCTATAACAATGAAATAATTTTAATTTTACTTTTCAAAGAGAAGAGCAAACTGGGGGGCAGGCAGGGAGAAAAGTGCAACAATGAATAAATGGAGACCCAACGTCTCTGTAAACTTTCATTAAAATTAATAATAAAAAATAA
>NW_006399786.1:17315289-17315921 GCF_000299155.1 Elephantulus edwardii | reverse complement strand
ACACAAACACAAAGAGAGAGACACACACACAGAGACAACCCCCCCCACACACACACACACTTTCCCTCCAATTCTGTGTACCCTTCTACCTATCTATTGTTTCTTTTTATGTCTCCCTACTTAGGTACTATTCAGGTATTTGGGTAGCTGTTCTCCTTTCCCAGCATGTCCCTTTACCTCCCTTTCACTCCCTACCTCTGCCTCATTTATCATCTTTCACTCAACAATTCTGTTTCTTCTATTTCTTTTTCTATATGCCAAACATTTTGCTAGGTGTCATGAATAACAAAATAAGAAGTGTCCCATGCTTTCAAATGCTCATGATCTAAGGCAAATAAATTCAAGTGTATAGTGCAGTGGGTCAAAGCAGAAGGTTAGAAGTCCAAGCACCTGTTTGGAATCTCACCTTTATTATTGACTTGTGAGTTTGGGCAAGTTATGTTCCTTCTCTAGTCTTCAGTTTTTCCATCACTCTAGTGGAGTCCTTCATAGTTGTTGTTGTGTTGTTGTTATGTGCCGTTGAGTCGCCTGCGACTTATAGCGACCCTATGTACAACAGCCCTAAACTCCGCTCTGTCCTGCGCCAATCGCACTGTCTCTGACACTCCCATCCCAATTATCCCAGTCACTGA
>NW_006399786.1:17304090-17315189 GCF_000299155.1 Elephantulus edwardii | reverse complement strand
CAGAGTTTAGGGCTGTTGTACATAGGGTCGCTATGAGTCACAAGCGACTCGACGGCACATAACAACAACAACAACAACAACAACATTTTGCTACCCAGTTTGAACTACTCTATTCCTCGGTAGAATCCTCTATGTCCTAATAGAATATAATATTTTTTTCTTTGACACCACTCATCATGTAAACTACTTGAAGCCATAATCACTTCAGCTTAAAATGGAGAATTTAGACCACATATTTTTCCAACTTGAGTGTTTTGGTTTTGATTTTGTTTTTTTTTTTACTCTATGAATAGACGGGTCCGCATAGTGAAGTCCTCTTGGCTTCTGTACAAGTCCCTGCATCTTTCCTGAAATATTCTTCAGCCACAAGCAAGTGCTTCTTCCTGGAATTATAATGAAGAGCAAGCTTGAGCTCTTCCCTATTCAGCTCTATTTGTTCAGGAAAGATCTATAGACCCGAGAAGCAAATGACTTTTATGAGCAATGATTTCCAAATCCAAGGACGTATGTCTATAGAACTGTCCTTTATTACTGGTGGGTAAATAGATAAGATTCAGAACTGTCTCCAAGAGATACTGCTCCATTGTCAGTAAGAGTAGAAGATCAATGGATTTGTCCTGTAGTCCTTGATAGAATTTAACCATTTTCAACTTGGAAACAAGGATATTTTCACTTGGCAAAATAAGTTTCTTCAGACTGGCTCCAGTTAGGGGCAAGCAACCATAACAGCATAGTAATTACCCTCACATCTCTATAACATATTGCCTTGTTCATATGCTTTATTACTTTTTATTCCCATAATAACCTTGTGAGATGGATAGGCAATGCTTAACATTCCCATTGCTTAAGTAAGGAAAATGATATCCAGAGAAGTTATGTGATTTGTCTGAGCTGATACAGCTGAAAAAGTAGGCACAGCACTAGAGAGAGCCATCTTTACTGCCTGGGTAGGAGACTTAGCTACCTCTTACCACTGTGTCTGAACAGCAGCAACTGTGCCTTCTTCACTGGTTTCCGTGGAAACTGGAAAAACATTTCAACATCTCCATAAGATAGAAAAGATTTCAAAAAAGAATGTACAAGGTCAGCTTCTCAAGGAGGTCTTCTAGAAACAATGAAGGAGATAAGGGACTTTCTTGTAACTTTACATGTCTAATTACCAGTCAAGTACCTGAATTCCATTATGGGAGGGCTTTTTTGTTTGTTTTCTTTCTTTTTTTTTTTTTAAATTTTGAAGACTCTCCAGGTTAAGGAGTCCTTATGGAAGGAATAATATTATCATCAACTATCTGTTTGTCAGGGAGCACTTGTGGTATAGTGGTGAAGAGTTGCATTGCCAACCCAAAGGCACATGGTCCAAATCCATCAGCTGCTCTGTGAGAGAAAGATAGGCAATCTCCTCCTGTGTGATTAACTGCCTTTGAAAAGCTACTGAAGGATCAGCTATAGGTCAGTTCCAACTCAATGGTACTTAACAACTGCCTGTCAATCTGTCACACTGTTGTGGCTAGGATGTTTCTTGTAATAGTGGAAGGGATTTCAAATACCAGTAAGGTTACTTTAGGTGGATAACCATCAGCAGAGCTTTCAGACTAAGGCAGAATAGAAAGACCTTCTATTTTCAAAATTCAGTCAATTAAAACTCTGCTGATGGCAACAAAATATTGTCTGATGTAATGCTGGAAGGTTGGCCTCTTAGCCTGAAAGATGCTCAAAGTGCATAGTGGCTGAAAAATGGACTTGAGTATATTACCAATTATGAAGATAATGTTGGAGGACAAATAAAAAAAATTGTTGTACATGGAATTACCCTGAGTCTGCGCCAACTTGATAATAACTAACAACGGCAACCATCCTAAGCCTTATCAAGAAATCCTTTTAAGAGTTGTCAGCCTATTTGCTGTTTAGTATCATCAGGCTGACCCTGACTCATACTGATTCCTTGTGAAAGAGTAGAAGGGTCTTATAGGACTTTGTTGGCTGTGCTGTGGATGGAATCAGATTGACAGGTGTCAAGGATTGAATTGTGTCTCTCCAAAAATACAAAGAAGAAATAATGTAATGTGGACATTATGTTAGGATCTTACATGATCAGATAAACTGAGTAGTAGTAAGAGGATTAAGAGGGATGTGTAAGACCCTTAAACCCATCATATCCCTGAGATTCAAGTAAAGGGAGTTTCTCTGGTGTGTCGCGTGCATCACCTCTTGGCTTCAAAAAACAAAGGCAGCAGATTGTAGGCAACCTCAATACCACCAAAAAAGGATTTCCAGGAGTGAAGTCAATTCTTCTGAAAGAACCAGGTTCCTGCTCTAGGCTCAGCACAGGGAAAGGCTAATGAATATGGACATCTCCAAGCAATGCTGAGCCTACACATATTGAAGTAAACAAGGACTTTCCTCTGGAACTGACAGAGAGTACACCTTCCCCTACTTCTGGCACCTTGAATTTGGACTCCCAGACTCTGAAACAGGAGAAGAATACATTTCTATTGCTAAAGTCATCCCCATTAAAGTGATATCTCTCTTATTGTAGCACTGGATAACTAAGACACAGGTGCTTTTTTCTATGGCCCAGTAATATGGATTTAAACACCAATATTTTGATTAGCAGCTAAGTCCTTAAACTTTTGGTCCACTAGGGTCTCCCTCATCAAAATAAAGACAGCCAAACACTCAAGGAAATCATCATGTAGGTTCATACTCAATTAAACATTTTATTAGAAAGTATATGTTTATTCTAAAATGAAAACAAGAGAATGTAAATATCTCAGTATTTAATATTGTTGTTCTTGTTGTTGTTATGCGTCATCTAGTCACCTACAACTCATAGGGACTCTACATACAATAGCTCTGAACCCTGCTCTATCCTGAGCCAGTCTCATTGTCTCTGACACACGTAACCCCAATTCCCCAGTTACTGTGTGAATCCATCTCACCCTGGGTCTTCTTCTGCACTTTCCTCCTTTACACTTCCAAGCATGATGTGCTTCTCCCTCCTGGTTATGTGCCCAAAGTGTGTGAGATCCTTGCCTCTAAGGAACAGCTTAGTTTAACCCTCTCCAAGACAGACATATTTGTTCTCTTGGTAGCCTGTGGTAAAAACAGGTTCAGGTTCATGAGGCAGAAGGAAGATCTAGAAGAAAGCCCTCCAGCTAGCTTTTGAAAACAATTATAGGTCTCAATCTATCAATCCTTGAAAACTGTAACATTTCAGACTCTAAAGGCATCTAAATAAGAAGCCTAGAGACAAATAGTAAGCCGATTACCATTAACTTCTGAACAAATATAAAGGGAATAATGATTTTTACCCAGGAGCAGTCTATTTGGATTTAATCCGTTCAACAGCACTAATGAAGTGGGCGTTATTACTATTCCTATTCCACAGTTGAAGAAATGGGCTTAAATATAGTTTAAAAGTTTACAAAGCTTGTAGAAGGTGTTGTTGCTGTGTTGTTAGTTGCTGTCGAGTCATGCTATCATAGTGACTCTAGGAACACCAGATCTGATCCCTGTTCTATCTTGTGCCATCCTTACACTTTCTGAAACACTAGGGCCTATTGTGGCTATAATGCATCATTCCATCTGGCTGAGGGTCTTCCTTTCCTTTACCAACCCTCTACCTTTCCTAGCATCATGCCTCTCTGCAAGAATTAGCCCCTTGTAGTAACATGTTTGAAGTATATGAGGCAAAGCTTTATCATCTTTGCATCCAAAAAGAATTTGACTCATCAGTGTCCACTTGTCGTGGTAACTGTAGTTGCTGTGAAGCTGAACACTGAGACACTGATGAGTTAAATATGAGAATGGTTACCTGTGGTGGACAGTGTTTGGTGGAGCTCCCTGATTAAAACAAGCTTTGACTCAGGAGCGGCATCCACTTCCATAATAGCTTGTCTCTGGAAACCCTATGATTCTGGAGAAAGGTTGAAAGTTCTACAGATGTCCAGGACTTTCGTTCATAGGGTTGCTATGAATCACTTACTACTTAACAACAGCAACAATCCAAAAAGCACTCTGACCGCACTTTCTCCAAGATATATTTGTTGGTTCTTTGGCCCTCCATCGGATGTTCTATACTATTCTCCAACAGCATAGTTCAAAGGCATAAATTCTTCTCCTGTCATCCTTAGTCATTGTCCAGCTCTCAGATGCATTGCAAGTGATCAGAAAGACCATGGCCTGAATCACATGCACCTTAGTCCTCAAACTGACATCATTACTCCTCAAAAATTTGGAGAGGTCCCTAACTGGAGACTTTCCCAGGGCACTGGGTAGAAGGTGTAGCAATAAGTAAACCTAGGTTCCTAGCTTTAACTAGATGGACTAAAGGGAACAAAATTTGAGGCTAAAGAAAAAAATCTTCTGGGACTTGGGACGTTCATCAGCATATGCTGTTGTTAGGTGTCCTTGAGACTTGTTTCAGCTCTTAGCTAATTCATGAGACAGAGTAGAACTGCTCCCTAGGGGTTTGCAGGCTTGTCATCTTTACAGGGACAGATTATCACGTCTTTTTCCTGCAGAGGCACTGAGTGAATTAGTTTCAGTTAGCATTTAAACATCAAGCCTCCAGGACTCCTTCACTGTGTTCTCAAAAAAGGGTCAAACTCTTTGCCATGGAGTTGCAACCGATTCTTGGCTGACCTTCCAGCAGGTTTTTAGAGACTGTGAGTAGCATCTGAGGAGATTATCCACCTTTCTTCCTTGGAGCTGCTGGTGGATTCAAACCACATGCCTTTGGGTTGGTAGCACAATTTTTAAGCCTCTAGAGCAGTTCGTTTCAACTTCTGTCTCACTGCCTCTACTTCCACTCTGATCTGTATACCATTGTACTATCTCCATTTCTCTTAGAAACTTTAGGAAATGTCCAGGCAGAACTTGGAAAGGAAGGGTGTGTGTGTTAAGATGCCTTCAGGTGTCCTGAGGCTCTATATTAAGGAGTGTGTGTCTGTGTACACACTGAACCTTTGATATGGAGTTACCTCTGAGAGCATGAAAGGGAGCCTAGGTTCTCTCTGTACTTCAACAACTACAGCGAGTGCTGCCCAGAATAGCCCTGGCCTCTTTGCGCCTCATCACATTACAAAGCATCTTGCTGACTCTCCGTGCTCCCACCCTTCACCCCCCACCAGCTGGTTTGCAGCCTCCTGCTCTCCAGCTCTTTCTTTCCTGCACTCCCTATCCTTATTATGGGTTGGTTCCCTGTGGCTAACTTAGTTTGTACTTCCCCACATAGGATTTCATGACCTCTTCTCTTGCTCTACATAAGCTCCTTTGGATGTCTGCTTCAGTTTTCTCTTGTAGTTATTAAGAGCAGATGTTAAACAAGGACAGGCTAAACCAGGTCTCCCACTTCACGCTTCTCTGGAGCCACTTCCCAGCTCTCACCAGATGGACAGTGACATGCTGAAGTACAGCCTCTAAGGTTGGCTCTCAGCCTCAGCCCCAATACTTGGGCATCCTTTTCCTTGTCATCTTGAGGAGAGGGGCAATAATTCCAGCCTCAGGAGTTGGGAAGAGTTAATGAGATAATAATAAATACTGAGTACATGGCAGCTATTGAAATAGTCTAGCCACTCTTGAAGTTACAGTTGTTACATGACTTATTCCTTACCACTCTTATGACATGGATCTTTCTTCAGATTAAGTTTTGTTGGGTTTTATTTTAAGGATTTTTTTAAAAATAGACATTAGATATATGTTCTTTATCCCAATTTGTTCTTGTTATGTGCCATCAAGTCAGAATTGACTCACAGCGGACACTCTAGGGAGTTTTCAGTGGTAGTAGATTGTTTGGGGGACATTGTTTATCTTTCTCCCTTGGAGCAGTTGGTGCATTTGAACCATGGACCTTGAGGTTGGTGGTGCAACTCCTTATCACTAGGTGCTGAGAGCACTACCCTATCCTAATTTAGAAGTGAGTAAATGAAGTCACAGACAGGTTATGGAACTTTCCCAAGGTCACATTGTTTGGAAGAAAAAACACTAGTATTAATTTACTGCCTAACTCCATCAGAAAATACTTACTGGGTACTTTTGGTGCTGTGAATTTTACTATGTTCTAAGGAGACCGTAGTGATTAGGGGTGGGTATGGATGGGGCACAATTAAACAGGAAAACAAGGAGTGGGCCTCCAGATTCCAGGGCTTTTCTACCACCACAGAGCTAAAGACAACTTAAGTCACACTAAAGAGATAGAGCAAGAGACGAAAAGGAGATTTTTGACAAGAGTAGAAGAGATCCAGCAAAGAGACCATATAAGAATAGTAGCACTCTCAGAGACAAGTTTTGAAGGAAGGAGCACAGTTTTGACAGGTCACCGGGAGGGGTGGGGGGAAATGACAAAAAGACAATTAGGATGGTGGAACTGAGGCAGGAACCTGAGTGATTTAGGATCACTAAGAGAGAAGTGTTGGAGTTAAAGGTGTAGGTATATCACGAGGGGGCCAGGATGCTGTACTAAGGAGCTTGGACTTTATTCTGAAGTCCTGTCCTGTGTCATCATCCCTGACATAGTTTGCCTGTTGCCTCAGACACTGTATGAATTTGTTTCATTGAGGATCTTTCTCTCCTTCACTGACCCTCCACATTTCCAAGCATGGAAGTATCCATATATCCAAGGGATAGGCTTTCCTAACAACATGTTCAAAATAGGTGAGACAAAGCTTTGCTATCCTTGCTCCCAGGAGCACTCTGGTTGCACGTTCTCCAAGACCTGTTTGTTCTTTTGACTGTCTATGTGATATTGAGCACTCTTCTCCAATATCACAACTGAAACACATCAGTTACATAATGTGTTCCTATAGAATTTATAGCTATAACTCAGATGTTGCTATGATAGTTCCTTTCATTCTTTTTTTCTGAACTATATTCTGCTTTGCTTTTGCACCCTGGTTTATTCCCCTAGTCCAGCTCTGGGCTAACAGAGCCTCTTATGTCTGCCAGGCAGTTAGTTCTTTGAAAGGCCTCTTGCTTGTCCCACATCCACTGTAGGAGCCACCAGTGCAGTAAAAGTGGTGTTGGAGGCAGATTTGAAGGAAGTCTTCAGAGAAGGGTCACAGAGTGCACAGAGGGACCAAGAGGGAGTGAGAGAAGGGGAGGTTGGTGCTGCAGGGCCCCCTCTGCTCAAGTGCCCTGCAGAGACCAAGTCTTGTGGTGAGAGGGCCCAAGGGGAAATTCATGGCCTGAGGGCCACAGCAGAAGTCTGCTCGCATCTCCTCTGTGCATCAGCTGATTTCCTTCAGAGCCACTGTCAGTTTGTAGGTTCTTGGCTTCGAAGGCCAACCTCTCCAAGAGCAACAGTGTGTCATTCATTTCAATGATGTCCTCTCCGGACTATGGGGCGGCAGTCAGTGAGTGAGGCTGTGGTTAGGGGGCTGCTGGGATGTGGAATATGGACACCCGCAGGACATCCATCGGCAGTCTTGACCCCAGGCAGTTGCCTGAGTCCAAGGGCTCCCAACTGTACCTCTATTGTTCAGCCACTGGTCCCCTGGGTCACCCTAGCACAGCCTCAAGGGCAGCACCGTGGTGTCCAGGGCACATTCTTGTAAAGGACATTGCAGTTTGTGGTCTGGGACTTTGGATCCCTTCTTCCTCCTCTTAACTTAATGCCAATGTTGACCTTTGGAACTTTATCATGCCTGTAAGGAGTGGATATACACTGTATTATTTGGAACCCAATATATAAAAAATTATTATTTTAGTATATGATAAGTAAATTTTTTTATTAATGAGATATTTAACACTCTTTTTTTCTAAGTTTAAAACAAAGTGTACATTTTACACTCACATCACATCTCAATTCATGTTTCATATTTTAATGAGAAATATTCAATCTGCTCTTAGATTCCATCAAATTTATGGTTGAAAAAACTGACTCACATACCTAAGTAATTCCATGCACACTTCAAAGATTTGCAATAATTGTCTAAAGTATCCGTTTCTGAATTTCAACTTCAGTTCAAATAAAATATAATTAAAAATTTTGTTCTTCAGTAGCACGGGTCACATTTCAAGTGCTCAATGGCCACATCTAGTTAATGGCTATCAGTATTGGACAGTGCATGTCTATTTAAAGCAGACAACCAAATCTTTCTTACCTTGTTATCATTCCCAACCAGTGAATTTCTTTCCCAATCCCTCAGCATAATTCAATTATGACTGCTTCAGTCGCTGTCCAATTTAAAGCTGGGTGATATTTGAGAAAAAGAATGTTTCAAGAAGAGTCTTCACCCTCCACTGTACCTTCTTTTCACTGTGTCTTTAATTATGGAATGCTGCTGTAATAGAGATACCACAAATGGACCTCTTTAACAAATTGGTGTTTGTTCTGTGAGAGTTTAGTAGGTAAGAGATTCAGAGTGTCAACTTTAGGAAAAGAATCTCTCTGTGTCAATTGTTGGAAGCAAGTCACGGTTTCTTTCAGCGTCTGTTGCCTTGACATTCCCTGGATATTTCCAAGTGTTAAGGAGCTTCCTTGCAGAATGACCTGGGCCCAGAAAGATGTACTGTGCTTCTGGCAATGCTTTCTTGGTGATTCTGCAGTTGCTGACATCCTTGGTTTGCTTTCTTCCCCTTTCATTCCAGGTCAGAGAAAAGATTTTATAAATAAACCACACTCTAGGAGAACTTCTTTTACATCTAGGGCTCTGGTGAGGTTAGGGGGTTTTGCATTCCACCTTTAATCTTTTTACAATTATTTAGTCTACTGTATCATGTGAGATCATTACATAGCTTCCACATTCTATCATTACATGCACACATTGTTTTTGGGTGACACAATTGAAACTCTGACAATCTGGAAGCATCTGTTATAAGGGGAATCCTGTTTTAACGTTATGATAATGCTTTCTCCAATCATGATTTTTCATCTTCTGAATTTGTTTTGGGTAGTAATGTGCTCAGCTGCTCGAGTGACATTGTCCTGATTAATGACCTGGTGGCAGGAGTCTAACTCATGATAGGAGAAGGGGCTACTGGTCTGTGTCACATCCTCTGGGCCCATCTGGCCTTCAGTGCTGATTCCACTGGTCCTGTGTAGTTTGTTACTTGTGTGCTGCAGTCCCTTCTCACTCTAACTCTGGGTCTCTCTTGTCCACTTAAACTTTGGCATTCTCCTGCTTGGACATGCAGGCATCTCCAGATAGTCTGCACACCAAGTTCAGGCTCTGGGGAAATTAGAATCCTTTGCGAGACCCCCTGTCTGCTTAACAAGACATACACAATACCATTTCTACTCTTCTGCACCCTCCCTCACGAGGTGGGATACTCTGAGAAGTTTAAAATGAAAGTGGCACATAAGTCTCCTCCGTATTCAGCTCTCTGTTCATCCTAACAGGGGCCTCTATTATTTCCACATTCCCCTTCCAAATAATCCAAACGATTGCTTAACTCTAGCCACAGCTGTTTCATATCATTCAGCTTTTGCTGCTGTACATGCTGCATTTTCTTAGTTGCAAGAGGACTAAAATTCTGGTGTCATCTTTCATGTTTTCTCTATTTTATATTTTGTGGTAAACCATGCACCTGGACCTCCAAAATACGCTCTTGACATTACTACTTTTATGCTAGAAAAATGAATGGGGTCCGACACAGATAGTGTTAATTTTTTATTCCTCTCAATGAATTTAAAGGAGTTCTTGAATAGTGGCCTAGTGGTAAGAAACTGCACTGCAATCCCGAAGGCATGCAGTTCGAATCCACCATCTGTGGGAGAAAGATGGGCAATCTCCTTGTGCGATTAACTGCCTCTGAAATCCCACTGGAGGGACAGCTATGAGTCTGTTCTGACTTGATGTTGCATAATAACAACACATCATCTGTGTAGGGGCTTGTAATTTACTTACCTGGCTCTGCTATAACAAAGGATACCACAGTGAGTGACTTGTGGTCACAACAGAATTATGCTTTCTTACAGTTCAGGGGTCTAGTAGTCCAAGCTGAGGGCATAGTTTAAAGGATAAGTCCCTCTTTCTCTGCAGTCTCAGTGGACTTGTGGGTAAGGAGTTGTGCTGCCAACTCAAAGGCAGATGGTTTGAACCCACCAACTGCTCCGTGGGAAAAGATGGGCAGTTTCCTCTTGAGCAATTTACAGCCTCTGAAAACTCACTGGAGAGTTAGCTGTCATTCAATTTGGACTCAATGGCAATGAGTTGAGTTTTGTTTGCAGTTCCAGGAATTTCTCAGTAATCCTTAATAACTACCTTCTCTCTCTCTCTCTCTCTTTGCGTGTATATGTCTAGTCACTTCAGAAGTGATTATGTTTAGTATACACACCTCATTAACATATCAAAAGAGAAATCCTAATTCTAAATATGATTACATGCAACAGTACAAGGTTCAAGACTTCTATACATATTTTGGGAGGGCACAATTCAATCCACAATAGGAGATTACTGTCTTTTCTGTTGCTACGTAGAATGTCATAGAAAATGCATATTTAGATACAATTCTACTGCAACACAGCCTAGTTGGACTGTAACAAAAATATTCCAATGTAATCAGTGGTGTTTGTTTTCTGTTGCTCAGTTTAACGAATTTGACAATAGATGATAAAACAAAATGCTTAAAATAATTATAAAAAGATAAATCAAGAATATTATTGTCAAAAAGTCATTCTTGTAACATACATTTTTTAAATTTTTAAATCTTTTTTATTAATTTTAATGAAAATTTACAGAGACTTTGGATTTCCATTCATTCATTGTTGTACTTTTCTCCCTGCCCACTCCTCCTCCCCAGTACTCTCTTCTCTTTGAAAAGTAAAAGAAAAATTCTTTCATTGTTTACAATCGTTCCCCCCCAGGTCCATTCCACAATGCAGCCTTTGTTCTGGACTCCTGTCATGACAATAATACCTAATCACATATCCTTTTTAAACAGTTTTCTCCCTCAACTGTTTCAATGCAGGATACATTATTTATCCTGTCTTTCTCAGTCTCCCCCAACCCCGATGTCAGTCCCATTTTACAACAGTGGCACTACGCAGTATTTGTCCCTTTGTAACTGAGATACTTCACTCAGCATAATGTCCTCCAGGGTCACCCGTTTTGAATAATATTACATGAGTTCCTTGTTTTTCAATGCAGCGTAGTATT
>NW_006399786.1:17302234-17303990 GCF_000299155.1 Elephantulus edwardii | reverse complement strand
TTGTATTTCAGGATAGATCTTGATTTTCTTTTTAAAATCATGAATGTAACACCCTTCTTCCTCAATTTTTCATTTCTATCACAGTAGGTCATAAGATTGATTGTCTGATTCAAAGTGATCAATACCCGTCTACTTCAGCTCACTAATGTCTAGAATGTTCATCTTTGTATGCTCCCTTGAATTTTTCACAACTGTCAATTTTCCTATGTTCATACTTCATACATTCCATGTTCCAATTATCAATATTTAGCCTCATTAAAAAATATCTTCCACACTAGGTTTTATATCTAATAATGTTCCTCTGAATTGTTCATAGAGTTTTCAAAGGCTGGTTATTTCAGAAGTAGATTGCCTATCTGTCACATCCAAATTCTGCTCACAGCACCATTTGTCATGTCCAGGGTCAGGGATCTTGCTCATTAAGTTAAATATGAGATCTGAGATAATCAGACAATACTGAATGCTCAGGTTCAATGACCAACTGGAGTAGAAATATGAAGAGCCTGCCAAGGAGTTGCAGGGGTCTTAACCATCCCTTTGTTTCAGTTCTCACATAGACTGCTGGGGAGCTGGGAGCTCCACAGGACACACACACATAAGCGAAATCCACAGAAACTGCAAGTCTTACTGTGAGCCTCCCATGAACTTTCCCACCAACTTCTTATAGTTCTCAGAATAAAGGTGGCTCTTTGTGATAATTTTGTACATGGACTGCTACTCTTATCAACAAAGAACATGTTTGATTATAATTAAAACAATGATTCAGTACAGCACTACTGTGCCTGCCTGCTCAGACACGGCCATAGTTTGGCTAAAATGTCTTATTGTCTATAAGGTATATTATAGGTGAGCACATGTCTGCATGCTAGATAAATACAACACACTGGAGTCCCTGACACAATCCTTCTTCTTAGTCTATCTTAATTCGGAAGCTCTGCTGAAACTTATCCACCTTGGGTGACCTGGTGACACAGCCTCTAGCATCACAGCAGCCAGTTACTTTAGTACAGTAAATTGACAGACAAGTACTGTACTCAGAGGTGCAAACCATGAACAAGCAAGAATATACAAATTATAAAGTAAGGAGCATTGCAAGTTCTTCCCTCCACTCTTCCACTTCCCCCACCCCAACAAATATAGCAAACTGTCCACTAACTGCTGCATTCCTAATATCAGCAGAGTCTGACTCAGCCAACTGACTTTTCCCTATGAGGATGACTCAAGTTCTGCTCATGTCAGTCCTTCATCTGCATATTCCCTGGCAAAGATGGCACTCTAACCCTTTTGAGCCAGAGTCTTCTGTGCATCTGAGTGCTGCTTTGTGTCAAAGATGGTGTTCTGTGTGGTGTCCACTGTATGGTGCTCTGGCACTCCTGGACCAGTGCTCGCCATTAGATATCATCAGGGATAAACTATATCATAACTGCCAAATCAGGAAGTCACGGGCAGTGATGACACACAGCTTTAACCATCACAATGCCATTAAACAATATGTGAGTCACTTAAATTGAAAACCAATTTGTTCTGTAAACTGTCACTCAAATCACAGTAAAAGGTTAAAAAAACAGTTAACTATAAAATTATAAAAGGCTGTTTTTAGATGAAAAACAGATTAGCTTATTAGTGGAAAATGTGCAAAAGAACAAATTATTTTTAGAAATCTTTATGATCATTGTGACTAAGCTGATTAGCATATATGAAAGATCCTTACTCGACTTGAACTCTCCATAACACATTTTACTTTCACTATTTTTTT
>NW_006399786.1:17240623-17298502 GCF_000299155.1 Elephantulus edwardii | reverse complement strand
TTTTGAATAATATTGCATGAGTTCTTTGTTTTTCAATGCAGCGTAGTATTCCATTGTGTGAATATACCACAGCTTCTCTATCCATTTGTTTGTTGATGGGCACTTAGGTTGTTTCCAGCTCCTTGCAGTCATGAACAAAGCCTCAATAAACATGGTTGTGCAGTAACATACATTTTTAAACTTGAAACTTTAAAAAAAGAGATTCTTTTATTTTAAATTTTATTTTATTGGGAAACCATATTGGGGGTACAAGGAGGCGAGGGTTGGGGGCAGAAGGGTGAGGATGGGCAGGGATGCAGTTGCAGAGCTGCAGAAATTGGTTGGTGAGGGGAGCAGGTGAAGGAAATGAAAAGAATCTAGTGGGGACCAGATGCTACAGGGGAATGATAAGCATTTTCTAATGGTATTTAATCCAACTGTCTTATTGATTTGGGAACTGGATGCAGACTCTCTGGCTTCTTCATGCTGAACGGGGGCATTGATGTGAAGGGGGGAAGGGAGGAAGTTTTATTACCTTACTGGTGATCTTGGGTTAAGGCTGCTTGCCTTCTTGTTCTGTTAGAAGATATTTTCCTGTCATTTGCTACCCTATGGACTGCAAAGTGTTTTCCCAGGTGGGTCCAGTGGGGATGGCTGGTTGAACCCAGAGGCTCCATCCTCCTTTGCTTCCTTAGCTGTCAGTTGTATTTCCTTTTTGTCACTGGCACTGAGTTCAGGGTCAGGTCTGAAGTAAAACTCAGTGTAAATGTTACCTATAGGAAAGGGAGCAAACCTAGAGAGAGCAAACTTGTGAGTTACAAATAGAGGGGTTTTGGGGGTGTTGCTTTCAGGTTTACTGGGGGAGAGGGTGGTGGAAAGTAGCCTAGATAAAATTCTCTGGATACCCTAGGCATTTTTTTCCCCACCCAGGGGTCAGATGACACAATCTGGGGACTGAGGAGCTCACTGTGAGGGCCATGATGGTTCGCCCTGAGCCAAGGACCGAAGACAGCCCAACCCGGGCAGAGGGCCATGCCGGCTCGCTCCAGGCTGGGGGCCGGAGACAACCCATCCCGAGCAGGGCAACACTCCCCGTGAGCTGGCTGGTACACTCCCCCTCTAATTGGCCCCACCCCAATCTGGTCCCCTTGCCTGACCAAGGACTATGTGGCCAGGGACAGCATCTCCAATTCCAGCACCTCCACTTTTACCCCTCCCCCCATAAGTGGTCATACTATAATTTGAAGTAGGTGTCACTGCCCTCCCCCTTTATAAATGGCAAAGGGAACCTGAGAATTGTGAGCAGGCTCCCCCCAGGTCTAAACAGCTTTTGGCAGAAGCATTCAACAGAACAAAATATGTGGTGCGTTTAGGATGTTGGTCCTTTTGGCCATGCTGCCACTGTTAAGTGTCATAAAGTAGACAACTCACAGTGACTTTCAACAATCCATTGTATCGGTGATCATCTTCTCTGGCTGTCCAAGGAAACCCAAACCTGCAGGTGGTGGGGCACACATCCCCATGCAGGCAGCAGGTGGGCTCACCATCTCCTGCATGTCATCTCTTGCGTGCTCGGTCTGCTGGAGGGCGCGTCATCTTGCGAGTGCAGGCAGCCAGTGGCGGGTGCCATCTCCCATGCTTTATCTCGCAGGTGGCGGCCTGCAGGTACCTGAAAAAAGAGATTCTTATATACTCATACAATAAAAATTTCTATTTAATAAAATGAAGTGTTTTAATTTCTAGTTTTGTTAAAAAGAAATAATATTTAATGCATCCGTTAGGAACATATTTGGCTGAAAGTAAGACAAATTAAGAGTTAACTGATTTTTGAAATAAGGAAGTTATCTGAGTGAGCTCAGATTAGGGCAGCTTCGGAATTCTGTATGTGATTTGGGTCACCGGGAATCCAAGGTATTTATGTCTTTGTTTGGATCCACAATTAACACGCTTGGTACCAGCAGTGAGAAGATCAGGAGATGCATTGCACTGGAAAAGTCTGCAGTTAGAGATCTCTCCAAATTATTGGGGAGTAATGATGTCAGTTAGAGGACTAAAGTGCATCTGATTCAGGCCATGGTCTTTCTGATCACATGCTATGCATCTGAGAGCTGGATAATGAATAAGGATGGCAGAAGAAGAATTGAGCTGACAGAAGTCTTTGAGCTGTGGTGTACGAGAAGAGTGATAAACATCCATCCCATGGACGGCCAAAAGAACAAACAGATAAGTCTTGGAGAGGGGGCAGCCAGAGTGGTCTTTGGAGGCAAGGATGATAAGGCTTCACCTCACATACTTTGGGCATGTGGTTAGGAAGGGCTATTCCTTGGAGAGGGATATCATGCTAGAAGGGTAGAGAGTTGGCAAGGGAGAGGAATACCCTCAACCAGGTAGATTGACATAGTGATTACAGCAACAGGCTCTAATGTGTCTGAAGTGTGAGGATGGCATAGGATAGGACAAGGTTCAGATCTGTTGTTCATAGGGTTGCTATGGGTCATACTTGGCAACACCTAACAGCAACAACAAAAACTACAACAACTGTGAAATCCTTTACAACCCAACCTTATTGTCAACAGCTTCCAGGGTTCCAAGAAAGCACAAACCTAA
This sequence comes from Elephantulus edwardii, assembly GCF_000299155.1. Taxonomy (NCBI): domain Eukaryota; kingdom Metazoa; phylum Chordata; class Mammalia; order Macroscelidea; family Macroscelididae; genus Elephantulus; species Elephantulus edwardii. The sequence continues at coordinate 17,295,916 of NW_006399786.1, read as the reverse complement.
CCAACATCTTTTTACACGATTAGTCTGAAGGCAGACTTTCTTGAATTCTTCCTTTTTCAAAAGCAAGGCAGTGCTTCCCAGGAGTCCCTAAAGATCTTCTTTCATGAGAGAATCATATCATAAGCCTACGTCTAAATCCTAGAATCAGCATGATTGGTTTAAAACAATAATCAATTGAGAAAAAGCATATTTGGCATAAGGAAAACCCACAGTCACAAGCTTGTTATGCATTAGTCTGCTTCTTAGTCTGCAAATTCCACAGCAACTGTTCCTGGGCTGTGAGGGCTCTCCTGATTCCATGAAGCCTAATAAAAAGGAAGGCTCTGTTAGCAAAGAAGGAGATTGCCATCAACCCATTCCCCAACCCCCCCCCCCATGTGTCTCCTTTTTGGTGATTGAGGAGGCCGAAATGACTCCAGTGCTCTGCTCTACACATCAGTTTTTACTGTTCTAGATTCTAGGTGTGTCACTGTTAGGTGTTGTTGAGTCATTGAGTCAGTTTACCCCTCCACAGCCCAACACACAACAGAATAAAACACTGCCAGGTCCTGGGCCATCTTCACAATCTCTGCTATGCCTGGGTGCACTGCTGCTGCCACTGTGCCAATCCATCTCACTGGAGGCCTTCCCCTCCCTCATAGACCCACTTCTTCACCAAGCATGATGCCTGCCCTTCACCAGGCATTGCAACTAAAGAAGCTGGGAATAAGGTAATGAGTCTGTAGTGGCTGCTGTGATGTATTTTGGAATTTACATTGTAAGAAAATCATCAATATTTGCTTGTTTGGTTATAATTTATTTCTTAATTCTTAAAGTAGAATGCTAAAAAAAAAAGTATGCTGACCTTACATTTTAATCACATTTGATTCCCTAGCAAATGTCTCTAATATGATTATGTAGCAAGTGTTATGTTTCTTGGCCCTAGAGGTTTCCGTACAGTGATGAATGAAATAGTGTGAAAATGACCCTGAAAGCTCACTGTAGTTACTGGGATAAAAAGCTGACAGTGACCAGGAACCTCCTTCTTCTGATGGAAACATTACCCTCAGGTTAGCTTCCCATTGCACTGGTGGTGCCCGCCCCACTGCAGGATATAAACATTCTATGGATCCTAAGGTATTAGGGAGGCAGCTTTCCCAGCAACTCTTTTAAACAGCTGGCCTCTACGTCTAAGCTGCCTGAACCCAGATGCCTGGGTATTTTCCTATTGACAAGGAAACTTTCTCATGCTTGTCTTATAAAAATGAGGAAAATAGGAGGAGTGATGTCCTTCTGTTGAAGAACACAACCATGCTACCTAGCCTACTGAGCATCCTCAGTTATGAATCTCTCCATGAGATCAGCAAGGAAGGAAGCCCAAGTCTTCTCCTCTCTTGTGTGTGACCTGGCCCTTTGATGACTTATAAAGTCTGTTTCTCAAGCTGGGTAGGGTTGTTGGATTTGTTCCCAAACATGATGCACAGTTGCCAGATACCTGTAAGGAGAAGGATGTAAGTCCCAGTCAATTGTTCCTCCTAGTTCAGATCTCTGACAATGAGACAGAGAGAAAGCCTGAACTGCATTTAGCCTAGATTTCCCACATGAAAAACAAGAGCTCTACCATTGCTCTCCACGAAGTAGAGGTATCTAGAAATGTAATAAACGAATAAACACATGTCAAAAGAGAAATGGTTGTTGTTTATCCAGGACTCCTACTTTCTGTTTTCTCTTGCTCTGACGGGGTGTGTGCACACACCCGCACACACTCTTGTGCAAAGTTTACCAATTATTGTGTTGTGATTCTCCAAGTATTGGTCCTCCCAACAAGCAAATTACCATTTACAGTTTTGCCTAGGAATGAAAAAAAAACCAAACAAACCCACAAACCCAAACAAATTAAGAAACCCCCTCAAACCAAAAAACTACCAAACAAAAAACCCATACCCAAACCCAACATAACAAAATACAATAGGAACCACCAAAAGGGAATCATTTTAATCCCTGCTCTTCAAGGCAGAACAGCCTGAGCTAGAAATTGGTTCAGGATAACCTTTCACTGGCCTCAGCTTTACTCACTCTATGGGAATTTCAGTTCCTTTGCATTTTCTCCAGTTGGCTGTCAGGCCTGGACGATGTCACTTAAGAATGATCCACAATCCATTAAATTGTGGTTGGACATTTGGGCTGTTGCCGTGTTCTTGCAATGGTGAATAATGCTGCTATGAACATTGGTGTACAAGTCTCCATGTGTGCCTCAGTTCTCATTTTCTTGGGGTATATTCCAAGCAGTAGAATAGCTGGGTCATATGGAATGTCTATGTTTGGCTTTTTGATGAAATGCGAAACTGCCTGCCAGAGTGGCTGTACCATTTTACAATTCCACCAAAAATGTTTAAGAGTTCCTATCTCTCCACATCCTCTCCAACATTTATTACTCGCTGTCCTGTTACACTTTGCCACTGATACTGGTGTGAGATGGTATCTCATTGTGGTTTTGTTTTGTATCTCTCTTACTGCCAGTGATTTTGAGAATTTCTTCATGTGCCTGTTGTCCATTTGAACATCTTCCTCTGTGAAAATTCTTTCCATGTCTTTTGCCCATTTTGTAATTGTCTTAGCCTTTTTCTTGTGGAGGCCCTGTAGGATTCTGTAAACTTTTGATAAGAGACCCTTGTCTGAAATGGTACATTCACACAATGGAATACTATGCAGCATGCAGGAGCAATGGTTTTGTAAATTAATACCTAAGTTGGGAGGGACTTGAGAGCATTACGCTTAGTCAACTAACTTAGTCCTATAAAGATAAATACTGTATGAGACCATTATTGTAGAAATAGATAACTAGTAAAATGTGTATGAGAACCTAAAGGTGGGTGGGGGAGCACAGGGGTAAGGATGGCTGGGGGGTATAGTCACAGGGTCATCCAATTTGATGGGTAGAAGGATGGGTGGGTTAAGAAAATGGAAAAGATCTGATGTGAAAAACAATGTATATAAACTCTGTAAATAAACCAGTATAAAACATTTGTATGTTAAAAAAAAATAAGGATTCTATAAAGACTGAAAAAAATAAATAAAAGAATTAATCCTCTCCTCTGCCTTTACTCAGTCCAGACTGAGTTTTTGGGATTTAGCCTCAGAGCTGAGGCCAAAGGCCTTCAGTCTGTCCAAGGCCAATTTCCTCTCTTACATCATCTCTGATCCAAAAGAAGGCTGGATTCAGTTCTGCCCTTAACTTCTCTCTGCCTTTCCTGAGTTCAAGGAGTTGACCTAGATGAAGAATACTCCTACAGCTTTGCCTGAGAAATATTTCACTGAATCCTTCTCTTGTCCTTTTTACCTTATCTTAGGCCTTGGGACCTAAGATCTTGGGGACAGAAGTGGGGCATCAGAGAAACTAGTGCTGTACTGAGATAACTGACTCGATGTCCTTGGACAAAGAGAGTAACTCACTACTCTCTTTTTCCCTAGGGTAAATTCTCATTTTCCCTTAAGAGGTTTTTTCTGTCCTTTATGCAAATAGGCTTATAATTATCTCCCTTTCTCTTTTCCAGGGAAACTGAAATTATGTAGACATCAGGCAGGGGCAGGACTCCATTTTCTAAGCACTAGTTGCTCCTGAGCTAATTCTGACTCTTGGAGATTCCATGAGTATCAGAACAGAACTGTGTTCTCTAGAGCTGTCAATGGTGATTTTTCTGAAAGCAGAATATAGGACCTTCTGAGGCATCTCTGGGTGGATCTGAACCTCTAACCTTTTGGTTAGCAGTGCCATGTATTAACTTTTTGTACCATTTGAACATTTTCCAAATAAGCCCATCATGGTGTCAAAGATCTTCTCAAGTAGTAGATTCCTAGGCATCCCATCTCTCCTTATCTCCTCCCAATCTCCCTCACTGATTTTAGTTCAACTCCACTGGTCTCTGCTTGCCCACCAGTCCCAGTCCTGCTCCGTGAGAATAAAACAAGATTTCCAAGTGGAGACAAAACTAGTGCAAAAGGTATAAAATACTCTTTCCAAAAAAATGTAGAAGATAAGGAGAGAGAGAGAGAATGAGGGAACGAGCTCAACACAAGCATCCTGCACAAGTGTAATGGGGAAGGTAGTAGTGGTGGTGGGTTCTGTTTTAAGAGTAGGAGAGAACTGAGTGAGTTTACACATGAAAAATAAGGAGTCAGATGAAAGTGATCTGTTAAAAAAAACACAACAAACCCCAAGTTTTATACATATGTTGTATTAGAGTTTAAAATCTGAAGCACTTAGATTGTGAGAAGCTGTCTATATCGACCTAATTCCATTCCAGTTCTTGACATAGGCTCAGATGACACTTGAGTACTTCCTAATCAAAATCATGGCCATGATTTGGTGAAAGCCCCTTCAGTGCCATGTTGATGGTGTCTCTGTTTCTGGAAGGATCTGTCTTGTCTTTCCCCCATGAATGTCATAATAAGAGTCGGTCTTAAGCTAAGTCTTCTAGAGAAGCAAAAGCAATGAAGCTTTTATATATTTGTGTATTTATTTAGAGGAAATGGCACAAACACTTGTAGGGGTTGGTAAGTTACAGGTCTGTGGGTCAGTCCAAAGGAGAAAGGTATCTTGGGAGACCAATAAGTTCAAGGCCACATGCAGAGGTGGATACTACTGGAAGCTAATGAATTCCAGAATGACAGGCTGCTAGTTCAGAGTCAGAGGTTACAAGTCAGATGCAAGTTTGGGCAAAAAGTTAGCTAACTTTACTAAAATCTATACATAAATTCAATGCAGGTCACACTGAGGAGACACCCCACACCAGATTAGGCCCATCCTATCATTACATAACTGCCTCTAATCCTGCCTCATTAATGTCATAAAAGTTAGGATGTACAGCACAGAGGATAGTTACATTAAACTGAGAATTGTGATCATTTTGATTGGCAATACGAACCATTGCAGAATCTATCGAATATGTCCAAATTTGGCATGTCTTTCCCTCCCCTCAAAACAAGGTTGATAGACTTAAAAACACCAAAACCACAAATTACCCTATCTCTGAATGCATGCTTTCCAGTAACAATTCCTTCCAATAAGAAGGAACTCATTACTTCAGCTTGACCCTGTGATTTGTTTTGGCCAATGACACAGCAAATGTAACACAAAGTTCTTAGAAAGAGTTTGTACGAGGGGGTGGAAAGTTCTTACCTCTTTAGCTTCTTTTGGAACCCAATGGCCAATGAAAAGCCTGGCATGACCTACTGGATAAATGCAAACATGTGCTTCAGGTACTTCCCCACCACAGCCAACCACCAGACATGTCAATGAGGCCTTCCCTAAACAACATTTTTTCCACCAACTTGTCACATGACCACAACCACATGAATGAAGAAACCCAGGCAAGACTGGCAGAAGAACCACTCAGCTAAGTTTTGTTCAAACTGATGGTGCCCAAAGCTGTAACCTACAATGTCAGTGCATTCAAGTCATTAAGTTTTGAGCTGTCTTATTATAAACATCTGGCATGTTTTTAGAGGAACAGAAAACAGGATTTGGAATTGATGGAATAAGCATCTGAAGGGAGGGTGGATGAGATAAAGTCTATGGTCCTTTTCAGGTACTGAAATTCTATGTTTTGCTAATGAAATCTCAATATTTACAACAAATCTAGCATATGAAGTTTGTATTTAGAGTTTAAGACTGTCTTCTCCTTTTCTTATATATTTCTTATCACAGAAATGCTCAATATAGGACCACAAAGCTTCTCAATAAATGACCACTCAATGATCAGATAATATCAACTTCTATTGCTCCAAGGTAGAATCTTTCTTGTTTGGTGTTATTTGTAAATAATTACTTCATGGTATTCTATGTCTGTATCTTAGACATCCAATGCCACTGCTGTTGAATTGATCTGACTTGTAGTGACCCTCTGTTGAGTTTCTGAGGCTATAAATCTCTATGGGAGGAGATTGTCCATCTTTTTGTGGAGAAGCTGGTGGACTTAAACTACCAACCTTTGTGTTCTCATTGAAACACACAACCCACTTTACCACCAGAACCACTTAATCTTAAACAAGACTTATTTATTTGCATTACAAATCCTGAGAGTTACGTATGAATACATTTTTACAACAAAAAGACACTAAAATCATTTGCAAAGTCACACACGATCATAAAAGAATGCAATCACCATAACACTAAAGGAAATGACTTGCAGGCTTCCATCCAGTACAAGGCAATTTTCAAAGACGAAGATAGAGGCCTTGAAAGTAAGAGGTAATAATAGAAATGCTGACAAACCCGTAATTCTCACTGCCGAAGGAACAGAAGAAGGGCGGGGGGGAATAAATACCTAGGATGAAAATCCTCAGTGCTGTTACCTAGTGTTGGCAGTCAATGACAGGACCAGCTTTCATAACAAGAATATTGTAATTAAATTACAAATTGTTTAGTTAAATCTTTTCTAAAAAGCAAGGAAAAGAGCGTTACTTAGTTTTGGAAAAGATTTCATCTCAAAAAAGAAAAAGATTTCATTTCTCTAAGGATTTTGCTGTTTACAAGCCAGAGATTTCTTAGGGGAGACACTGTCTCGTCCCACTTTATATAATTCCACTTTCAGTCACGTGCAGAGGGACACAGGAGGAGGGTGGCGGGCTCTTCTTTGAACAGATTACTTCTTCACCGAGGGTGGCAGGCTTGAGGTTCTGGGAAGATGTCCTCATTCAAGCCCAGGGCTTTCTGCCTTCCCTGTCTTTAGCAGTTTCCCCTTTGAAGCCCACAGATATCAGGAAACCGTCTGGACATATTGTCATCTCCATTTATGCTTCCCCCTGCCTGCAGTTCCCCTGAGGCCTCAAAGGGTCTGCTCTTCCAGACACCCAGAGGCGACCCAGCAGGAGGGGCCCTGGCTAGTCTAAAGGTGCAGCTGTCCTGATTCATTACAGAATGTTCTCTCTTATCTTTCCTTTTTTTTTTTTTTAGCCTGAAGGACAAAGACCGATGGATGAGCCTTGGTTTTCCCTGTTAATCTGCTCCAGCTGGCTGCCTGTCCAGTATCTGAAATCACTTTTGCGACAATTATTTGGGAAAAGGAAATATCACTAACAACTCATTTTATGTAATTTGTATGAGTAACAAGAAGGAAATTCAGCTTTGGAAACTTTTTGACGAACAAGTATTCAGACAAATAAAATTGAGGACAAAGGATGACTTAAAACAAGGAAAATATGACTTACACCAAGCCTTTTATGCCAAGAATTTCTGTGCATCAGATTTTCCAAAAGCCATTCTTTTATCTTTTATGTTTTGTAATGACCTGGAACCTCCTTCCCTCCATGGGGGCTCTTTAGTTTCCCAAGGCTGATTCACAGATGAACTTAGAATAAATGGATATACAGAACCTCAAGCTTTGAAGAGACTGGAGTTAATTTTGGTTCACCAGATCTATTACATCACCATTCCCATTTGGAAAGTGGAGAACAAGAACCAAGGGTTTAGGTAAACTAAGAGGAAACAAAAAATGTGCTAATTGCTTCCATGCATGACTATTTCCTTTGTCACTTAGGCCAAAGATTCTATAGAAGAATCCTGATCAAAAAGGGGAACATGAAAAATAGAACACCAATTCTCATAAGATCCAGACTATGTAAAGCCATTGAGTTTGGGTAAACCTCTGCAATTGTTGCTTTGAGATAATATTTGAACTTTAAACCAGAAAGCTCCTTTTACATCTTCTCTGAACTAAACAATTGTTAAATACCATCATGCTTGGAGGGGTGGAGGGACAGCCCAGGAGAGGAAGACCCCGGATGAGATGAATTGATACAGTAACTGGGATGATGCCGATAGTTGTGGCAGAATCAATGAGAATCAATGAGACTGGCTGATTCAGAGCTGCTGTACATAGGGTTGGTAGGTGACTCAACAGCACATAACAAACACTATCACCACCACCACCACCACCATCACCACCATAGAATCTGAAGTGAACTGTAGCTGACCCTCCAGTGGGTTTTCAGAGGCAGTATATTGCACAGGAAAAGACTACTCACTCTCCCACGGAACAGCTAGTAGAGTCAAACCCCATGCCTTTGGGATTAAATAGAATAGGCTAGCTGAATTAGTAAATAATGCTTGCTTTGAACATAGTGTTTCTTTGGAGAACTATCTATTGTTGTTATGTGCTGTCGAGTCACCTGCTACTCATAGCAACCCTATGTACAAGAGCCCTTAACCCTACTCTATCCTGTGCCAACCTCACTGTCTTCGATACACCTACCACTATTACTCCAGTCACTGAATCAGTCCATCTCATGGAGGGTCTTGCTCTCCTGCACTGTCGCTCCACCCTCCCAGGCATGACGTTCCTCTCCAAGGACTGCCCCTTTCTTGCAACATGTCCAAAGTATGTCAGATGAAGCTTCAGAATCCTTGCCTCCAAAAAGCAGCCTGGTTTCACTCTCTCTAGGATGAACCTGTTTGTTCTCTTAGCAGTCCATGGTATATTCAATACAACGGATTAAATAAATAAAAAGCCAGAGAGTCAGATAGGAAGCCTGGAGTGAGGGGCAGTGAGTTTATGCTGATTGTGAAGGAGTAATTAAAAAAGTGATGATGAGAATGATTAGGGTTAATCAAGGTCACCGGATAGTTTGTGTAGAAATTTGCTGAATTGGTATGTGTTTTGCTATATACACTTTTAACAACTGTTCAAACAAAGGAAACAATAATTTAGGCAAATTGCCCATCATCACAAGCCTACCCTTGTGGTGTTTATCCCAGAGGCCTGTCCACCATCTGGGGCTTTATACCTCGGAGAGGTATTACACGCAAGTTATACGTCCATGCTTTTCCTTACATCTTTTGTTCTTGATATGATTTTTTAAAAATTTTTATTTTATTTTTTTAATAATTTTAATGAACATTTACAGAGAATTTGGATTTCCATTCATTCATTGCTGCACTTCTCTCTCCGCCCAGCCCTCTCCCCCCGCCCCCCAGTTCGCTCCTCTCTTCCAAAAGTAAAAGAAAGACTTCCTCCCTGGTACACAATCCCTCCGCACCCCTCCCACCTCCCCAAGTACATTCCACTATTAATTGTGGACTCCTGTGATAACCATAATACCCTATCATATGTCGCTTTTATTCAGTCCCTCATCTGTTTCAGTGCAGTATACACAATTTATCCAGTTTTTCTCTGTCTTACCCCCACCCTGATATCAGTCCCATTTTACAGCAGTGGCACCATGCAATATTTGTCCTTTTGCGACTGAGATATTTCACTCAGCATAATGTCCTCCAGGCTCACCCATTTTGAATAATATTGAGTGAGTTCCTTGTTTTTCAATGCAGCATAGTACTCCATTGTGTGAATATACCACAGCTTCTCTATCCATTTGTTTGTTGATGGGCACCTGGGTTGTTTCCAACTCCTTGCTATTGTGAACAGAGCTGCGATAAACATGGGTGTGCATATATCTGCTTGGATGTCAGTTATGGTCTCTTTGGGGTATATTCCCAGTAGTGGAATTGCTGGGTCAAATGGTATCTCTATTTGCAACTTTTTGAGAAAGCGCCATACTGCCTTCCACAGTGGTTGCACCATTTTACATTCCCACCAACAGTGAATAAGGGTTCCAGTTTCTCCACAACCTCGCCAGCATTTGTTGCTTGCTGTTCTGTTAAATTTTGCTATTCTGACTGGGGTGAGATGATATCTCATAGTTGGTTTGATTTGCATTTTTCTTAGAGCTAGGGATTTTGAACATTTCTTAATGTGCTTGTTGGCCATCCGAATGTCTTCTTTGGTGAAGTGTCTTTTCATATCCTGTGCCCATTTTTCTATTGTATTATTTACCTTTATCTTGTTGTGGTGCTCAAGTATTTTATAAATTCTAGATATAAGTCCCTTATCTGACATGTCATTACGAAACACTTTTTCCCAGTCTGTGGCTTCCCTTTTTACCCTGTTGGAGAAGGTTTTGGATGTGCATAGGGATTTGATTCTTAGAAGGTCCCATTCATCTATTTTACCTTCTCCTGGTTGTAGATTTTTCAGAATATTTGGGAGACTTCAATATGAATTTTAATGAAATTTTTTTCTCAAGTAGTTTTTTCAATTTAAAAAAATTTGAAACTTAGAGATAAATGAATAAAACAATGAGCACAACTAGAATCAGTAAGGAACAGTGTCCATAGGGAACTGCCCTGCTAAACCCAAGGCAGCACCTCTCTGGCAGTTGGGGTCCACCAGTGACTCTGCAGGGGAAAGATGGGCCGGCCCCTTCCTTGGGATTTACAGCTCCGGGAAAAGTCACTGGAGCTGTCAATCAGTCCCAACTCCACAGTACTGGGTTTGAGTTTGGGTGGTGGTTTTGTTCTCCTGTACTATGTAGATGTCATTTTTTTAAAAACTATTTAAAAGTTGCAGATATTACATGCCAAAAATATTTCAGGATGCATCTCCAAAGAAAAAAGAGTACTTTTCTGTGTAACAACTGTAGCAAAGATTCAATACTAAAGTGTTATCTTAAATTAGACTGGGAGTTAAACTTTCCCAAATGTCCCCCACACCTTCCTCACTTCCTTTCCCTTCTCCCCCTCCCTCCTTTTTTGAGTCTCACACCCAGTTATCCACCAGCTGCCTTTGGTTATCATGCCATTTGAGTCCTTCAAAAGCTAGAACACTTCCTGTCTGGCTTATTTGTGATTTGTTGATCTTGCACCACATTGACTTTTTTAAAGAGTTCACAGCAGCTGCCTGGCAGAACATTCCAGAGTCTGGATTCGTCCTGCCTTTCTCACGATTGGATTTATACTAAACACTTTTGGTAAGAATCACTTGGTGGTGATACATTCTTCCCATTGTCTCACAACAGGAATAACATCTCAGTCAATGACCACCATTGTTGGTGATGCTTTGTCTCACAGCAAAATCCTACAAAACGTCAAGAGAATGGCAGATAAGGTGCTATCTGCCATAACACCCTGTCTTTAAAGTGATCCTTTTTTTTTATCATAATGAAGAAATAACCTGTGAGGAATATTCTGAGGGATGAGTAATTCTTAATTACTTGATGCAGAGGAGACGGAGTTAAAAAATATGGACTTGATATTTGATATAACCTCGTAGCTGAAATGCAACACCTCGCTCACATGGTCTGCTCACTTTACCACATATTTTTTTATGTGCAGTAGGAGGGGAGCCGCTAAGATTAAAACTAACCCTCCTTCTCAAACCACCAGCCTGCAGAAATCTGAAGGTCATTCTCACGGCTTTCCAATGTATCCAGTATTATCCAGGATTTTTACTTCATCCAAGCTTTCTGATCCTTTGAAAAGTATGTGTTAAAACTTTAGAAAGTACACCAAGTGAGATATATTAAAGAGCAGCAAGGCTGTAGGTAGTTCATTCCAATGTTTAAAGCACAAAATTGCATTAGGTAAAATCACATGGATTTGTTTAGTGTCATGTGCGACATGGAGCTTATTCTACTACTCTTGCAGCCAGGTGGTGTTTTCTTTGCAGGCTGACACAAAGGACATGAACTTGAGAAAGCACGACAGAAATAGATCTCCAAAGCCTTGTCAATCATTTCTCTTCCCTTCTAAGTTTTATTCATTTTGCTGTTGTTGAGAATACATACAGCAAAACACACACTAGGGCAGTTCTATAGCTTCTTCATGTGTCGTTCAGTGACACTGATTAATTCCTTGAGCTGTGCAACCATTCTCACCTCCCCCCCCCCCCCCCCCCCCCCCCCCCCCCCCCCCGTGAGTTGTTCTTCCTTCATTAACATAATCTGTCTGTCTTCTAAGGTTCCTATCCAATCTTTTCAGTTCCTCTTGCCAATTTGGTTCTCTATAGATTTTGTTGTTGTTATGTCCTGTCAGGATGGAACCAACTTCAGTCTGACCCTCCAGCAGGTTCTCAGAGACTGTAAATTCCTCCAGTGGAGATTGTCCATCTTTCTGTCTTGGAGTAGCTGGTTGATTTGAGCCACCCACCTTTCGATTGGCAGTGCAACTACTTACCCACTAGGCCACCAGAACACATATAGATATTTTTTAATTTAAATTTCAGGTTTTAAAAATATTTTACATACATTTTAAAATACTGTAATATTTAAAGCAGATCTTTTTTAAAAAAATTGTATTGATTTGCATATAAAATTCATATACATTTTGTCTTACACTATCCCTCACTCACCCTGTGCTTCATATGTTCTTTTTTATTCATTATGTTTTATAAAATGAATTACCACCAAACTATACTGACCACTACCTGGTCTTTTCAGACCCTGGACAGACCTTTCCCATTTTCTTCACCCCTTTCCTCCACCAACCAAACTGTGTGACCCCATGTTTCCACCCCTCCTATCCTCATCCCTCTGCTCCTACCCCCTGATTCCTCATACATGTTTTATCAGCTATCTTTCTATTTTTATAATAAGGGTTTTATGCAGCATTTGTTCTTATGAAACTGAGTTAGTTCACTCATCATAATGCTCTTTAATCCCTCCCAAGGTATAGAGTCATTTTAAAAAATGTTGCTCCTCAGTGCTGCGTAGTATTCCACTGTGTGCATGTACCACAATTTTCCAATTCTTTTGATTGTGGTTGGACATTTGGACTGTTTCCATGTTCTTGCCATTGTGAATAACGTTGCTATGAACATTAGTGTACAAATCTCCATTTGTGTCTTAATTCTAATGTAATCATTTTTGAGTGGTTGAAAAATGCTTGCTGGTTTAGCTACATTACTGCTTTGGCAACTAGCTTTTGGACACTGAGAAGAATATGAACAGTTCTGAGTTGATTTAAACATAATGCATTGTTGTTGTTCTGTGCCATCAAGTCACCTGCTACTCATAAGGACCTTAAATACAACCCTGCTCTATTTTGTGCCAATCTTATTGTCTTTGACACACTTACCCCCATTACCCCCGTCATTGAATCAATCCATCTCATGGAGGGTCTTCATGTCTTAAGCTGTCCCTCCACCCTCCAAAGCATGACGTCCCTCTCCAAGGACTGGTCCCTCCTTGTGACATGTCCAAAGTATATCAGATGAAGCTTCAGAAGTCTTGCCTTCAAGGAGCAACCTGACTTCACCCTCTCGAGGGCAAAACTCTTTGTTCTCCTAGCAGTCCATGGTATATTCAATATTCTTCTCTAGCACCACAGCTCAAAGGCATCACTACTCCTGTCATCCCTAGTCATTGCCCAGCTTTCTGATGTATGCCAAATAATTACAAAGATTATGGCCTGGATCAGGTGCACCTTAGTCTCTAGACTGGCACTGTTGTTCTTCAGTACTTTGGAGAGATCTTGGATGGCAGACTTTCCCAATGCAATTTGTCTTTTTTATTTCCTGGCTGCTGGTACCAAGAGTGTTGATTGTAGAGTCAAGCAAACTAAAGCTGTTAACAATCTCTTCACCATCTGTCATAATGCTACCATTTGGCCCAGTGGTAAGAATCTTTGTTTTCTTAATGTTGAGCCTCAATCCATATTGAAGACTTCAATCCTTGACCTTCTGCATAATGTCCACCGCAAACCCACCCTCACGTCATTCCTGAGCTGTAAGAGGGCCATGGTTCCTGTGAAGTTCCTGTATTCCTCCACGATATTACAAAGTTCATTAGAACCAAACCAACGGTTATAGAGTCAGTTCTGACTTGAGCCACCCCACTGGTTGCAGAGCAGGACTGTGCCATCGGATTTTCAAAGCTGCAGCCGTTTTGAAATGGATCGCCAGGACTTTATTCTGAGGTGCCTTTGTGTGGATTTGAATCACTCCCCTTTGGGTTAGCGCTGTAAATTTTACTCAAATAATGTGAGCCTTCTACATTTGTTTGCCAACCATTCCCACTCCCTATTCCAGGAATTTTCCTAAAGATACTATGCAAATACAACGTATTTAGAAAATAAGCAGATTATTTATGAAATCTTTCAAGGGAAGAGGACACAGTTGGCAAAGAGTTATTTTATTTTGTGTGAAGATACCATGGTTGATACTGAACTATTTACGATATCCAGTGATTTCCATGGAAGTTCCAGTGGCCTCGTAGATAAGAAGTTGTGCTGCCAACTCAAAGGCACTTGAGTAGCAAAGCTAGTAGATCTCCTCGCATGCAATTTATAGCCTCAGAAAACCCACTGGACAGTCAGCTATGAGTAGGTTCCAACTGGATAAGACACAGCAGCAACAAGAAGGATTTCAATAACAATAACGATTTGCTTCTCTGGCTTTATGTAGTGGGTATGTAGTAATTATTGGTCGAACAAGTTAATGACTGAAAGTAGTGTTCTTCAAGGCCAAGTCAGTGCAATAGTTCTCATAAAGTGCTTGCGAAGAAAGAGAACCTTGTGAACCTTGATTTGATTTTTTTTTAATTTTTATTTTTTGAGTGAAAAAACTTTTTTGTTTGATCTTGGGAGCGTGTGCATAAAGGGATCCTTCCTAGTTTGTATTTCTGAGCTCCTAGCACCTCAGCTAGTCATTCCAAGCAGGCTTCCAGGCACGGCTCTACGTGCCAAATCACTTATCATTCAACCCTCCCAGCCACATGCCACTTTTATTGGCAAAACATTCACCAGGGACGAGTCTCCCGCATGACAAGTGTGTTTATCTCCTCCCAGTGTTGCTTTTGCTGTGCTCCTGAAGGCCTGGAGGATACGCAGTGTGCTGATTATTGACATTGATAGAATACATCGCTTGCTTAAATACTTAATGTTTTTTATCTTTATGACTTTGTCTAGAATTACTGTGATATAAAATTGTGGTTTGCTTGCATAAATACCTGGTGGTTAATCAACATTATCTGCTCTGTAAACATTAAGAGTCCCAGCAGTGCAATGCTTAAAGTATTCAGATATTCACTGAGAGATTGGAGGTTCAAATCCACCAGAGGTACCTTGGAAGAAAGGCCTGCTGAACTACTTCTGAAAAAAATCATCATTAATAACTCCCTAGGGTTTCATATTATTATTCTCTGACACACAAGGGAGTGTCAGGAGTTGGAATTGACACAACAGCAAGTGGTTTTTATAAACACTAGTGTATTTTTGTTGTTGTTGTTCACATGTAGATACTTTAAGGAGTACTGGTGACCTTATGCTGGGCTGCTAATGTTAATTGGCAGCATGACTCCACCAGGAACTCCATGGCAGAAAAATGGGCAGTTTCCTCTTCTTAAGATTTCTAACTTTGGGAATTGGATGGAGGGCTGCTATGACTTGGATTTGATTGAATAGCAGTAGATGGGCTGTCATTTCAGGTAACCTGATAGGACTATCCAAACATACACTCACCTGAATCAGGTCTCTCCAGGTTCAAAGATGGTGCATAGTGCACAGTGGAGGAAGGAAAGGGGGCTGGAGAGAGGTTTTCTTCCCAGAAAGAAACAACAATGATAAAAGTTAAAATATAGGAATGATGATAGCCAGAGGTAACGGATTCTCTCAATCATATCACATATTTTTTGGATTTCTTGTCACCTTCCTCTGCAATTTGAAAGCTATAAATCAAATATGCATGAGAAAAACTCAAAGAGGGGGATATCCTATGCAGTAATTAATTAGGATAGCATATTTAACCATATTGAATAGATGGAGACAGAGAGAGAGAGTGAGAGAGAGATAAGGAGACAGATGAATTGATAGATAGATGGTAGATAGATATGTAGAGAAACAGATAATATTTAAGCATTTACTAAGCTTATGAGTTGTACTGCTTACCTAAAATTGTCCCTTTGGTGGCTCAAGTCCACCAACAATTCTGTGGGAAATATGGGGGCTCGCCTTCCATGCTATAAAAGGTTATGAGTTCATGTGGCTGAAATGTAGTGTTTGAGTTTGTTTAGTTTATTTTTATTAGAAATAAAATGTTAATAATGTTTTAGAAAAAGAGTAGTGATGGCAGTTTATGCTCGTTACATGCTTATCACGTCTATTCACAGTAAGCCTGCCTTGCACAGGGGTTAAGTATTAAGGCTGCGTGTAGCTCGAATCCACCAGTGGCGCTGAGGGAGAAAGATGGGCTGTCTTCTCCCCTTATGTAAATCTCCCTTCTCAGAAACCCACTGAAGGGTCAGGGGTGAGTTACTTTTGACCTTACAGCAGTAAGTGACTGTTGTACAGAAGAGAAAATGAAAGTTTTGCCAATCTCCAAATACCAGCAAAGGGTAGATCAAAAGTTGAGCTGAGCACCTCTCACCTTGTAGCCCTCTTACTTTGTCACACTCGGCAGATGCTTCTGAATACACCAACCCAAATCCAAACCCAGATGCACTGAGAGGCTGTCATCTTTATGGAAGCCAAATGTCACATCTTTCTGTCATGGAGCACCTGAGGGATTTGAACCACTGACTCTGTGGTTAGCAGCCAAGTGCTTTAACCACTGTCCTACTAGGACTTCTTCCAAGTATATAGCAAAAGTAAAAGAATGCTGTTGAAAAGGGTTGTTTGCAAGCTTTCAAGCAAACGTATTCATTTGTAAAAGTGCTTACATTGGGAGGAATTTGGGGCAGATAGGCAGATAGATCATTGCCCTTTAGGTCAGAGAGAGTATCCCTACTCTTTTTTAAACCTCTTTTTAATGTTATCCAATCCTCTTATTATCTTTGTGCTCCTGCTTCGGTCTATCTCTCAAAACGACACATTTGATTAAATAATGAATACTGCTCCATTGTTTTGATGCACCTGTTTGCAAATAGATTGAAAGCTATGTTTCTGCAGGAGAATTCAGGACCCTGGCAGACTCAGCCTTCCCTGTAACTAAATTAGAGATCCTCTGTCTGCCAGCTTTCTTACACACACAAATCCAAACAGCTCAACCTTTACTTTTCCACTTGGGGGGAAAAATAATTGAGGAGGAAAAGGCTTATATAGTAAAACCTTTTATTTTCTGATCTGCCACTCAGAAATAAACAAATTTTATTTAAACAACACAAGATTTTATGAGGGGGAGGGGAAGTCTCCTAAAATTAGTTTCAGTTTGACAACACACACTTTACACACTACAATTCAAAATCTGTCCCACTGTGATCAGAGATTTTTCTCTCCTATTACTCACTTCCCCAGCACAGCCACACCCCACCTTAAATATACCCGCAGGCACAGATAAGAACCAATTTTAATTTTTTCCTAAAAGCATGCATATTAATCAAAAGGGGTGTAAGTGCAGAACAGAATTTCATAACCTCGTGCAGGCCAGGCTTCAGGAATCTTGGAGACTAGATGAAACCATTTCCCAGAGTTAATCTTTAAAATGTAAATTAAAATAAAAATCTTCAGAAGTATTAAAACCAAACAGCAGTTTAGTTTAACCAAGAAAGGATGTTTACCTTGAGTATAATAAGGTCTCTTTTAAAATCTGACAACAGCAACCTGATAGACAAGAAACTTAGGGGTCAGTGATGATATGCTAATGAGGGAGAAACAACTCACAGGAGGTGGGTGAGAGTGGGTGCACAATGGGGGAACATCAGCAATGCCACCAAATTTCACATGCAGAGACTGTTGATTTGGAGTATATTCTCAACAACAGCAAAAATAAAAAGAAATTCTGTTGTTAAATGCCGGTGAGCAAGCCTCACTCAGGAGGACCCTGTGAACAAAGGATCTGAACCCTGTCCTATCCTGGACTGTCCTCATCAGCTCTGACGCACGTGCATTGTTTTGGCCACTGTGTCAACCCATCTCACTGAGGATCTTCCTCCTTTCCTAATGAAGATAATAAAAGTTTTAAAAGTGTAAACATGTATTTATTTTTATTTCTTTCAGATTAGTTTTCTCTTGATGTAGATGTGGTTAAGTTTCTGACAGGCAAATATCAGAAGTTCCTTTGCATTTGGATTACTTTTTCCAGCTCCAATTAAAAAGGAACCACCCTTAACAAGGATTCTTAAACCTTGGGATTTCAGAGTTAAAAAACTAAAGCAAAAGAATGTAGACTGATATGAAATTGTCAAGTGTTGCTTTGCCAACTAAGGAAAACACACAATAATACATAGTAACGCCATGACTTCCTAAAGCAAATGACACCATAGTGGGGAAAACCCCACAAAAACCCAACAACAAAAACGAATCAAACCTCCCAATAACAAAAAATACATAGTTTCAGGCTAAAGAATAATAATAAAAGAAATCTGATAGTTTATAGATTTTACTTTATTTATAGAAAATAATATCACTTTCTTGTCTTTCTTTTTCTCATTTTTGCCATGTTGTGTTGTTATGTGCTATCATAGAGACTCTATGAACAGCTCTTAACCCTGGCCTTAAGCCAGCCTCACTGTCTTTGACACACCTGACCCCGTTGCCACAGTCACTGTGCCAGTCCATCTCATCCAGGGCCTTCCTCTCTAGAGCTGACCTTCAACCCTTCCAGGCATGACGTCCTTCTCCAAGGACTGGTCCCTCCTGACAACATGCCCAAAGTGTGTGAGATGGAGTTTCAAAATCCTTGTCTCCAAGGAGCAACCTGGTTTTACTCTTTCCAGGACGGGCTTGTTTGTTCCTTAGCACTTTATTGCATGTCCCATACTGTTCTCCAGCACCACTCTCAAAGATACTGATTCTTTTCCTGTCATCCTCATTCATTGTCCAGCAGCTCTCCGATGCGTAGCAAGTGATTGAGAAGACCATGGCCTGGATTGGGTGCACCTTAGTGTCTAGACTAATATTGTTGCTCTTTAGGCATTCTGGAGAAGTCCTTGACAGCAGATTTCTTCCAGTGCAGTTCATCTTTTGATTTCCTGATTACTGGTGTCGAGTGTGTTGATTGTGGATCTGAGCAGGAGTAAATTGTTAACAACTTCTGTCTTCTCTCCATCCGTCATGATGCTGCCTACTGGCCCAGTGGTGAGAATTTTTGTTTTCTGGATTATAAGTTAATTGAAGATTCGTTTATAAACTAGCACGATTCTAGAAGCCATTTGTGAGGACCACTAATCTCAGAGAAAGGAACCCTGCTACCTAGTGTTGGGCTGATAACTAAAAGGTTTGGTAAATTGAATCCACAAGCAGCTCAGAGGGAGGAAGATGGGCAGTCCCCCCGTAAAGATTTACAGCTTCAGAACCCTGACGGAGGATGGACATGACCCAGAATCTACTCCTCAGCTCTGAGTGTGAGAGAAGAGAGAAGTCAAAGAGAGACTAAGAGAGGACTCACTGCATGAAGCAAACGGCTAGTGTCGTTGTCTGCTGATTTAAAGGCTGGAGGTACCCAGAGGTGTCTCTGAAGACAGGAGCAGGGATTTTCTTCTGTAAATCAGGCAGTGAAAAAAAAAAACTGTGGTGCACAGTTCTAACACTGACACATGTGGTGCCATCGTAGGCTGGAATCAACCCCATGCCCACTACCAATTAGAATAAAACTCTCTCCTCTTCATAAGCATTTTGTGAGTTCTTTTGCCGTATCACCTGCTGTTGCTGTTGTGTACCGTTGAGTTGGAACCAACTCCTAGCTCACCCTCCAGTGGGTTTTCAGAGGCAGTTAATCGCCAGGGAGGAATTGCCCATCCTTCTCCCACAGAGCAGCTAGTGATTTGAATCTGGTGCCTTTGGGATTGTAGCATAGCTTCTTGCCACTAGGCCACCAGAGCTCCCTTTAAAACACAGTTCCATAATTATTCCTGTAATGTTTGTCTAGTAACTCAACCACAAGTCCTTAAGACATAAAGTTTAAGCCATTTATTTTCCACTTCAAGAACACAGCGTAAAGTCTGCAGCTCAGCAAGCACCAAGAATGTTGATGAAATGAATCTGAACATAATAAGTTAAACAGAAACAGGCTTTCTTCATGGTAAAACAGATCACCGTCTTTGTAACCTGGCACACAACAAAACGCCCTGCAGGGGAGGCCTGGAGAAGTGAGGACGTTCACCTGCAGCAGGAAACAGCCATGACTGGCAGATGTATGTTGATGTCAAAATAATAAGTAATGACGCCTATCGAAGAGAGTCTCTGCTAAGCAACTGATTTGCAGTTATTTTTAAACACCGATAGTGTTGTTGATTTACGCATAGCCCAGATGAAAGAGAAATTTCCAGATGCAGAAGGGCAAATGGCTCATCAAAAGATAAGGCAATCCTCCTTGCATTTCTTATCTCCATTTGTCTTTTTACAAATTAAAAATTTTTTAAATGTTCCTTTTTTTAAGGAAATAAACACAAATAAGCAAATAAAAAAACAATAAAAATAAACTTTTCATTTTGAGTCAGACAACTCCTAGAAATAAGTACGATAGATAACATCACACGATTTCATTTGTGGAATATATATATGGAATGTGTAAACATATGAAGGAATGAGCAAATGAATATGTTATGTGATGACAAGCTATGGAGCTCCTAGAAAAGAAAAAAGATGAGTGAAAAAGTAATGTAAATGTTTCAAGGTCAAATGATTTTCTACTTTGAATTTTTTTGTTAAAACCAAGTGATTTATTTCCTTGTCAAATACCAGTTGACCATAGATGATAGGTTAATTTCTGGGTTCTCAATTCTGTTCCATTGGTCTCTGTGTCTGTCATTATTCTGAGTGAACCAACTCAGGTGCATAAGAACAAATATTGCATAAGACCATTATTGTAAAAACAGAAAAATAACCAGTAAGATGTGTATGGATAGATATTCAAAGAGGTAATGGGAAAGGCTGGGAGATTGGGCAGGGCAGGTGGGGAGGGAGTCACCAGGATGCAGAGTTTGGTGGGTGGAGGGAGGGGTGAAAAGAAACAAAATCAAAACAATGTACAAGAATAAAACACAATATAAACAAACTTTGAATGCAAATAAATAAAAAAAATTTAAAAAAAAAAGATAAGACAATGACCAGCAGCAAATGGGGACCTCTGTACTCACTTCCCCAGACTGGTAGCTGGTGTATCACCGAGCTGTGGTCTGAATACTCAACACTGAGCCAGCAACAATTCCCTGAAATCAGGCAAACAACGTGTCCTAATTTATTTCCCTGCAAAATCTGGCTGCAATTCGGCAGTGCAGTACAGATTCATCCCATAAATACATCTTTATGCATTACTGCATTGGCTGTTTTCTCTTCTTGGAGGTACAGTCACCAAACCCTTCTCTATTCTTTATACGTGTACATTTCCTGCAAAGCAAAAAGCATAAAAAGCACAAAGAGTTCAAATTGTACCAAAAGTGAAATTGTTTTGTGGTGACTTAACATGCAAATTTGGCCTTTCCTTTAGTGGAGATGAAGGCAGACTGAGAGGCTACACAAACTTTACAAATGGAATTGTGGCAGCAATGGGGATAGTACTTCAGGAGGAAAATGGAAAGCCTAGAATGTCATCATTTGTTGGAGTTCATTTCTCTGGAGGTAACTTGAGCTTGTTTGAAGCCAACGGTGAAATAATTTTTAACTGGTCATTTTTCTAACTCTTAGGATCTAGAAATGCTAGTTAAATACTCACTGCTAACTGAAAGGTCAATGGTTTGAATCCACTCATCTACTTTTCAGGAGGAAAGACTTGACACTCTGTTTCCATAAAGTTCACAGCCTAGAAAACTTTATGAGGTAGTTTGACCCTATCATAGGGACACTATGAGTCAGAACTGACTTTGTGGCACATGACAGAGGACTTGATGAAACATCCCATGATTTTGGCAAAGACACCACAATGCAGGCTTGGCTCCAGAATTTGCTGAGCTTGCCAGACTCTAAGATGACTTCCATGATCCCTGCCCCTGGAATGCATACCTTTGGAGAGTCCTCTTCCATATTTCACCCTGGATGGTGCTTGTGGCCAGGAGCAGAAATGATGGTCCATCACGTTAAAGATTAGGGCACACGAGACATTGCCATTTCCACCTTGGAAACTTTGTTTTTCCCCCTCTCTCAGATCACCTGGTTTGAGGGAAGCCAGATGCCACATCATAAAGCAGAGCCTTATAAGAGAGATCAATGTGAAAAAGTTCTGAGGCTTCCTGCCAAGAGCCACGTGAGTGAACTGGAAGTCTCCAGGCACAGTAAAGTTTCAGATGATTGTCATTCTGGCTGACAATTTGACTGCTACCTCTTGACACGGAGCTAGAGTTACTCAGCTGAGCTGCTCACTGACCCTCAGGAGCGGGGAAGTGAGAAATACTGTTGTAAGTTATTAATTCTTTGGGTGATTTATTACCCAACAATACACCTACTGTAATCTTAAGTAAATTAGATAATTTAATTGAGCCTCTATTTCTCCATTTATATTGTTGCTAGGTACCACTATGTTATGTGCCCTTGTGAAAGACTAAAACTACTCTCTAGGGGTTTCTAGATACATTCCTATAAAGATTACAGACTAGAAAATCCTATATGGAATTTCTATTCTGTCACATGAGATTGCCTATGAGTTGAAATCAACTTAAAACCCATTGACTATACCATGGACTGCTAAGAGAACAAACAGGTTCATCCTAGAGAGGGTGAAACCAGGCTGCTCCTTGGAGGCAAGGATTCTGAAGCTTTGTCTGACATACTTTGGACATGTTGCAAGCCAGGATCAGTCCTTGGAGAGGGGCGTCATGCTTGGGAGGATGGAGGGACAGCGCAGGAAAGGAAGACCCTTGATGAAATGGATTGATTCAGTGACTGGGGAAATGGCTGTAGATGTGTTGGAGACTGAGGTTGGCATAGGATAAAGCAAGGTTTAGGGCTGTTGTACATAGGGTCACTATGAGTTACAGGCGACTTGATGGCACATAACAACAACAATAGCAACAATCTTTATGGCCATAGATTACCAGATCTTTTCCCCAAAGGGCTACTGTGTGGACTTGAACCCATAATCTTTCAGTTCACTTAAGCTTTGTGCCAGCAGGGCTCCTTTCTTATCTGCATAACAACCTCAAAACCACTGCCATTGAGCCAATCCCAACTCACAACGATCGTACAAGACAGAGTAGAATCTCTCCACAACCAGAACTAAATTCATTGCTATTGACTCTATTCTGACTCATGGTCACCCTCTATCAGGTTTCTGAAACTGTTAATCATTACAGGAGGGTACTGCTCATTTTCTCCCTGAGAGTGACCGGTGGGTTTGAACCATCATCCCTTCAGATGGCTACCCAACATGTAGTGCACTATGCCACCAGGGCTCCTAGAATTACTCCTTAACACTTCCAAACCTTTATGGAAATCTCTGCAATAATCTTAATGGAAACAGATTTCCAAATCTTTCTCCCAAAGAGTAGCAAGTGGGTCTCAACTGCTGACTTTTCTATCAGCAATCAAGACTGCAAGCACTGCATGGCTGTTGTCATCCGTATAGCGGGAATTCATGTAAGTAGAAATACATTTTGTTTCAGGATGAGTTTATAGCGACTTTCAAGGATACATAAAATGCCTAATATAACATTAACAGGAGAGAGAACAGAAAAATAAGGGTGAGGATATAAAATGGAAATGGACAAGAATATATTAGATATACCCTGTAACTAGGCCACAATTCTGGCTCTGAAACTTTGAATGACTAACTCCTCCAGCCTCCCTTCTCCCTGACACTTCCAGAGATGCATATCAGATAATTATGCAGTTCAGAGTTTAACAATTAAAAAAAGCCCAATCACTTAAGAGACATAATTATTCTTGGTTAACATGGATGGTGATTTGCTTGAGTACTGCCCTAGAGCAGACTCTGTGTGGAGTGAAAACTAATGCCTTCAAAGTCAAGGTCATTTACTGAAAAGTGATGATACATATAAAGTGTCTCATTTTGTGCAGGCACGTAACGGCTCTCCAAAAACCAGTGCCTGCTATAATTACTATTTAGTAGCACAGGGCTTCACCAGTATGTGTTATAGTTCAACTCTAAGAAGCATCTGCCTTTCATGCACTAATACTCACGACTCTGCATTCTCATAAATATTAAAAATAGCCTATTCTTAGCTATGAACTTAATGGAAACAATTTTGGAAAGTTTTGAGTGTTATTTCCCCTCATATTTCTTCCAACTCAAGAAGAAATAAAGGAGAGATGTGTATCCTGTTTCAGCTTTCTGCAGGTAGCAGTCCAGTTTTTCCAGCATTATTTGTTGAAGAGGTGGTCATTTCTCCAAAAAGATTGAAACTGTTAACTACTTCATCTTACTTCGATCCATAATCAACACACTTGATACCAGCCAGGAAATGAGGAGACATGTCACAATAAGAAAGTCTGCTGTCAGAGTCTCTCCAAATTACTTAGGAACAATGCTGTCAGTTCGGAGACTAAGGTGCACCTGATTCAGGCCATAGTCTTTTCAATCACTTGCTACGTATGCATCTGAGAGGTGGACAATTAATAAGGATGACAGAAGAAAAATTGATGCCTTTGAGCTGTGATGTTGGAGAAGAGCACTGAATATCCCATGGACTGCCAAAAGAATAAACAGATATGTTTTTATTGCGGTGTGGTTGGTTTGTTGTGTTGTTGGTTTGTGTTTTTTTTTGGTTTGGTTTTTGTTTTGTTTTTTTTTTTTTTGGTATGATTGTCTCTTAAAAAGATTTCTTTTCTCTTCTGGATAAAGTTCAACCAGAATTCTCCATGGAGGCAAGGATGGTGAAGATTCACCTCACATACTTTGGGCATGCTGCTAGGAGAGCCTATTCCTTGGAACAGGATGTTATACTTGGAAAGGTGGAGGGTCAGAGAAAGACAAGAAGACCCTCAATGAGATGAAGTGACCCTGACTGAATGAGAATAGGCTAGGGTCGCTATGAGCTGTACTTGACTGAACAGTGCCTAAAAACCACAACAGGGTTGAACAGAAAAGGGACTTTTGAGGGACAATAAATGCTAGCAGGATTGACTTCTCAGGTAAGAATTTGTTATTTGGCCCCAAGATTTGTCAGGAAACTCAAGTTTTGTCACTAGCCAAGGGAGATACCCAGAATATTTATAATATTTTCCCCCCCTTTTCTCCCCCTCCCCCCTGTTGTGCACCGTCGAGTCAGATCCGACTGGCACAGGAGGAGAATGCCTCCTCCTTCTCCTGATGAGCATCTGGTGGATTCAAACTAGGCACCTTTGAGACCTGTGCACAGCTTCTTGCCACTAGGCCACCATAGCACCCTTCTTTATAACCTTCTAGAGGCACTGTAAGACAGACTAAAAAGCAGGACTGGCCATATCTAAAATAATAGGCCTTCTAAAACCTATGACTAACCTAAGAACATTGTTGGTTATATGCCAGAAGATACACTTCCTCAGGTTCTAAGAGACTCTCAAAGTGGCTGAGAAAGAGCTGCTTACTCAGTGTGGAGTCTACCTTAATGACAGTGATGGAATAAAGTTCTCACCCAGTGAAGGCCTTTCATTGTTGACATAGTAAGCCTCTAAATGAAGAAAGAGCCACAAACATCTATTAATAAGTGGAATGGGGATTGTATGAAGTATGTTGTAGTTTTTGTTATGAATCATTGAGTTGACTACAATTCACAGTGTCCCTATGAACAACAGCTCTAAACCTTGCCCTGTCCTGAGTCAACCTCACCGTCTCTGACACATCTGACCCCACTGCTAAAGTCACTGTTTCATCCCATTTTGTCAAGAGTGTTCCTCTCTTGGACTGACTTTCTATCCTTCCAAGCATGATGTCCTTCTGAGTCTAGGATAATTGGAAGTTGTAAAAAAATGAAATGAAACTCATAAAGATCCACACTCTAGGCTAAATGAGTTGAGATGGACTGCTATTGGTCATTTTGAATCAGACAATCATGTGAC
Source organism: Elephantulus edwardii (assembly GCF_000299155.1). Classification (NCBI taxonomy): domain Eukaryota; kingdom Metazoa; phylum Chordata; class Mammalia; order Macroscelidea; family Macroscelididae; genus Elephantulus; species Elephantulus edwardii. The sequence continues at coordinate 17,270,244 of NW_006399786.1, read as the reverse complement.
CTGTTATGCCAAGAATGAAAAACTGAAAATTCATTTCACCATCTAAGAGGACATTGTATGAACCATTCTGAAGTAGAATGCTGTGAGTGATAGAATACTATCCATACACATAAATAAAAATATTCATATATATTTTTGAGATTGTTCACAGTTTTAGTTTGCTTGGCTCCACAGTCAACACTGTTGGCACCAGCAGCCAGGAAATTAAAAGACACTTTGCAATGGGAAAGTCTGTGGTTAGAGACTTCTCTAAAGTGCTGAAGTGCAAAGATGTCAGTCTGGAGACTAAGGTGTGTCTGATATATGCCGTGGTCTTTGCAATCACTTCCTATGCATCAGAGAGCTGGACAATGACTAGGGATGATAGAAGGAAAATTGATGCCTTTGAGCTGTGGTGTTGGAGAAGAGTATTGAATATACCATGGACTGCTAAGAAAACAAACAAGTTTGTCTTGGAGAGGGTGAATTCAGGCTGCTCCTTGGAGGCAAGGATTCTGAAGCTTTGTCTGACATACTTTCAACATGTTGCAAGGAGGGACCAGTGCTTGGAGAGGGACGTCATGCTTGGGAGGGTGGAGGAACAGTGCAGGAGAGAAAGACTCTCAATGAGATGGATTAATTCAGTGACTGGGGTAATAGTGGTAGGTGTGTCAGAAACAGTGAGATTGGCACAGGAAAGGGCAGGATTTAGGACTGTTGTACATAGGGTCGCTATGAGTCACAGGCGACTCGATGGCATATAGCACCACCACCACCACCGCACACACACACACACACACACACACACCCCAATCTTTAAAGCCAAAGATTAAGAAATTGATTATTTCTAGCAACTTTTGCAGCTTGAAATTGATCAAATAGGCAACTATTATGCATTAATAATAACTGATGACTGGAATGCAAAAGTTGGAAACAAAGAATCAGGATTGGGAGTTGGAAAGTATGATCTTGGTGGCAAAAAGGAAGCTGGATATTGCTTACACCATAGATTTTTATACAATGATTTATTCATAGCAAATACTTAAAAAAAAATAAAAACAAACCACCCCACACCAAATCATGAACTGTGACTGCTCACAAGAACTTCACCTGAAGGACTGCACAAGAGTCAAACTGACTTCTTGCTGTTGTTAGGTGTCCCCAGTCATAGCACCAATATGAACAAAGATCTGAATCTGTCTCTATCCTGCTCCATCCTCAAGCTCTCTGATGTGCTCCAGTCCATTGTTATAGTCACTGTGTGTGGAGTCAAGTGTGCATTGTTGGAAGCGGCTTTCCTAGTCATTGACTTTGACATTCATCACATAACTGGGTGGTACCTTAATCATTATGGAATTGGACAGTTTTCCCCCATTCCATCAAGTTAAATTGAGTGGATTTAGCAAGGAAGGTGTGAATCTCTGTAGCAGCAAGGAAGAGGGAGTATGGACTGCAGTTTATGTCTTTTGAGGCCTGAGATTCCTGTGCCAGTCAGACTTGGGCCTACACAAGAGCAGCAGCAAACTTAGCAGAGACATAAGACAGAGCTGATTTGGGACTGCTGCTCCACAGAGACTGAGCTAGAGGCCTTAAGCAAGCTTGCTGGAGGACTGAGGTAGCACAAGGTAACTGGCAGGACTAAGGGAACTCTAACACTGACCTAAGTTGTGAGGTTTAGGTCAAAAGGCTCGAGAGTACACTTGAGAAGCTGTCTGGACAGAGGAATTATTTCCTATTGCCCTAACAAATCCTATAAGAGTGACTATGTAAGATTCATGTGGTCACTATAATGGATTTCAGACCCAGTATAGTAGTAAGACTGGTGTTGGAATTAGAAGTAGGTGCAGGGGCTTGGGGGACTATGTCTGATGTTCTAGGAGTTAGTTTTGTACTGTGGATGTTATTGATGGGGACAGTCGGTCTTTGTGGGGTTATTAGAGGTCAGATTCAGCCATTCTCCTGCTACCTACACTCTTTAAAGACTGTTAGAAGAAAAAAAAATCCCACATTACATGAACAAAATAAAATGTAAATAAAACAAATATATAAAAATTAGAAATTTTTTAAAAGAGACAGTGTCAGTTCATCTCAAGGTTCTTTATCTATTGACTTTTTATTTTCTCCAGTATAATGCCTTTTTCCAAAGACTTGTTGTTAGGTGCTGTCGAGTACAACTCATAGCAACCCTATGAACAACAGATTTGAACCCTGTCCTATCCTATGCCTTCTTGTGGCAGTCAACATGCCACTCTACCTGGTTTGGTCACCTAGTTTTCTCTTCTTCGCCGACCCTCTACCCTTCCAAGCATCATGTCCCTCTCCAAGGAATAGCCTCTCCTAGCAACATGCTGAAAGTATGTGAGGCAATGCCTCATCATTCTTGCCTCCAAAGAGCACTTCACCTGCTCCCTCTCCAAGACATACTTGTTTGCTCTTCTGGACAACCATGGATATTCAGTGCTCTTACCCAAAACCACAGCTCAAAGGCATCAATTCTTCTTCTGCCATCCGTATCATCGTCCAGCTCTCAAATGCATACCAAGTGATGAGAAAGACCATGACCTGAGTCAGATGCACATTAGCCCTCATACTGACATCAAATTTACTCCTCAATAATTTGGAGATATCCCTAACTGCAGGTTTTCCCAGTGCAATACACCTCCTGATTTCCTGACTGCTGGTACCAAGGATGTTACTTGTGGATCCAAGTAAGATGAAATTGTTGACAGTTTCTATTTTTTCTCTATCCATCATGCTATTGCCTATCATGAAGTGAGTGGTAAGAATATTTGTTTTCTTGACACTGAGATGGAATCCATACTGAAGAATGTATTCTTTGAAAACATGCCTAAAGTATATAAAGCATATGCTCCTAAACTCTAAGGAGCACTCTGGCTGCAAGTTACCCTAAGACAGACTTGTTTTTGCAGTCATTGGACTATCCAGTACTGTTCTGCAAAACCACATTTTAAAGACATTGATTTTTCTTTGTTTTTCTTTATTCATTGTCTGACTTTAAGATGCATAGGAAGTAATTGAAAATATAATGGCTTGAATCAGGTGCGCCTTAATCTTTAAACTGACTCTCTTGCTCTTTAGCACATTGGCAAAATCTTTGACAGCTATTTTTCCCAGTGTAACATGCCTTTTGATTTCTTGACTGCTGTTACCATGGATGTTGATTGTATATCCAAGTAACATGATGTTGTTTACAATTTTAATTTCCCCTCCCTACCTATCATGATACTAGCTTATTGGTCAAGTAGTGACAATTTTTGTTTTCTTGATGTTGAGATATAATCCATATTGAAGGCTGTGGTTTTTGATCTTCTGCAGCAACTGCTTCAAGTGTTCTTCACTTTATCCAAGCAAGTCATTTGTATAATGCAAGCTATGATGAGTCTTCCTCCAGTCCTGATGCCACATTCTTCATTAACCTAGCTTCTGGAATGATTTGCTTACCATACAGATTGAAAAGGTATAGAAATCTAATACACACCTTTCCTAATTTTAAACCTTGTAGTGTTCTCTTTCTCTGTTTGGACAATTGCTTCCTGGTCTATGTATATAGGTTTTGCATGAGCACAATTAAGTATTCTTGGATTCTCATTCTTCTCAATGTTATCTATAAGTTGTTATGTTCCACATAGTCAATATCCATATCTTTTGCACACCATCAATAAAACACAAGTAATCATCATTCTTGTATTTTTTGCTTTCAGCCAAAGTCCATTTAACATCAGCAATGATACCCTTCTCACCTAAATCCAGTTTTAATTTCTTGTCCATGTAGCTTTCCAGCCATTTAAGAATCATCTTCAGCAAGATTTTACCTGCATATATTTATGAAATTGTTGAATAATTTCCACACTTTGTTGGATCACTTTTTTTAAAAAAATGGAATAAAGATCTCATCTAGTCAATTAGCCAGCTGTTTTCCAAATTCTTTGACAACACACTAATGAGCTAATCTAGGGCTGCATACATTTGCCAAAACACCTCAATTGACACTCTGTCAATTCCTGAGGTCTTATTTTTTGCCCATGACTTCAGTGCAGCTTGAACTTCATTCATAACCATTGGTTCTTAATCATATGCTACTTCCTGAAATGATTCATTGTCATCCAATTATTTTTTCATATGATAACTCTGTCTCCCTTCCATCTTATTTTGATACTTTTTTAATCATTTGATAGTTTGTCCATACAAACTAGTCGCAACTCAAGGCTTGGATTTGTTCGTCAGGTCTTTCAGTTTGAGAAATGTGGAATATGTTCTTCCCTTTTGATTTTCTAATTCCTGATCCTTAAATATTTTGTTATAATCCTTTGTCATCTTTAGATGCCCTTAGAAATCTGTTCAGTAGTTTTACACCAGCATTTCTTCCTTTGGCTTATTTACATTCTGGTACAAGTTTCAGAGTATCTTCTGACATTCATTTTGGTCTTACTTTCCTGTCTTGACTTTTGCTTTCTTCATGTTGATGTTCTTAATGTCATCCTACCACTTATTAGTGTCCAATGCATCTATTCTACTCTTGATATGGTTTTTACACTCAGGATAGATTCAAGGCCATATTATTTTCGTTCTCATGGACTTAAAAAAAATCTTGTCAATGCTAAGGTGGTTCTAAAACAGGTACCTATGGCTTGGGTAAATGGTGACTGACTACTTGCCAAACTTTCCATCCAAGACCTGTGAAAAAACAGGAACTAGAGAAGAGTGCTAAAAGCCATTCTCTACACTCTCTGATTGCTGATTTTGGCAAAAGACACAGTGAGTCAGTAACCGTCAGGCTGACGACATTTCAGACCCACGTACAGATCTACTTTAAGCTTCCTGGCTGGCACTACTGGGACTCTATTGGACCATCTCCAGGGTGTCAAAGCTAAGTGCCAATATGCCCAAGAATCTTATTATCAGCCTACAAGAACATCAGGCCAATTTGGTCACACACTTACTTGTTTTGTGGTTTCTTTCAGGACAAGAAAACAACTTAGCTGATAGTACTCACATTCAGCAATGACCCAGTCATTGGGTTGTTGGTAACAGAGAAATGCGTTTGTGCAGATGAAACAGTGCTTTCTTTAGACCAGACTATTTTTGACGCTCCTACCTCTCTCCTTGCCTGCCCTTCTCCACAGCAATCCTGAGCTGATTGTGTCACTTTCAGCCCTTTCACAATGTCTAAATGCCATCAGGTGTTCTAGTAGCTAAAACAAGTCCGTAGGGTCAGTGCAGCAAGCTTAATAACTTGCCCTGGCCTCAGCCAGATGGCTGTGTGATACTGAATGCACTTTTGAAACAAACCTACTGAGTAGCCAAATAGAGCTCAATCTAGACACAAGAACAAAGTCAGGACAGACAAGAGACAAGGTTGAGAATCTAAAGGACATTCACAGAAGGACTATGATTTTATAATATCCATGTAACTGAATCTGAACATTTTGCAGCCAGAAAACAGAACTTACAGCTTTAATGAGATTGTTTATTTCAGTTCCTTTGGGGAGGCTTTATCCTGATTCCAGAAATACTTTGACATCACCTTCAATATTCCTACAAGTTCTTCTGACTATATTTAGTGGTGACAAGTACTAGTTATTTTCAGACATAATCAAGACATTCAGAACTAAGGAGGATAATATAGAGAATCAATACTATGTTGGTCAAATAAGTTGGGGTTTCCTCCAAACAAACTGGAGAAGGGAATTTGAAAAGTGCTCTTGATAGAAAACAATACATGCTGGAAAGGATGTAGAAAAATTAGAAACCTTACTTACTGTTCATGGAATTATAAAACGGTGCAACCATCATGGAAAATAGTTTAGTACTTCCTAAAAAATTACAGATAGATACACCATCATTCAGCAATCTCACTCCTAGGGATATATCTAAGAGATCTAATAGCAGTGTCACAAATAGACATATACACCTATGTTCACTGTAGCATCATGAGATGGGAACAACCTGGATTCATACTAATGGATGAATGGATCAACAATATGTAGTACAGCAAAATGCTATACAACTGTAGTGAATAAAGATGAGTCCACAGAATGTAAGTAAATCTGATGGAAATTATGCTGTGTGAAATAAACCAATCACAAAAGAACAAATATTGCACTATACTTTTATAAAAAGACAAAACCAGGTAAACATAAAAATCAACATTCTTCGGTGGATATCAGGGTTGAGGTTATCACTATGAGATAGAGCAGATACTTAGTATTTTGGGTAATAGGAAAGGCAATCCTGAAAGTGGGTGCCATGCACAACTTCACCAATATGAATGATGACAGTAATAATAATAAAAGAGAACTTGTTGTGAATACACATCTGTCAGCATCAGTGGCAATGATCTATAAATACACAGGTGATTACTTGTTGTTGAGTGCCGTCGAGTCAGAACTGACCTGTAGCTGACTCTCTAGTGGGTTTTTAGAGGCAGTAAACTACATAGGAGGAAACTTCCATTTTTCTCTCACAGAGTGGCTGGCAGATTTAAACCCACATGCCTTTTGGTTGACAATGCAATTCTTTACCAATAAGCCACCAGAGCTCCGGTGTGTGTGTGTGTGTGTGTGTGTGTGTGTATGTGTGTGGTTTTTATATGCCACGGAGTTGGAACTGACTTTCTAGTGGGCTTTCAGAGGCTGAAAATTGCATGGCAGGAGATTGCTCCTCTTTCTCTCGCTCTCTTTCTCTCTGGTGGTTTAAATCTATGGGTTGGCAGTGTGACTCCTCATATGCTAGGCCAGTAGAGCCTATATATACACATATGTTGTTTAGTGCAGTCGAGTCATAGGCGACTTATAGTGACCCTATGAGTGAAAGACCTGGACACTTGTATAACTTTTGTCCTTTCTCCAGGTTCACATGGTTTCCAAAGACAAGCTATTTATACAGCTATATTTTATATATTTATATATATGTATATACGTATGTATATGTATATAATATAGCTTTATTATACAAGCTATATGTATACAGAAAGCACACACATATGTACACATATTTTTTAAAAAGTGCTCTGAATAGTGGCAAGACAGGTGTGAAATAAAAATATGCTAGCAAAGTGAAAACTGAAAAGATCATTGATATGGATATGTAAGCTCTACAGTCTCCTTTATTTATTTTCACATTTAACAGAAAAAAGTTTATAAACAAGAGATGTTGTTGTTTTTATGTGCTGTCGAGTCTCTTGCAATTCATAGCGACCCTATGTACAACAGCCCTAAACTCTGCTCTGTCCTGTGCCAATCGCACGGTCTCCGACACACCCATCCCGATTACCCCAGTCACTGAATCAATCCACCTCATAGAGGGCCTTCCTCTCCTCCGCTGTCTCTCCACCCTCCCAATTATGATGTCCTTCTCCAAGGACCAGTCTCTTCTTACAACATGACCAAAGTATGTCAGATGAAGCCTCAGAATCCTTGCCTCCAAGGAGCAGCCCAGTTTAATCCTCCCTAGGATGAATCTGTTTTCTTAGCAGTCCATGGTACTCTCAATACTCTTCCCCAACACCAAAGCTCAAAGGCATCAATTTTCCTTCTATCCTCCCTAGTCATTTCCCAACTCTCGGATGCAAAACAAGTGATTGCAAAGACCACGGCCTATATCAGATGCACCTTAGTGCCCAGAGAGACACCATTGCTCTTCAGTACTTTAGAGAGGTCCCTAACAGCAGGCTTTCCCATCACAATGGAGCAACAGAAATGGAGCTGGAGATAAAAAACAAGAGATAGCTAGTTTAAACTTAATTTCTGGGCCTCCAGGCAGAAACTCATAAAATAAAAATCCATTCAGTCTCAGTTAACTGGGGTAGCTCTTTATCCATGCAAAGCAGAAGCTAAGGAGTAAGGACATTCCTTATGTAAACTACTTAAAACAAATGTCTTAAGAATTTCCTCTCTATAATTTCTTTTATTAAAATTTTAATGAAATTTTATAAACACTATGGTTTCCATTCATTCATTGTTGCACTTTTCTCCCTACCTCCCCCTCCCCCTGAATTTCCTCTCTATAATTTCTTTTATTAAAATTTTAATGAAATTTTATAAACACTATGGTTTCCATTCATTCATTGTTGCACTTTTCTCCCTACCTCCCCCTCCCCCTGAATTTCCTCTCTATAATTTCTTAACACTTCACAATATATTGCACTTGGACTTGGGCATCTGCTTTCTGGAGGCCAATCATCTAAGAGTGATCTGGACATATATCTATATTAACAGCAGTGATGACACTATGAGGCTAAGGTGCCTCTGACCCAAGCCATGGTATTTTCAATCACCTCATATGCACATGGAAGGTGAATAATGAATTTGGAAGACCAAAGTAAAATTTCTAGACTTGAATTATGGTGTTGGTGAAAAATATGGAATGTATCATAGATTGTCAAAATAATGAACAAATAGACTTGGAAGAAGTACAGATAGAATGTTTGACTTGACATTCCTGGTCTTAGAAGTACAGCCAGGATGCTGGAACCGAAGGCAAATATGGCAAGACTTGATCTCATGAACTTTGTGCGTGTTATCAAGACCATCCAGTCCCTGAAGAAGGACATCATGCTTGGTAAAATGGAGTGTGAGTGATAAAGAGGAAAACTTCAGTGAGATGGATTGACATAGCAACTATGTGAACGGACTCAGACATGGCAAAGATTATGAGGATGGCAAGGACACGGTAGTTTGTTCTGGTTGATACAGGGTTGCTTTGAGTTGGAATCCCGTTCATGCTGTCTAATGACAACATATTGATAATTATGCTTAAAAACGAGGCCAGAGTTTATTCATTGATAGAATTGTTGCCTTTCCTGAAAGATTCAAGTTTGAGTATCAATCAATGCATATGGAGCACTGTGTTGTTGTTATGTGCTGTTAAGTAGACTACAACTCATAGCCACCTGATGAACCCTACTCTGCCTTGAACCAATCTCACTATCTCTGACACACCTGCCCCCCATTGCCACAGTCTCTGTATCAATCCGTCTCATCTGGGTCTTCCTCCCCTCCACTGACTCCCCACACTTCCAAGCATTATGTCCTTCTCCAAGGACTGGTCTCTCCTGGTAGCAAGCCCTAAGTATGTGAGACAGAGCTTCATAATCCTTTGCCTTCAAGGAACAACCGGGTTTTATTCTCTTCAGGACACACACCTGTTTGTTCTCTCAGCAGTCCATGGTATGTTCAATACTCTTCTCCAGCACCACAACTCAAAAACATCAATTCCTACCCTGTCATCCTTAGTCATTATCCAACTCTCTGATGCATAGCAAGTAATTGAGAAAACCATGGCTTGGATCAGGTGCACCTTTGTCTCTAGACTGACATAATTTCACCGTAGCAGTTTGGAGAAGTCCTTACAACAGTTTCCTGAAGCAACTCATTTTTTTATTTCCTGATTGCTAGTACCAAGAATGTTAATGGTGGACTTGAGCAAGATGAAACTGTTAACAACCTCAATCTCTTCTCCATTTATCATGATGCTGCCAATTGACCCAGTGCTGAGAATCTTCTTTTTCTTGATGTTGAGATACAATCCATATTAAAGACTGCAGTTCTTGACCTTCTGTAGCAAATGCCTCAAGTCCTCCTCAGTTTTAGCAAACAAGGTTTTAGCATCTGCATAACACAGGTTGTTGATGACTCTTTTTCCAATCCTAACACCACATTGTTCTTCATAGAGTCCGACTTCTCAAATACAGACTGAATTGTTGTTGTTATGTGCCATCGAGTCTCTTGTGACTCATAGCGACCCTATGTACAACAGCCCTAAACTCTGCTGTGTCCTGTGCCAATCGCACTGTCTCCGACACTCCCATCCCGATTATCCCAGTCACTGAATCAATCCACCTCATAGAGGGCCTTCCCCTCCTGCGCCGTCCCTCCACCCTCCCAAGCATGATGTCCTTCTCCAAGGACCGGTCTCTCCTCACAACATGTCCAAAGTATGTTAGACGGAGCCTCAGAATCCTTGCCTCCAAGGAGCCACCCAGTTTAACCCTTTCCAGGACGAATCTGTTTTCTAGCAGTCCACGGTATTCTCAATAGTCTTCTCCAGCATCACAGCTCAAAGGCATCAATTCTCCTTCTATCCTCTTTGTTCATTGTCTAACTCTCTGATGCATAACAAGTGATTGTGAAGACCATAGCCTGTATCAAACGCACCTTAGTCTCCAGAGACTCACCATTGCTCTTCAGTACTTTGGAGAGGTCCCTAACAGCAGACTTTCTCATGGCAATGCGCCTTTTAATTTCCTGGCTACTGGTGCCTAGAGTGTTGACTGTGGAGCCAAGCAAACTAAAGCTGTGTACAATCTCAATCTCTTCACCATCCATCCTGATGCTGCCAATTGGTCCAGTGGTGAGAATCTTAGGTATGGTGAAAGGACACATCCCTGACAGACTCCTTTCTTGATTTTGAACCATGCAGTTTGCTTGCTCTGTTTGAATGGCTGCTTCCTGGTCTAAGTATAGATTTCACATGAGCACAATCAAGTGCTTGAAGATTCCCATTTTTTTAAATGTTTACCAAAATTTGTTGTGATCCACACAGTCAAATGCCTTTGCATAGTCAATAAAACACAAACAGAGGCAACCATGATTTCACATTTAAAAATTCACCCCATAGAGGAGAGGCTGGTTAATCAAGGGGTCATACAATTTGATGGGTGAAGAGAGCGATGGATAAAGGAAAGGGGAAAGATCCAGTGTGAAAAACAATGTATGAGAACTTTATGGACTTTTATGTAAACCAGAATAAAATAATTAAAAAAAAAATTCACCCTAAAAAAACAAAACAAAACAAAACACACAAACTGACATTCTTTTGGTACTCAGCCAAGATCCTTCTGACAATGATATACCTAGTTCCACATCTTCTTCTAAACCTAGTTTGTATTTCTGGCAGTTCTCTGTTGATATACTGTTCCAGTTCTTTTTGGATAATTTTCAGCAATATTTTGCTTGTGTGTGATATTGTTAATTTCCATACTCTGTTGGATTACCTTTTGGGGGAATGGGAATAAGCATGGATCTTTTCTATGCTGTCCTCCAGATTTCTTGGCACAACCTGATGAGCACATACAGGGCTGCATCTATTCGTTGAAATATGTCAGTTGTTCTTTTCTGAATTCCTGGGGCCTTATTTTTTGCCAATTCCTTCAGAGCAGCTTGAATTTCCTCCTTCATCACCATTGCTTCTTGATCATATGCTGTTTCATGAAATTCTTCTGTTAGGCAATTATTTTTGGTTCAGTGACTGTGTACTCCTTTCTGGATCATCCTATATTCTGCCCATAGCATCTTTTTTCTTTTCTTTTTTTTGCCCATAACATCTTTAAGTATTGCAACTCAAGGCTTGAATGTTCTTTACTTCCTTCATCTTAACAATGTTGCTGTTGTACCAACACACGAGTCAGAACCAACCCATAACTGATCCTCCCGAGGGTTTTCAGAGTCAGTTAAATCGCATGAGAAGAGCCTGCTCATGACTCTCCCACAGAGAAGCTGATGCATTCAAACCACGTCTTTGGAATTGCAGTGCAGCTTCTCGCCACTAGGGCCTCTAGAGCTCAGCTTAAGCACGTTGTTGTTGTTGATTACCCTTGAGTCAAACACGACTCAAAGCGACCAATGAACAAAAGGCCTGAAGCTTTTTATAACTATTGTCATTTACAAAAATTTATAGTTTCCAGAGGCATGTTGTTTAGGAAGTGGATGGCATTCCTGCTTCCAAATCTGTCTTAAACTGGGAGCTCCGCCAAACAATGTCCACCATGGGTAACTGTTATGGCATTTGACACCCCAATGACACAAGCTTCAGCATCACAGCAACCCCAGGACAGCTCAGTTCAGCATACTGATAGAAGAGTGCTGTACTAATTAGAAGAATGTTCCTCCAAAATATGACAACCAACTTTTAAATACAAAGACCATCCCCGAGGTCTCGTTGGCTCTAAGCAAGGGGCTTAAATTAAAAACAACAACAAAACAAAAAAACCCCAACCACAACCAATTTAGTATGGTGTTGTTATGTGCTGCTGAGCCACCTGTGACCATAGCAACCCTATGTTTAGCAGCTCTGACCCTTCCCTGTCCTAAGCCAGTTTCACTAATTCTGACACACCAAATCCTATTGCCCCAGACACTGTATCAATCCATCTCATCCAGGCCTTCCTCTCCTGCTGTTCCCCTCCACCTTTCTGCGCATGATGTCCTTCTTCAAGGACCAGTCTCTCCTTATGCAGCTTAAGCATACGTCTTATCTGTCAGGGGAAACTTCATGTTTCTGTGATGCTAAACAGGCTTTAGTAGAGACCTCAAACTTATCCTAGGCTTGGTGGTCTACTTCTAAGGAAAAGCCAAGAAAAATCTTGTTGACTCTGGGGATTCTATTGTACCTGAGCTCCACAACTAACCACAACTAACACCACCACATGTACAGTGTTACCAGGAGTCACCTACTTAACGAGAACATTATGTGTATCAGTTTACTTATACACTATATGAGTCAATACTAAAGCAGAAAGAGGTTGCCTAAAAGCACATAAGATCAACAACCTGCATTATGCTGATGACACAACCCTGCTTGCTGAAACTGAAGAGGACCTGAAGCACTAGCTGCAAAAGGTCAAGGAATGCAGCCTTCAATATAAGTTGAAGCTCAACATTAAGAAAACAAAGATTCTCACCAATAGGCCGATTGGCAGCAGTACGTTAGATGGTAAAGATATTGATATTAATAGCTTTAGTTTCCTTGACTCCACAATTGACACTCTTGGTACCAGCAGCCAGGAAATCAAATGTTGAATTGCATTAGAGAAGTCTGCTATCATTGACCGTTCCAGAGTACTGAAGAGCAATGATGTCAGTCTGGAGAGTAAGGTGTGCCTGACCCAGGCCATAGTCTTTGCAATTACTTGCTATGCATCAGAAAGCTGGACAATGACTAGGGATGATAGAGAACTGATGCTTTTGAACTGCGGTGTTGAAAAAGAGTATTGAATACACCATGGAATACCAGGAAAACAAACAGATTCATCCTGGAGATGGTGATACCATGTTGCTCCTTGGAGGGAAGGATTCTGAGGCTTCATCTGATATTTGGGCATGTTGGAGGAGGGTCCAGTCCTTGGAGAGGGACATCATGCTTGAATGGATGAAGGGACAGCACAAGAAAAGAAGACCCTTGATGATACTCGACCCTTGAGGAGATGGATTGACTCAGTGATTGGCATAATGAGGGTAAATGTGTCAGAGACAAGGATAGAGCAGATGTCAGGGCTGTTAGACATAGGGTTGCTATGAGTTGCAAGTAACTTAATGACACAGAACAACAAGATCATGTAGTGAACAGCAGAACTGACACTGGAATCCAGACAGTCTGGCCCCAGATACAATCTCCCCCCCCCCCAATTTAAAAAGTGTTTATTATTTGTTCACAGGAAAAGGATGGGCAATCTCCTCCTGTGTGATTACCAGCCAGAGGGTCAGCTCAGCTATGGGTTGGTTCCAATTTAACAGTAACAACATTATTTGTTAGACAAATACTTCAAGTTATTATTGCTCCCAGCTACATTCTTTATCGCTGTATCATTCTATACTGCATCTGTGAGACCAGAAAAATCCAGATACCTAAAACCATCAGGAAAAAAAGAGCAACAAAAAATGCTTAGTAAGTTTATTTGAAAAGTAGAGGATGTATATAATAAACTGGAAAGGCAGCCAGGGTGACCAGTCAAGACAATCTTTGGGGAGACTGGGGATAAAAAATTTCTCTACTAATGAATTACAAAGGGGGCTCTGGTGGCCTAGTGGTAAGGAGCAGCTCTGCCAAGTCAAGGGAACAAAATTCTAATCTACCAGCTGCTCTGTGAGACAAAGATTGGTAATCACCTCTCATGCGATTTACATGTGAAAATTTGCTGGAGAATCAGCAATGAGTCAATTCTGCCACAATGGTACATAAAAACAATATATTCTTATATATCGATTTAGGATAAGGGAGGATAGGGTCCTTTCTCTTTGTTGTACAGGTTTTTATTACCGAAAACCCAGGCTTAAGGAGAACTTCATAGTGCTACACAGAACATGTCAGTTAACATCGTCAATTTTATTCGGAGGCCATATTCCCTCACTTTGTGAACTTTATTGACTAGTATGTACGGACATATAATAAATCTAAAGTAGATACATTAACCCTAGGGAGCATGACAAACAAGTGCAATGGTCCACCTGACTGACGCCTTCAAGGGAGCTTCTATTAGTGATCACTTTCAATGACTCAGATCTGGTTGCAAGGCTAGTCATCAAGCCTATCTCCAGAGTTCCCTTGGGGAGACTTGGTCTCATGGAATGGAATGACTTACTGGGATGTTAACTTGGATGCAGGTCCTGTGACCCGAAGTCCAGAGTTCTTAGCATTTATGCGGGCAACACCCTATCCTTTTGTAGCCATTCAAGGGAAAGGAGAGAAAGGCTTATTTTAAAAGGGAAAGAATTCCTTCACACAACTTCCGCGTGCTGCTGTTAAGATGCGTTTCCTCTCCAGGACCTAAGAGGTCCAGAAAAAACAGCACTCATCAGAAGCAACAGAGCCTGACGCTGTCACGCCGTCTAACTCTGCTGAGCTGAGCTGCAAGGTGAGTATTTAGCCTGGAAAGCGGCCCAGCGAAGAGGAACCGCGTAGGCTCCCCATAGAGCAGGCTATCTGCGCCGCTGGCTCCCCGCCGAGGTGCCAGGGATTCGCGGAAGGCCAGCCGGCGGGGGAGCAAGCCACCCCGGGCGCCCCACGCGCGTGGAGATGCTGGTGCTACCCTGGCGCTCCCTCTGCCGGGCTCGCCGCCAAACCTGGCAACCTCGCCCGGCTGCCGATCGCGGACTCCCGGCGCAGCGCAGCCCCACCTTCCACCCGGGCGGGCGCGGTCACGTGAAGCCGGTCGGTGGAACCAATGGTCGGCTCGCGCCGAATGGAAGGGATTGTCTGACCCCCATGACGTCACAAAGCTGGCGGGGACAGCGCTGTTCTTCCGCCCCCGCCCTCCCGGCCGCGGCCCGCCCTCCTGCTCCCCGCCCACCCGCCACTGCGCAGCCAATCAGGAGGCGAGAAGCACTCCGGCCCGAACGTGCGGGCGGGGCAGGGTGGCGGCCCGGCGGTACTTGGGCGCGGAGTGGGCCGGCCGGGGGCCAGGGGTCGAGCTCCGGGGAGTCGCGTGTGGCTGCGTGGAGGAAGTGCTGGCTACCGCCTCTGCCGCCTCACCGGAGAGGAGCGGCGTGTCCCCTGCCGAGCCCGGTTCGTATTCCCTGCCGCGGGCACCCAGCCGCCCCGTCCGAATTCGCTTCCAGCCGATCAAAGTTATGAGGAGGGCAGCCAGACAGGGGCGCTCCGCGCATGTGGGGAGTCGCGGTGGCGAGAGGTGCAGAGGGCGGGCCGTCGGCGGCCGGGGCGGGGGGAAGGACGATCCCAGAGCGCCAGGTGCGCGGGGGGCTGCAGGGCGATCTTGGTGGGGGGTGCCCTCTGTCCTCCGCTGGGCTCGTCGCGCCCGCTGTCATCCTCGGGCCCACCTTGGGGACCTGCGGGAGGGGGCTCTGCAGAGAGGCTGTGCTGCTCCAGGTGCGGGGGGGGTCTTTGTCCGGGACTCACTTGACACCCCGCGGGCATCCCGCCGCAGGGCGGCCCCTGATGTCTGGACCGCAGCCAGCGCCGCGTGGGGCCGGGTGGGGCGGCTAGCGGATGCGGAGCGCCGTGGGCTGCGCGCCCGGGCTGGATGGAGGGACCGATCCCGGGGCGCGCTGGGACCGCCGGGCCGGGCTGTGGTTGTGACTCTGTGGCTCCCGCGGGGTGGGTTTGTTTGTTTGGTTTCCTCCTCCTCCCCACCCCTTTCTGCCGCCTCCATCCTCTTCCCCCTCCCAGCCCCATTCACCCGGCTGGAGCGAGCCCTCGCCCCTCCTCCGCTCCCGCCTCCGCCGCCGCCTCCTCCTCTAATGAGCATCTCTGCCTTGCTTTCAATGGGCCGGTGCTGCTGTCGCTGCTGCTGTCCGCGCGGGTTGTGGATGTTGTCGGCTCCGTGTTGTGATGACAGGAGAATGTGTGTGTGTCCCGGGCCCAGACGAATTGGTAGGTATTCACTTAACCACCTGCTTTGGGTAGCCAGGAAGGATGCTGACTGCTTTCACGTGTGGCTAGCTTTAGGTGGTTCGACGTGGAATTAGGGATGCAGAAGATAGGAAAAGGAGAGAAAGGCGTTCTGGGCCAGGGTAGCTTTGATGCCTTAGGGTGTGCAGTTTTCAGGTAGGGACAAAGGAAACTAGTCGAACAAGTGCTGGCTTGATGCATATTTGGTGTCCTATGAAGGAAACTGGTTTCTTCCTTCACATTGCGATAACTGGAGTGAAGTGGCTAGAAAATGCTGAAAAAATTCGCGAAGAAATCTCTCATGCAGGATAGTTAATGCAATCGGATTACATAAACTGGAGTTCTGACACATTTAATGACTAGTATAGCATTTCCTATTGCATTTACTCCCAAGGCTTTGCAAAGCCAGAGAGCTCCAGAGTAGGCGCAGTAACATAACAGCGTTTTCTTATTAATTTGGTCCGCAAATTTATTGATGAAGTGGAGACATTTCTTGGCACAGGTGCTACGGAGCACATCAGTAAGAAGGGAGGGCTTATGTCCATGTTTCTGTTTGCATCGCATCTTTCTTAAGTAGTCATTGGCAAAATCAGGCAAATCTGCTTCAGACCAGGATGCTGCATAGTCTCATGTGGCTGCATTTTGGTACCGTAAGGCATGAACTTCTTTCTTGGTGAAATTGTGGTCAGATAGAACTCGAAAATGTGACACTGCTCCATTTACTAACAGCTGTACCTTGTTGCTGTTCTTAATGCTTTGAGCCATCAGTTTAATTAACTTAACGAGTTTATTAGCAAAGGTTTTGCTTTCATAGGGTTTTGGTTGTTGAATCACAAGCTATTGGAAAGGATATTGAGAGTCTTTGAATGTCTGCTTACTTTTTATGAAAGCATTTGAGAAGTCCCGGCATTGTGAGGGTACCACTGGCCTGGTGGAGAAAATCTATCTCTTGTGCCAATGATGATGACGCTCATTAATTGCAGAGCAGTTTTTAAATGAATTCCAGTTTCTCTAAGAGTTTATATTTTGAAGACAAGTAGAAAATTGGAGAATTGAGATAGTATCAGCCTATATGTTGACTGAAAAATAGAAAAGTAGAGTTGATAAAATTAACAGTGTTTTTTGTTTGGTTTTTAGTCCTGAGAATTTTTGCCTTGAAGGAAAAAATGTAATTTATTTTTTGAGTGTTTGAATTGCGTGCTGTTTGACTTAAAGCATTATTCAAAGCACTTGATGCATGAACTATGAGTTCTTTTTGCCAGGAGATTTCATTCATTTTGTGTTCAACTACAAAAGGAAAATTATGTCAAAACAGATGAATCTCAGGAAGGTACAGGTTGCCTAGATTTGTTACGCTATGATTAGGTTGTCATGTAATCAAATCCTGTACACACACAGTCTTTCATTTAGTCTGAATTGCAGTCAGACAACTACTTTGTGTCTTGTAAAATTTTAATTTTTTTTTCCACTACTGAGAATATACCAAAAAAAAAATTAAAATAAGTTCAGATGCAAACTCATCTAAAACTGGGAAGACAATTACTCTTAAATAAGAGTAGCATACAGCTGCATTTTTATGAGTAGGAAAGGTTTATTCCGAATACAGAATGAGGTAACATCCTTACTGCATGCAGACCTAAAAAGTGATACGGTTATGTTTGGGAGCCAGTGTCATGTGGCTCAACATTTGAGCACATCTCCTGGCTTAGTCATGTACATTTAACCTTTGGATGACTTTCAGGTATTTGGTTTGGAGTACTGTTATTTAAGTGGTTAGTCCTGGTGAGTTCTGGTTCTTCTAGAATTTCTGTTTTTCAGTACTGTGCTTCAAGATGCTTATTTAGTGTTGATTCTTGTTTCTAAAAACCTGACAATCACCTTTTGTAGTCTGATAATCCCTAAGTGCAGTCCGCCTTTGTAAAAAGGGTCCTTGGGGCTTGTTTACACAGTGCTTATTACAGAAGCAAACAAGAATCAGTCATCAGCAGGTGTCTTTGATTTCCTCCACTCTCAACTGCCTCTCCACTGAACACTTTTCAGATTTTTTCGGAAAAGGATATGTGTATGTGAAAACAGTTTAACATATAGCTAATGCGTTCATGACACATTTTTTTTTACCTTAATGATTTCAGCTTTGAGACAGCATAGTTGATAAGAAACCTTAAACAATTTCATGTCTTTATTCTTTTTTATTACAGCGTTTTTCTCATGTGAAGGTATTGTCAAAACTTGCTTCTCTGTAGGCCAAGTGAATCCTTGAGATAATACTTTAACGATTCAAGGGCAATAGATGTAATAAAGGAAGATAGGCTTTTTCCTGTTGCATAAGTTATCTAAATTAATTATACATATTCTCAAAATTTTCCACATAACTGCCCAGCAAAATACTTTCACTGTCATCATGAGCAATAAAATTTTTATTGGTAATAAAGCTGTACTTTGAAAAATCCAAACTTTAGACTATTATTATTCATTGCTTTTCTAGGGCATATAACTTTTTTTTTTTTTTAATTTAAGCCAAGAACCAAACCCCACTGGTGCTGAGTCAGTTCTGACTTATTGAGACCCTCTGTTGTGTTTCCAAGATTGTAAAGCTATGAAAGGAGACTGCCGCCTTTATCCTTCAGAGTGCCCAGTGGATTTGAACTACTGACCTTTTGGTTACCCAGTATGTTATACTGTGTTATGCACTATGCCACCAGGGCTTCTACTTCTCTCTCTCCACACAATCAAATTAGAACTGACTCATAGCTGAACCTACCACAGGTTTCCAAGTCTGTAAACTGGGCAGGAGGAGATTTCCCACCCTTTTTCCACAGAAGGAATTTGAACCCACAGAGGGGTTTTTGACCTTTGGGTTAATAGCACAACTTCCTACAGACAATGTCATAGACAGAGCTTTCTTTGAGATCCATATAGATGAAAACAGTATTTTGTAGCTTTCAGCTGTGTTGGCAGAGCCCACCGGGAATTTTGCTGCTAACCAAAGGTGGTGCCTCTCTGGCCATTCAAATCCAAGGACTCTGAGAGAGAAAGAGGAGCAGTCTCCTTCTGTGCCATTTTCCGTTTCTGAAAACCCTCTGGAAGGTCAGTTATGAGTTGGTTCATGCAGTGTGTTGAGTTTGTTGCGTTTCCTTGAACAGGGACGAAATTAGCAAGTAAGTGAAATTCCAGAATGGAGATAATTTATGTTATTAACAAAATTTTAGAGTTACTGGGAGATGAGTCCTTAAAAAAAAATAATAAAAGGCACAGTAAAATTAAACAAGGAATAACTGGAACCTGCATTTGATTTCAAAACTCACAGAAACCATAAGAAGGCACATAATGTTCAAAGAGGCCCTAGAGAGCATCTGTCTGCTCTGTTCACTTACGTTTGGGAAGTTGGGATTCAGGCAGGGGAGTTGGCTCCGCAGGGTTTGATGAGTAAGTGGCAGATCGGAGTCCCTTAGATCCGTGCAGTGGTTCAGAAAAACAGAGTTTGCAGCGTCATCCACTGGGGTACAGGAAGAAAAGAGCTGAAATATCTGTTGCTGTTTTATGATTAAAATGTTATTTTCTGTGTATGCTATAAGGAATACGATCGTAATACATTGGGTATGTATATAAATCACAACTAATATATAAATACGTATGTTTGGGGGATGTATCTTAATACTTCTTTAAAACAGTCTTGTGTAATCAAATGTTGGCGATCAACTTGGGTCTGGAAACAGGATGCTTATAAACTAGGAAAAGGTTTGGTGATATTGGAGATGCACAACCTTTTCTCAGGATATAAGGGGAAAAGGATGATTGGCCAGGTAGACTGTTGTTGCATAATGTTATATAACCTTCATCTCCTTTCCTTTCCTTTCCCCAACCAAATTTATTGTACATTCGGCACAGTTTGTACTGCACAAAGAAATAAGGTGTGGGAGAAAAGGGAAAAGTGAAGCTAGACTGTGTTTCAGGCCTGGCTTGATACATGATATTGAGTTACATTCAATAGAATATATCTTACAGAGAAGTAGTACCTGATTATATTAAAATATAGTACCTCCTAGTAAAACCCCTGATGCAGATTTGCCAGCTAAGCAGTTATTAAGAGCCATGATAGATTAGGTGATCTCGGCCGTAACTCTTTTTCTTTTTATGTGTTTGTCTAACTTGCTGTCTAGGAATCCCAGTCAGAAGCTCCAGCCTACCACTGTTTTCTGATGCCATGCCAGCACCAACTCAACTGTTTTTCCCCCTGATCCGTAACTGTGAACTGAGCAGAATCTATGGCACTGTGTGTTACTGTCACCACAAGCACTTCTGCTGCTCATCACCCCACATTCCTCCGAGTCGCCTGAGATACACGCCGCATCCAGCATATGCCACCTTTTGCAGGCCGAAAGAGAACTGGTGGCATTACACCCAAGGAAGGAGATATGCTTCCACGCCACAGAAATTTTACCTCACACCTCCGCAGGTCAACAGCATCCTAAAAGCTAATGAATATAGTTTTAAAGTGCCAGAATTTGATGGCAAAAATGTCAGTTCTGTCCTAGGGTTTGACAGCAACCAGTTGCCTGCAAATGCACCAATTGAGGATCGGCGAAGCGCAGCAACCTGCCTGCAGACCAGAGGGATGCTCTTGGGGGTTTTCGATGGCCATGCAGGCTGTGCATGTTCCCAGGCAGTCAGTGAAAGACTCTTTTATTATATTGCTGTCTCTTTGTTGCCCCATGAGACCTTGTTAGAGATTGAAAATGCAGTGGAGAGTGGGCGAGCACTCCTACCCATTCTCCAATGGCATAAGCACCCTAATGATTACTTCAGTAAGGAAGCATCTAAATTGTACTTCAACAGCTTAAGGACTTACTGGCAAGAGCTTATAGACCTCAACACTGGAGAGTCAACTGATATTGATGTTAAGGAGGCTTTAATAAATGCCTTCAAAAGGCTTGATAATGACATCTCTTTGGAGGCCCAAGTCGGTGATCCCAATTCTTTCCTCAACTACCTGGTGCTTCGAGTGGCATTTTCCGGGGCCACTGCTTGTGTGGCCCATGTGGATGGTGTAGACCTTCATGTGGCCAATACTGGGGATAGCAGAGCCATGCTGGGTGTGCAGGAGGAGGATGGCTCTTGGTCAGCAGTCACTCTCTCTAATGACCACAATGCCCAGAATCAGAGCGAACTGGACCGGCTGAAATTGGAACACCCCAAGAATGAGGCCAAGAGTGTGGTCAAACAAGATCGGCTGCTTGGCTTGCTCATGCCTTTCAGGGCTTTTGGAGATGTCAAGTTCAAATGGAGCATTGACCTTCAAAAGAGAGTGATAGAATCTGGCCCAGACCAGTTGAATGACAATGAATATACCAAGTTTATCCCTCCCAATTATTACACACCTCCTTATCTCACTGCTGAGCCAGAGGTTACTTACCATCGCCTAAGGCCACAGGATAAATTTCTGGTGTTGGCCACTGATGGCTTGTGGGAGACCATGCATAGGCAGGATGTGGTTAGAATTGTGGGTGAGTACTTAACTGGCATGCATCACCAACAGCCTATAGCTGTTGGTGGCTACAAGGTGACTCTGGGACAGATGCATGGCCTTTTGACAGAAAGGAGAGCCAAGATGTCCTCAGTGTTCGAGGATCAGAACGCAGCGACCCATCTCATTCGCCATGCCGTTGGCAACAATGAGTTTGGAGCTGTTGATCATGAGCGTCTTTCCAAAATGCTTAGTCTCCCTGAAGAGCTTGCACGAATGTACAGAGATGACATTACAATAATTGTTGTTCAGTTCAATTCTCATGTTGTAGGAGCATATCAAAACCAGGAATAGTGAATGACTCCTCCCCTGACAATTCTTAAACAAAATACTTCTGAAGAGCAGATAGATTGGAAAAGGTTATCAAGAACAGTGCTTGCTAGTGGGTCATTCTAAGCCTTTACTCACTTGATACTCTGGCAAGTCCAGATTGACTTTTCATTAGGGTGGCAGAACCCTGAGGGTCTGATTCTGCCGAGTTAGGATCTCCCACACCTATACTCAAGGCTCCCCTATTTATTGAAGGTGCCTCAAGACACCTAAGAAAATCAAGATGGCCTAACAATGGGATCTTGAATGGGCCAAAAGCAGAAATCTTTCTAGGCATATTCTCATGACAAAAGGGAAGGAATATTACAATTCAAACCTTCAGACCCCTTTCTTCACTCTGATTCGGGTATACATGATGGCATTATTTAGTGCTTGATTTCCAATCTATGCATTATTCACTAAATTTTATTTTTGCCTGAAATGGTTTTCTAATCCAGTACTCAAGCCATAAATGACCAAGAACCAAGCAGTCTGAACTTGTAAGCTTTTGTGATAATGTTACTGAAAGGCTTCTTATATGGAAGAACAAACTGTTGCTTTCCCCATTCCTGATGTCTTGAGGTAATTGAAATATTTTCTACTTTGCCACACATTTGAAGACAGTAAAACTTTTTTTTGTTTTATTTACTATTATGTTGATGCAAATGTAAAAAAACCATTTTTTTTTCTAATGGAAAACTTTAGTTTGGAATAAAAAGATGCAGAATACAAGTGGGAAGCTGGTAAAGACCATTACTGCCTACAGTAGCTGCCAGAAATCATCAGTTCTTACTGTGTCATCTCTAAAGCCTTGGCATGTTGGAGGGGTGAGGTGGGGAGATTGCTGCTGGAAATCATACTTTCTAATGTAGTAGTGCTAACAGTTTTCATCCCTTTTGGAATTTCAGGGAAGACATATAAAATACGTTTCAGTTTGAAGAGTAGGATTTAATATTAACCATTGAATATTGAGAAGAAGGAAGTTTTTTTCTTTTTTCCCTAGGTCAAATAAGACATTTGGTTTAAAAATTACTAAGTGCTTTAAACATACTATAGCTTTATAAATAGAAGTGTTAAGATAATAGATGAGAAATTTTTAAAGGTAACTATTGTGCATGCCTGATGCTTAGATAGAACCCTTAATAGCATCAAGTGGTGTTTGCAGCAGTCTTCCCCAATCATACACAATCCCTTCTAGATGCCGTATCAAAGTAAATGAAAATAAATATCGGCTTTTTTTGGGGAGCTTATTTGATATGCAGCAAATGGCATTTTGATCCTTTGTTAAATGGTGATCTGTGTACAGCTGTGCAGATAATTTCCTTTGCTTATTCTAGCATCACTGTTTAAAAAACAAGACTCTGCCTCTGTTGGATATTCATACAGATTTTAATGTAAAACATCAGCTTTCCGTTGTGTAGTTGGTTGGATAGTACTTAGGAGTCCTTTCAGACTTTTTTGGTAGAATGTCAACTAACTGTTCAAGGGCTCCCTCTGGGCTGGATGCTGAAGCAACACATTACTGGCTGCTAAATTTGTTCCAGTTGAAAATAGACTCAGGAAGATTGCAGCTCAGATCATATAATGTTTGTTTACTGAGTTTTATTTTTATTTTTTTATGTCTGCTTGGAACTTTTTTCCCAGGCAATATTTTGGAGGAGAAATACTGTCCTATATATTTTACTTCTAGATGTTTTGACAGAGAATTTGTCTTTTCATGAAATCTCTGTGGACTGCAGTGGCAAATAATTAACTCCTTTTTTAGCTACTATTTGAACTTCTCTTGGGCAGAAGAGTTGTATAATATATTCTTAATAAAGCCTCATCGACATCATACAGTGTAAATATAGTTGGTTTCCCTTGGTTGTGATCCAGATCTTATTGTTGCACAAGAAACTTGGTATGTAGTAAAAAAACTGATCAGCTCTATAGCTATGAAAATGCACAGCGTGGTTATTATCATTGTGGAAGTGGGAATAGCTGGGTATTAGAAATCCAAATGTCCTATCATCTAAAAGCAGTTGTGAATTTATTGTAATTGGTTGTCACTGTGACACAATAACTAGAAGTAAGGAATATGTAAACTTTCATGGTATTTAGCCTTAAATTTTTTATTATTTAAACTTTCTAGCGTATGTATTCAACTTCTGTATTTATATTTCATCGTGGTTCATGGTATTTATATCATTCTTGTTAAATGAAATATTGGTATGGTACACAGTACTTGGTAGGAAAACTGTCTTATAAAAGATTAATTTGTGTGTAGACATATATGTTTGTATATAATAAAGAGAATGGTCATTGAAATGCCTACAGTAAATTAAAACTTCATACCTGCTTTCTGAATGCCTATATTTATTGTTTTTTTGTTTTTTTTTAATGGTAGTAGTCATTAGATGCTTTCTGTAGTGGTATATTTAACTTAAGGATTCAACAGACAAGTAGTAAACTTTTTTTTGTTTATTGAAATACAATTTACATTTAACAATGCATCGATTTTAAGTTTAGTTTTGAGTTTCTGTAATCTCCCCAATAAAAACAGAATATTCTGTCACCCTCCTTCATGGCCTTTTCTAGTTAAGTTTCTCCTCCCGCAGTGATTGATCTGACATTTCTCATAGATCATTGTTGCTTGTAAATGATAACATGTCAGTGGAATCATAGTCTTGCATTTCCTTAACAATATTTTTTCTTTTTTTTTGAGATTGACTCATATTTTTTAACATACTAAGAGTCAGTTCCCTATGAAGTAGGATATCACAGGCCTGTCTTAGAGGAAGTGAAACCAGAGTGCTCCGTGGAAGTTAGGATGGTCAGACTTCATCTCACGTACCTTGGACATGTTAGGAGGGGCCAGGCCTTGGAGGATGGCATCATGCTTGGGATGGTGGAGGGTCAGCAAAGGAGAGGAAGACCCTCCACAAGATGGATTGACAGAATTACTGTAGTAAAGGGCTCAGGCATGTCAGAGATGGTGAGGATGACATAGGATGGGGCAGGGGTCAGATCCACTGTTCATAGAGTCACTGTGACAGTCATCTCAAGGGCACATAACATAGCAGTTCTATGTTGAACTTGCTTGGAGGCAAGCATTCTGGGGCTTCGTCCTTGGAGAGGGACATCATGCTTGGGAGGGTGGAGGGACGGCGCAAGAGGGGAAGACCCTCTATGAGATGGATTGATTCAGTGACTGGGGTAATCGGGATGGGTGTGTGTCAGGCAGTGCGGTTGGCATAGGCTAGAACGGTTTAGTTAGGGCCGTTGTACATAGGGTCGCTATGAGTCGCAAACAACTCGACAGCACATAACATGTTGAACTTTGTTAGGGCTCTTTTTCAAAAGCTATCTTTTTGATGAACAATTCTAAAGAAAGCTATTCAGTTGCGGCACAATTTTAACTTGGTAAATATACTTGCAGGGGAGAGTTTATGTTTTGTACTCAGTGGTACAATCTTTAAATCAATGAACATTTTTCATGGTGAAATTAAGTGGAGGGATCCCAGGGTACTCCTTCATTACTGACCTTTCTATACCTGTCAGCTAGTTTTAAGATTTAAACAGTCGAGCTAGTATCTATAAGAAATGGCCTATCTTGGTTATTGATGGTTTTCATTGCTGCATTGGCTATTACTATCATGAGGGATGAGGAAGGAAGTAGGTATTAAAATGCTGACTGCTGAATTAGGATTGGGCTGGGTGACTGACTTGGGTATTTCTGCTTTTATTCAAGCAAGGATAGCACTACATCGAATGACTTTCCCAGTTCAGTGGTCCAACACATGGGTTACTGTTAGCTTTATCCAAGCAAGAGACTTTAGGTAACACTTATCTTTAGTCTGTACATCAGCAAGGCTTCAATAGGACTTTCTGTAAATAACAGCTATTCATGATAGAATTTGTCCAAACTTCAGAAGCTTGAGTTCAGTTAAAATGGACTTAGTGGTGCCCTAACTCCTTCTTGGACAAGCTGAGTGAATGAAGATGTCTTAATGGACAACTGAATTGACTTGTTACAGTATGAAGGTCATTTCCTTTGCTCCTTTCTGAATTTACTTCAAAAAGCCAAACTTAATCCTCTTAAATCCAATCTGCCCAGTTCTTGCAACAATCACATTTATACTCTGGATTGAATTAGAACAGTACACTATTGTTTTCTATGTAGCTCTCAAATTACAAGTCTTCAGTGTGCATATATTAAGAATGATGAACTCTGTACTTCGTGTGTCATTAATAATGCGTATCCAACACACATATTCTAAGACCTACATGATTCAGGCTCATTTATTCAGCCAATCTTTAGAGCCACAGAAATGCACATATCAGGTTTTAAATGGTTCTAATCATTTTAGATGCACAAAAATGCACAGTGAGTCTTAAATGGTTGTGCTACTTTTTATTGAGGGAGCTTTAGTGGCTTAAGGGAGTTTGGCTGCTAACCCAAACACTGAACTGCTGGTTCCAATGCACTAGCAAACAACCCTGAGAGAGAAAGATAGCCTTTCCACATGCGATTTACAACCTCGGAAACCCGGAGGTGGGTCAGCTGTGCTTTGGTTCTGACTTGACAGCGAGTAATATTTGAGCATGTTTATCAATAAAGAGCCCTGGTGTCATCGTGGTTAAAGCACCTGGCTGCAGACCAGAAAGTGTGGCACTTGGAATGCATCATACACTTCATACCAAAAAGATGAGGTAAGCTGCTCCCAACAGGATTTACATCCTGGGAAATGCTGTGGGTGGTTCTACGGTTCTACTCTGTCCTGCAGGGTTGCTGAGTTGGAAAAGCTGAGAATGGGAAACCTGACAAGATCTAAGAGAAGAGAAGAAAGAGAATGGAGTCTGCAATCACAGCGGTGATTAAAGGCAGTGATGAGGACGGGGAATAGCAGGCCTGACAGGAAGCAAAGCAAGGCAACCTGAATCAGTATTGGATTAAAAAAACAAAAACATTTTAGCCTTTAAGAAATCGCACATTTTATGCTAAGCCGCAGCTGGAATGCAAGTCAGTTTTTGTTGGCAGGTCCATTGTTGTCTTGGTCTCTTAGATATGAAAGAGAATGACCTTGAACCTGACCATGTGGAAGAGGGAACTCGAGTTCCTCAATGGACAGTGTTCTCAAAAGAACTTTGCCTGGAAATGAGTTTTGGGTTCCAAACCTGGGAACAGATTAAAGAGTCTAATTTAGCCTGATGAGGACAGAATAAGAGACACTACAATTCCAATGTCAGGGTAGACTAGGGAGCTCTGGTGGCCTAGTGGGTAAGGAGCTGTGCTGCCAACCCAAAGGCAGGTGGTTCAGATTCACCAACCGGGTGCTCCAGGAGGGAGGGATGGGTAGTCTCCTGTGCTTGAAAGGCAAGAAGAAGGTGGCAAGTATAAAGGCCCCATAATGCAGAAGCGCAGCATGTGCGAAGGCACCTTACGGAGACAATCCAGTACCGTGTGTTGGTTCCAGACTCCTTGAGTGCCTTGGCCTGAATGCTGAGAGCGCGCCTGTGGTGGACAAGAAGGTAGAAAGGTCAGGTACAGCAGAATAAAAACCTTAGCAAAGAGCATAGACGCAGAAACACCCTTGCAGCCTGCCCATCTTCTGAGGTATAACACAGAGGGCAAAGACGAGCAGAGACCTGTGTGGAACTCAAGAGTTGGCAGGGGCAGGGCTCTGAGGAAGAAGTACAAAGCAAGGTCAGCCAGGGCCGTGGCAGCCTGTGATCTGGCATACAGCCTCTCTGGTAGATTTGGCTAATTATAAATGAGGAAGGATTGGTGGCTAAGCGGAAGGATATCTTGTGTGATTTACATGTTGTCATTATTCATATGCCTGCAGTTACAATTGAGTAACCCTTTAATTCAGTTCAGAGGAGTCCTGTTTGGGCACTCGATTGTCAACTGAAAGGCCATTAGTTTGAAACTGTCAGCTACTCTAATGGGAGGAAAAAACCTGGACACTTGCTATCATACATAGAGATTGAAGCCTAGGAAATGCTTATTCTGGAATATAGGAAAGGCAGTTATATAGTCTGTCCTTACAGCCACTATGAGTTGGAATCGGCACCACCAGTTTTAGTTCATGCTTGGCCATATTTTAGTTTTTCCCAAATCTTTTTTTACTATTTTAGTTATCTAGGGAGCATGGATGGCCTATGACAAGAAGCTGCGCTGCAATCCTGAAGGCATGTGATTCAAATTCAGCAGTGGCTCCTGGGGAGGAGGATGGACAATCTCCTCCTGTGTGATTAACTGCCTCTCAACACTCTCTGGAGGGTCAGCTATGGGTCAGTTCTGACTCAACAGTACACCACCACAACAACAGTCCTTTTGTCGAAATAGCACAGATAAATGGCTTTAACTATCATTTAGAATGAGGATGCTGGATCTAGGGGAAGGCCCCTTTCTTGCTTAGTTCTTGTATAATGTCTATCTCTGAGCTTCCCTTCCCACTAGATCTTCATGTGGCTGGGCGTATCTCTTCTGCTATTTGTGCTCCTCCCAGTTATTGTTTAATCTCTTTCATGCCTCCAAAGAGATTCGTCTCCTACACGTGCTAAACTAATGTTGCCTCATTAACACAACGAAGGCAACCCATTCCCAAATGGGATCCAGTTGACAGGTCAGGATTTGCAGCACATCCCCATACCTTACAGTCAAATCAGACTCCTAGCTGATCCTCCAGTGGGTTTTCTAAAGCTCTAAATAACAGGAGGAGATTGCTCATCTTTCTCTCTAGGATATATGAACTGCCACAGTGGAGGGCCTTTGCATCACCTGCACAACTCTCTATGTACGACATCCCCAGAGATCCCTGTAGCTCATGGTTTTCAGTTTTTTCCCTTGTAATTTTAGTAAAGGTTTACAAAATAAATTAATTATTCATGCTACCATTCATACACATTCCATAACATTAACTTCAATACCCATAGTATAACAGCACTTTCCTCATTTTATCCCTTTAATCCTGATTTTCCATTAATCCTTCTATACTTCTCTTTCTTTAGTGATATTGTGCTGATAATTTGTTTATTGGATATTGCCTTTCCCTTCTCTGCATCCTAATATCTATTATCTTTTGATAAATGTTGATACTTGTAGAGTGGCTCAGGCCTTTTGTTTATAGGGTCGCTATGAGTTGTTCTTGACTCAAAGGCAATCAACAACAACAATAATATCTATTCTCTATTCAATAATTTTTACTTTTCCTCCTTTCCCAGTCCTAGTGCTGTTGTTGTTGTGTATCATTGAGTCAGAACCGACCCATAGCTGACCCTCAGGTGGGTTTTCAGAGGCAGTTAATCTCATGGGTGGAGACTGCCCATCCTCTCAAGGAGCGGCTGGTGGCCTTGAACTGTGTGCTTCTAGTAATCATGCAAAAATAATTTTGTGTATAAACCTTCTTTTAGCTTTGTAGAATGGTAATCTTACAATCTTTGTCCTTTGTAAATGATGCAATAACAATTACCCGTGGTGGACAGTCTTTGGCAGAGCTCCTTGATTAAAAAAAGCTTGGAAGCAGAAGTGGCATCCACTTTTGAAATAGCTTGCCTCTGGAAATCCTATAAACTTGGAGAAAGGATGAAAATTATACAAGTGTTCAGGTCTTTCATTCATAGGGTCGCTATGAGTTGCCTATGACTTGATGGCACTTAACAACAACAACAACAACAACAA
>NW_006399786.1:17234427-17238908 GCF_000299155.1 Elephantulus edwardii | reverse complement strand
TGTGCTGTTCCAGTCGTTTTTGGATAATCTTCAGTAGAATCTTGCTTGCATGTGAAATCAATGATATTGTTCTGTAGTTTCCACACTCAGTTGGGTCGCCCTTCTTTGTACAACGTAGTGGGATTGCTGGAGAAAATATTTCTATTATCAACCTTCTAAGGAAGCACCAAGCTGCTTTCATGCATGCTATGGTTGTTAGATGCTGTCAAGTATGACCTATAGTGACCTTATGAACAACAAATCTGAACCCTGCCCTGTCTTGTGCCATCCTCACCATTTCTGACATACACAAGCCCATTGCAGTCACTGTGACAGCTCACTTGGGTAAGGGTCTGCCTCTGCTTCCCTGTCCTTCCACT
Organism: Elephantulus edwardii; assembly: GCF_000299155.1. Lineage (NCBI taxonomy): Eukaryota > Metazoa > Chordata > Mammalia > Macroscelidea > Macroscelididae > Elephantulus > Elephantulus edwardii. The sequence continues at coordinate 17,238,549 of NW_006399786.1, read as the reverse complement.
TTCCCTTGCATGATGCCCCTCTCCAAGGAGTATTATTTTACATTCCTATGAGCAGTGTATGAAAATTTTAAACTCTCCACACCCAGCATGGTGACCAGCTATTGTTGTTTTTGTCTTGTTGAACTTTGCTGTTGTTACCATGGTGAAATGATATCTTGTTGTTTTGATTTACTTCACTCTAATAACTAATGTTGTTGTTGGTTCCACAGTCAACACACTTGGTACCAGCAGTCAAGAAATCAAAAGGAGAATTGCATAGGGAACAAATCTACTGTCAGGGACCTCTCCAGAGTACTGAAGAGAAACAGTGTCAGTCTAGAGACTAAGGTGTGCCTGATCCAGGCCATGATCTTCACAATTACTTGCTATGCGACAGAGAGCTGGACAATGGCTAAGGATGATAGAAGAAAAATAGAGGCCTTTTGAGTTGTGGTGTTTTTTAAGAGTATTGGAAATACCATGGACTGCTAAGAAAACAAACAGGTTTATCCTGAAGAGGGTGAAACCAGGCTATTCCTTGGAGGCAAGGATTTTGAAGCTACACCTCACATACTTTGGACATGTGGCCAGGAGGGACCAGTCCTTGGAGAAAGACATTGTGCTTGAGAGGATGGTGGGACAGCACAAGAGAGGAAGACCCTGGATGAGATGAATTGACTCAGTGACTGGGGTAATGGGGGTAGGCATGTTGGAAACAATTGGTTGAAGATAGAGCAGGGCTCAGAGCTGTTGTACATAGTGTTGCTAAGGGTCACAAGTGATTCTATGACACAACAACAACAATAACTAATGATCTTGAGCATTTCTTCATGTGTTTGTTGGTTATCTATAAATAGTTAATTTCTTTGGGCAAGTGCCTTTGCATGTCCTCTGTCCATTTTGTAATTACATTATTTGTTTTTTTCTTGTGCAACACATACTTTTAAGGGACACAATTGAATCAGTATCAGTTCTAATACTGTGTAAGTACTGAGCTTACTCAGGCACGAGACAGTTTGAAACCTTTGAACTTTGGTGACCTAACCAAAGTGATCCATCAAAGTCTGTGCCATTACACTTGGATTGAATTGCTAGCCTCCAGTTGGCTCAGTCCTGTCTGTTGTTGTTGTTGTTATGTGCTGTCGAGTCGCTTGCGACTCATAGCGACCCTATGGTGGCATAGTCCATAAGGCATTTAGTGCTGCCTAAAAGTGGTGCCTCTCTGGTGGTTCAAATCCACCAGTGACTCCATTGGATAAAGAGGGGCAGTTTCCTACAGTGTGATTCAAAAACCCACGGCAGAGTCAGCTATAGGTTGATTGCAATTTGATGTCAGTGAAGTCGAGGTTGTGTTTTGTTCATCGTTTCAGGGGCTAATATTATGTGATAACATGCTTCCAAGGTGGCTGGCTGAAAACGATCTCTGCCTTTTGGGGTGCTGCTGCTTTTTAGCGTGTTATATGGATTACTGGGGCCTCAGGTGGCTTAGTGTAAGGAGGTGCTCTGCCATCCCTCAAGAGTTGCCTTGACAAGTCCACCAGCTGCTCGGTGAGAGAAGGGTGGAAAGCCTTCTCCCATGTGACCGACAACCCTTGAAAACCCACTGGAGGGTCAGCTATGAGTCAGTTACAGCTTGATGGTCCGTAACAGCAGCAACATACGGATTATTTTGAACACCCCCAAACCTGGCTAATTTTGAGCCAAACTAAGTTAGAGCTGGAATGTGCCAAGATGGTTATCTCTGTTTTCCATTAACTGTCTTAAAGTGTATTCTTCATTCCTTGTGACTGATGTTAGTGGCTTAGGGAGGCTTATGGTACCAGGCAGCTTCACTTCCTTTCTTCCCATTATCATCTGATGTGATTATTACCTAGATTGAGATTGTTAACAACTTCAGTTTGCTCAGTTCCACAATCAATACTCTTGGCGCAGGAGCCAGGGAGTCAAAAGACAAATTGCATTAGGTAAATACACTATCAGTGACCCCTCCAGAATGCTGAAGAGCAATGATGTCAGTCTAGAGACTAAGGTGTGCTTGATCCAGGCCATAATCTTTGCAGTTACTTGCTATGCATCAGAGAGCTGGATAATGACTCAGGATGATACAAGAAGAATTGATGCCTTTGAGTTGTGATGCTGGAGAAGAGTATTGAACATCCCATGAACTGCCAAGAAAACAAGTAGGTTTGTCCCTAGAAAAGGTGAAACCAAGTTTCTCCTTGGAGCCAAGGATTTGAAGGTCCATCTTACATACTTTGGGCATGTTGTTAGGAGGAACAAGTCCTTGGAGAAGGACGTCATGCTTGGAAGGATGGAAGGACAGTGCAGAAGAGGAAGACTCTGGACGAGATGGATTGACATAGTAACTGGAGTTGTAGGAGCAGATGTGTCAGAGACAGTGAGATTAGTTCAGGATAGGGCAGGGTTCAGAGCAACTGTGCTTAGGGTCATTGTGTATTTTCTTTTTTTAGCGTTTACTGTTAGCTATTATTCCTACAGCTGCAAGATGTAATAATGGAAAGTACACTCCTCTGGGACTTAGAGTCTTGGAATCCATAGATGCTTCCATGCCTAAATAATTGGAAACTAAAGTTTATTCTCAGAGAACAAACTAAAGCAAAATATTATGTGCTTACATAATTCATCCTGCTAGAAGTCTCAGGTCAACGTAGTCCCAAATTCTTAACCATAATTTCTGATATGAACAGCTCTAGCAATGGCTCAGTTCCCCAATTTCTCTATGACCCTTGGGTTCAGATTTGCTAGAAGGTCTCCCAGAGACTCAGACCCATCAGTGAAAGGACTCACGTGACCATAGGTAGCAGACTGGTTCTTGAGAAACTGGTGAGCGATGAGCCAGGATCCTGTAGACTTGTGGCACAGCTAGATGGTAACTGTGGATGATGCAAGCAGTTGGTGTAGACACTAGTGAACAGCTGGAAGCTATGTCCCAGGTGAATGAGCTTTTCCAAAGGAAAAAAGCACATGGTGATGAGGTCCCATGAGCTTATACAAGCCTCTAGAAGGGTGAGAGGCTTGCATCCCATCCTAACCCTCTCTCCTTGATACAATAATTACTTCAGCACAAATAAACAGTTAATCATTGGCTAGAGAAGACATCGAATGATAAACCTTAGACACCCAGACTATGAGTGGCAGATGACTTGATGGAACATAACAACAGTATGAACCAGAGAACATATATGGTAGCCCCGTAAGACCACCTGTCTCACTGTGCACCAGTGTGGGCCCAAAGATGGATCAAGACTGCTGCTCCTAGATACAGGGACAGGGCTCTTCATTTCTCTGTAATTTCCCCTAAAGCAATACATCAATGTCTTTCATCTTGACTCCTGGTCAGTTTTTCAGTCTTTCCAAGAACACTTACACTGAGGGAATGTCTCTCCTAGTTTGAACCCAAACAAGTGCCATAGAGTTGATTATAACTCATCGTACCCTGTGTACAACAAAATGAGGTGCTGCTTAGCCCCGTGCTACCCTGGCAGTCACTGCTGCAAGAGAGCCCATTGCGGCAGCTCCTGTGTCAGTCCATCGGGCTGAGGGTCTTCCTCATTTCTGCTGATCTTTATATCAAACCTGAAGAGTCCAGAAATTGGACCCTCCCAATAACACATTCAAGGTATGTGAGTTGGAATTTTGCCATCCTCCCTTCTAAGAAGCATTCTGACTTGTACTTCTTCCAAGCCAGATTTATTTGTTCCTCTGGCAGTCCTTGTGTATTCAGTAATTTTGCCAATACTGTAATTTAGATATATTTGTTTTGGGGTCTGTCCTGTCCAGCTTTCACGTGGATATGTTGTTGTTGATTGCCTTCGAGTCGAACATGATGCATATCTATCCTATGAACAAAATTGAAAATATCATGGCTTGAGTCAGGCTCACTTAGTGCCTAGTGACTCCTTTGCTTCTTAGCACTTTAAAGAGGTATTTTGCAGTAGATTTGCTTGATACAGTTTATCCTTTGGTTTCTTGACTGCTGCTTCTACTGGTGGTGATTGTAAATCCAAGGAAAAAGAAACCCTTGACAATAATCTCCAAGTTAATAAAAATGTTGCTTATTAGTCTGTGAGGGGTTTGATTTTTTTTATATATATAATATATACATTTATTATATATATTTAT